>NC_071263.1:11194470-11506136 GCF_023375685.1 Ictalurus furcatus | reverse complement strand
GTTTGCGGTTTCCTTTCAAGACATGTGTTATTGAACTGAAAAAAGGAGGGTAAAACTGTCTGGTTCATCAAGTTCATTTTTATTTTATCAAAGCGAAATGAGGAAGAACAGTGACATAAAACAGTCAATCTGGTTCAAAACAGCAGACAGGCAGCTGGCTGGATTTCTTCTCTTACTACTGCTTCTAC
Source organism: Ictalurus furcatus (assembly GCF_023375685.1). Taxonomy (NCBI): domain Eukaryota; kingdom Metazoa; phylum Chordata; class Actinopteri; order Siluriformes; family Ictaluridae; genus Ictalurus; species Ictalurus furcatus. The sequence goes on along the minus strand of NC_071263.1, from coordinate 11,505,948 downwards.
TACTACTATTATTGTTATTGTTATTATTATTATTATTATTATTATTATTATCATTATTATCATTATTAGTATTATTGTTGTTGTGTCTTTGTGGGGAAGAAATGTCCCTGCAGGGATAGGAGTATCTTTGTATTTTCACTTTCCCCACCAGGAAAAATGTTGTTTTTATGTTTGTGTATTTATTTATTTATTTGTCCATGCATCAGTTTTCCATACCGCTTATCCTACACAGCCTGGAGCCTATCCCAGGGGACTCCCGTCAATCCATGCCAACCCATTCCAGGGCACAGACGCGCACACACACACTCACACGCTACGGACGGTTTAGAAATGCCAATCAACCTACAACGCATGTCTTTGGACTGGAGGAGGAAACCAGAGTACCTGAAGGAAACCCCCATAGCATGGGGAGAGCATGCAAAATCCGCAACGCAAAGGGTGGAGGTGGGAATCATACCCCCAACCCCAGAGGTGCAAGACATACATGCCAACCACTAAGCCACCATGCACCCTTCTTTTATTTGTTCGTTTGTTTGTTTGTTCATTTTGGTTACTGAAGTTAAGGTTAGGGTTAGATTGAGATGTAGACACAGCAGTAATTAGCTTTTATTAGCTAGTAATTTGTGTGTATGTGTGTGTGTGTGTGTGTGTGTGTGTGCCTACATGTGTACCATTTATGAGGATTTCCAGAAAATGTACCACAAAAACTTTTAAATGTTTTTGCACAGACTCAGTTTTTAAGTTTAATGTTTACAGGCCATATTTTCAAAATGTATCTACAGTATAATTAAATGGTAATAGTTATTGATAGTTAGACTCCAATCATGTTTTTTGGCTTTAAGTGTAGCAAAGTATGTTCATTTAATTTTTCATTTTGTCACTACACTGGTAAATCCTAGCTGATTTCTCTAGATGAGTCAGTGCATGCGAATTTGTGTCTCCTTTACGTCTTCTTTCTGATGTTAACTGGGTGCATGTGTGAGGATGTGTAAATTGGGCTGGAATGCTATGTCCTGCCAAACCCCCGAGTCCAGACACCCCCCTAGAGATAAGTGAGATAGACCAGGGGATGTCTCGCTCATCACTGCCCCAAGACTGGCACACACATCTCTCTAGCTAAATCTCCTTTTTTTCTCTGTCTGTCTCACTCTCACTCATTTTTTCCATTTATTTATTTATTTATTTATTTATTTATTTGCATTAAAGTAGTTCTGAGTTCTGAATCTGTGTCCCATTTTATCCATTGCTTTAGTACTCTGAAAATTGGGATGTGCAGCATTACCGGTGTTAAATGGTGTCAGCAAGTTAAGTCCATATTTTGTATGCAGCTCTGAAAACTCTGAATAGTAAAATATGGCCAGTCGCTGAACAGACAGGATTGCTACTCCCTTCTGTAGATGTTGAAAGATTATTCTTTCTAACCCATGTCTGAACTTGTCTTTAATTTTCAACCTGAGAACCCAACCAATTTCTAAACAACTTAATAAGAAACAAGATTAGACACTCTAGTGTCTAGTCATCCCACTTATTTACACTGATCCACATCCAAACTTACCCTTTTTAATGTAATACAATTAAATGTTCCAGGTCAGAGTACACAGCACCAACCTCGAGAAAGACGATTTGCTTACACTGAAAATCATTAGTGTAAACAAAGGTGTTTTGTACCATGCACATGCAGTTTACACTAGAGCAGTGCAATTTATTGTTTGTAAAGTGGAACTGCAATATTGGCCTTTGATATCGCAGAAAACTGCACAAATCACTAAATGTCTTTTTGTTGTTGTTTTGTTTTGTTTTGTTTTTTTGCTGTGAGCATCCTGAACGATCTCAGATGTTTCAGATGAGTGTCCCTGTGGCTGTTTTGATGAATCATATTTACATGATCCGACAAACGTAAATAATACTGATCAAAATAATGCAGTCCAGTCTTCCAGCATTGCACGTCAAGGGGCTTTACCAATGTGTTTTTAATACATATCAAGACATATCGCAAATGCAATACATAGTGTTACACATTATAAGATCTTTTGTCCATATCGTGCAATAGTTCAGACCAGAGATGTCCCGTTTTTGTATGATTTTGCACGTCCTTCATGTCGTAGCAATGGTTCATTAAGGATCACTATATTGTACATTTTCAGTGGCACCATATGGAAATGTTGTGTTTGGTTTGCTGGACCAGAGGCATAATAATGACATCTGGCATTTTAATGTTTGTTTGAGGAAGGTGAAATCTCAGGCTGAGTATTCCATGTATTCCAACTACTTTATTTATATATATATATATATATATATATATATATATATATATATATATATATATATATATATATATACACACACACACACATACTTTACAGTGACCTTGAGTTTTAGAAAGACACTATATGCAGTATATCACCTCCTACAGCCTCAGAATGTGAGTGAAAAACTTGTGTAAAGGTCCAGTGTTGAACGGGTATGCAGAAAAATAATCTCATATATGATTATTTTTCTGTATAACCGGCCAACAATGAACCTTTACGCAAGGTTTATATTCACCTTTTTCCTTGTTCCATAAATCATCTATTGTACGGTTGCGTAAGACCCCAGTCACCTACACCCTAGTGCTGTTGATGCTTAACTGGACTCTCAGATATTAGCAACCTGCCACTAAGGATTAACTATGTACTGAAATATTGTAGTTTATTTTGATCTAAATAGGTACTGTTCCTGATTTGAGCAGTTATATGATTTTCTTGCCTTCTTTAGGGGTTAAACAAAAAAATATATGTCGAACACACTTTTTTTTTTAGACAGCAAAACTTTTTTGTGTGTTCCAAACTCAGAGTGAACAGTGTTTTATTAGTGTATTATTATTATTATTATTATTATTGTTGTTGTTGTTGTTATTATCATTTGGAGAACTGTTGTATGGATGGCTGCTCAAACCCTTGGTTCTTCTGGCTGAACAGACCTGCCTTCATGCACACACAGATTTGTGCCCATAGACTGAAATATATGTGTACACCCTTTCCCTGGAAAGAGTGTTAGCAAGCCACAGCCCATGCTGAAAGGAAAGTCCCAATGATCCAATGATGCAAAATATGAATACTGTCTCCTATATATTTGGCCAGCTACACACAGACACACACACACACACACACACACACACACACACACACACATATATATATATATACATATATACAGGCAATAGAATCACTCTTGCAGATCGCTTGCCAGGTCATCATGTCAGGCAGTGCACATTAGCTCATGAATCGTGTGTTTGGGTGTGTGTGAAAGTCCTCTACAATATGTTCAGTGGAGGTGGAACAAAATATCAGCTACAGTATGTATTTGTGTAGGGCAAAAAAAATATTGTACTTCAACTATAGCTTTTAAGAACGTGTCCTCTGCTAATGGAAGGTAAAATTAAAGGCGTTGGGTTACTGTCAATCCAAAAGACTTTGCGTATTTCCTTTTTTGTCTTCTCCTGCACAAATTGTTCTGATTTTGATCACTTTTAAATAAGCAGCAGGCCTGCTGTAGAAGAAGTGGTTAATCATATTAAAGGGAGTAATTACTACTACATAACTACAAAATATATCCCCCCCGGGATTTCCACCTATGTTTATGCATATATGGGAAGTCAAGAAATATGCAGAAGCACCCTCTTTCCTTTAAAATGGTGTGAATTATTTGACATTGAAATATACCTTGTGAATAAATGCCTCACATAGTATTAGGACACATTTTTATTGATGAATCTAAAGGATGAATCTAATTGATCCATATTAGTGTTGTAACCAAATACGAATACTTGTTTGTAGGCAGGTATAAACAAATGAAATAAATGTGCAAGCAGGATTGTTAAAAAAAAATAAATAAATAAGAAATTACTGCACCATTTTGAACGTGCGTGAGGTTGAGAAACTGTCAGAGCCAGAATTCACAGACCATGCTGACAGTGCTGACATTTCTGTATTTCTGTTTTCTTCAGTTTCCAGGGACAGTGTGTCAATGTGTCATATTCGATTACCGAAAACGAAATCTAGTTTAGGCCCACTTTGGGCTTAAATCCAGATACCGATATGGATATTTTGAGCACTGCTGTTCTAGAAAAATAATTCATGGAGAGGAATTGATTATTTTCAGCATTTTCTGAAGTGTTTTATTCCTCTTATTCCACAGCAGTTCCATAGCCTGTGCTATCAAATATTTATTTAATAAAGAGTGACTATGTAGCTATAAACACTCACTGAGGTTTTTGCTTTTCACTCTTTAGTTTAGTTAATAAGACAAAACTATAAAGCTTGACATGCAGCTTGTTTTCCCTAAAGACTTTCCCATGCTGGGAACAATTGTACACTTTTGCAAAGACAGATGGGAGAGTGTTTATTCATCTGATTTGTTCATGTGATTTTAAGGTGCCGAATGTTTCACTAAACACCATAACACATGAGGACGGATCATTTTCAGCTTAAGAACGTTTTGTTTCATTGTTGGTTCACTGAGGTGTTTTATGTTAGGAGGATTCAGTTAGAGTGCTGTGTTCTCAGAGTTAGAGATTTGTCTCTTTCCCTGAGGCTCTGTTTCTGTGCTATCTGACTGTTTTTTTTTTTCTTCTTCTTTCCTTTCACAGCTAATGCTATGTATATGGGGAGTCAAGAAATGAGGATGGTGCTAGATCGAGATAACTTGACCATACAGCAACATCTTGACAAGGTACTCGGTCAACAGCCAGTATATTACTACTGGTTAATCAGTGTATAATACAGTGTTATGAATATTAGTATTGTCAGGTTTTCCTCAAGTTTTTTTTTTTTTTTTGAGATATCAGATATTCCCAAGTGGCCAAAAAAGGGCTCAATTATCTTATAATCATCCAGAGTTTTATTGCAATAAAGTTCAAAGAACGCAAGATCAGAATGAGCGCTCGTGCTGTCTCGCTCTGTCCGGAGGCATGAAGAACGTATCGAGCGTGTGTGTCAGCTTGTGTGTTTTCGATGCTTTTGCTCTGATGCTAACCAGAGGCCTCATGCATGCAGAGAAGTGGGACATGACTGGCTGGGATGTCAATGACTGGTGCACTTTATCTGTCATCAGTTAAAAAGGTGATATCATTGCTGCTCTCACTCTGCTTCTCGTACACACCACATACTTTAACCCTAAGTGTCACAAGACATACAGCACCTTCCTGTTATGTTCTGTTGAAAAGACAGAGCTCAAAGATGGCACTGTTGTAGTCACAGCAGAGGCACACTTAAGGAAAATCACTCAGCGTTTGTCAAATGGCGTTCAAATTACATTATATATATATATTTTATTTTATTTTTGGTGAATGCCAGAACTTTGTGTCACATCCAAAGTTTGATATGGATTGCATGACAAAGGGATCCCCCACCAAACCCCACTCACCCCCCACCCCCACCCCCACCACTTTGTTTCTGCAGCTCTGCCTCTGTATGTGCGTGTGTATTCCCATTTTGTTTTCATACACTTTGTTGTAGCCCGCATTGTTGAAACGATCAAATCCCGCTAGCTCGTTGCTTGCCAGCAACCTTGCCAGAGTAATTCTTTTTGAAAGAGCTGTAGGTGAAGACAGGAGGTCGTATGTTTGAACCCCTCTTCAATCTTAAACCACATTCATGTGACTCCTTTATTAGATTTATAGGCTGTGGAGAAATCAATCAGGCAGACAGATGTAGAAGCCATCATGATTAACTAGTACAGGCAGCAAAGGCCTAGCCTTATGCAGTTGTTCAGGAGAGTGATGTAAAACAGTTGACAAGTAAATGCGATCATTCTATGGTGTGCAGCACGAGGACGCTTAACAATAAATAGCTTTCAAGAGTCAATAGGGGAGCTATTTCCTTTCCTCTAAATGCTATAGGCTTCGAATCACTGTTGAACCACTACTAACCATGAGAAAGGAGGACATCATATTTTATTGTCAGTCATTCCTGGCCTGGTTTGGTCTGAATCTTGAATAGACTATACGGTCACTGAGACTGTCATGCGGTCATCTGTGGCTTGTGTAGTCCTTTTCTATGGTGTGGGGTTTTTTTTTTTTTTTTAAGATCTTATCAGGGATGTAGTGGAGTATAAACACAAAAATGTTTATGTACATTTTTTAAGTATGAAACATGATGCATGATTTTTTTTTCTCTCTCTTTTGTACACCCTTTTTAATGTAGGTTTAATGTGGTGGTGGGGGAGGGGACAACAAAGACAATATTTCATAATGTTAAAAGTTGAGCATCTTGAATCCCATTATAGTCACCACATCATCTTACTTTTCATTTGTGTAAAGCTGTGCTGATGCACCCTCTTTCATTTAAAAGATGTGGATGATCTGAGATTTAGATATACTGTACCTTTTGAATAAATGCTTCACAAGATGTCCATTAGTACACAGGACATGCTATTATCATTATAAGTTAATCAATTAACTGATTTATTTTCCAATAACAGCACATTCCAAAGTGTTTTATTCCCCTTATACCACAGCAAACATTTTTTTTTTTTATAAAAGAATGACACATTGTACATTTTATCCATTCATAGGTATGTTTAATGTGGTTGTGCATCTGCAAAATGAGTTACATCCTGTTATTACTTATGTTTAAAAAAAAGGAGCTTCTTATGTTCCTGAAAAAAAACACTTCCCCATCTCTGAGAATGTAAAGGAATAGCATTACCACTGATTGTTACAAAGCACAGACACTGGAGACTTCTTCTGAAAATGCTGAATGAACTTCTCCTCGCAGAAAGCTTCATATCATATCAACAATTATGCACATATCTTTCATTTATTTAATTGGAGCATCCACCATACAAGTCTCTGTGATTATGTATTAGAATGATAACGTATTAGAACGAGTACATTAACATAAGCCTGTTATTTGCTTTGTAGTTAGAATTACTGTGCTGTTAAGGAAAATAAATCAACACAACACTAATCAGAATCGAGAACTCAACCATGCTATGGTATAAGAGTGTTTACAGGGTTTAACTATCTATGGGTTATACATGTTGCATATAAACTAAAGCACTTTGTCACATCCTTAGCTTGTTTTTTACTACGGAGCCACAGACCACTGGTGCCCTGTGCAGTACTACCAAGATATCCGAAGAGACTTTCCTGATGGAGACATTCGTTTGTGTGAGCGCGGTCTACGCCATGCATTTGTCCTGGATGCGGGTGAAGAGATGGCCAACATGATCACAGAGTGGATCCGTGATGACCTAAGAGGATTATAGTACTACTAGTTTCAAGGCAAACCTGACCACTGACCTACACAGGCCCTGTGTTCCAGTGCAGTTCACAGTGACTTACGAGGAACAGAGTATCAAAGACCTTTTAAAGGCCTTTATTTTGGTGTTGAAACCCAATGCTTCTCAATGAACACTTGAAAATGCCCAGATCCTCAAATTTGCTTCTTAAAATAAGAATTTTTAAATAAGTGGCTACTCTACCCTTAACATATTAGTACTATCTTTAGAAATGTGATTCCTATGCCTCTCACTGCTTGTTCTATTAAGATTTCCAATTAACTTTAGTTTCTTCCTAACCCCTGGCCCTGTTTTTTTTTGTTTTGTTTTTTTTTCAGTGATTGGATTTTGTCTTTAATAGTTAAGAAATAATATTTACTGTGACCACCATAATAGCATGAATTAGAGTAAGTCAATAAGCACACACTTGATGTTTTGAGACCAAAGTTTTCCTATATTGTGTAAAACTGATTAAAAGATGAAAGGACATTTTTAAAAAAAAACATGATATGTCATTGCAACAAAGCACAGACATCCATAGACTCAAATCTTGTATTTTGTCTTGTATTGTGTATTGTATGGATGCATTACTGTGCAAAAAAAGTAATTTAACATTAATGGTTGAACTAGTGGTTTCAACTAGTAATAAATTATTCTAAAATAATATTGTTCAAGCTTGTACAACATTTGTCATGCTATTCTGTTTATAAATACTTTCAAAATATTCTGAAGGACGGTTATAAAACACCTGTTTAAAAAGTGATGTGGAAAATTTTTTATAAAGTAATGCTGACTATTACAGTGATTTATTCAACTATAAATATGTTGCACGCATGTGTTTTCCATCTCCAGTGAAAACATAGATCATAAGAAGACCTTAAATGGGGATTTGATTTGTTTTTTGGTCAAAAAATAGCATTTTGGCATGGTGGCAAGAAAGCAGAATAAGTGCGTACTGGCAGGAGTCAAATACTACAGGCCCTACAACAGAAAATTAGAGCTTTTGAGAACACAGAAATGAATTTCATGGGTCCCATGCACTTTTCAGTGCACTGAATTCTCATTCGGTCTATCTGCAGGAGTCACCATATGGACAGTGCTTAGCAACATCAGGCTTGTCATTCTGCCTTGGTTATACTGTATTTACATGCACAACATACCGAGACTATGGAACAGTGTTGTGCCTGAAAAGCTGTTATTCTCTTATACTGATAATCATGTGAACAAAACAGGGCTAAGCTTTAAGAAAAACCTTGTTGCACAGTTTTCACTGGTTAAACATGCAGGTGTCCCTCAATAACCCACAAATCCAGAACAGTAGGAAGTAACATAAACCAGTCAGTCATAACAAACATCATAAATCACATTGTTTTGCTTTGTTTTGGGTATGACTATATTCCTGTCTATAGCAATAGATAAATCCTTTGGATTTCAACATTATCATCCCCGAACCAGATGGTTTTGTGTCATTTTGACACCAGATATACTGTAAGTATTAGTGATTTCATGATTCATAATTAAACTTCACATTCAAGCATGTCCCATAGGTATCATACTAGTGAACAATATCTTGTGTTGGTGAAAAGCTGAACAAATGTAGAGTAAAACATCTCCAGCTGATCCGGTCTGTTGGACATCCCATAGGAAATGTAAACCCTCAACATGTAAACCCAGGCCTCTTTAATCTCCCTCTTCTGCCTGTTCAGAAAAGAATGACAAAGCCCCTTAATTTGCTTATCCTTGATTTAAACCAGGAGGCAGGGCTAGTTCATAGAAGGAAATTGAGTAATCCTGTCCGGGTGGATTGAATTGTGGCAAAGCAAACAAGCTTTACTGTTTTACATTTTCAAAGTGGTTTGGGTTTTTTTTTTTTTTTGTGGCAATGAAGTATCGACCCAGATATATACATGCTTTTTCCTGCCAAAGATCATCTGTAACGGATCAAGTTTGTTCCATTGGTCTTTGTTAGGTATTGTTTTGACATAGTAATAGTTACTCTTTTCCCCCCTTTCAGTTTTTGTACCAGTGTAGCTTTATCTAATCAACCTTGATCTATAAGTGTTTGCACTGTAATAGCGGGCTGTCTTTTCTAGGAAATCATTCTCACATTTTTGAGATATGTTGTATGGTAATTATAGGGTGCATCAAATGAAAACCATCAATTAGAATTGAATTTTTAAAAAAATTTCAAGAGGAACCTGGACACTTGTTAAGTACTGGAACACTTGTGTTGAACAAAATGGTGATTGTGTAGGAAAATGATACACTTTGGTGACACTGATTCACAGTAAACAATGCAAAATAAACTAATTAAGGTTTTCATTTGACTCAGCCTTGTGTGTTTGTATTTCCATAATCTGTTTTTGTTTTTTTTTAGAAAGCCACAGCAACCATGACATCTACATATTAAATTGCACATTCTCATTCTGACCAATTCTCTTTTCTTCCTGTTATTGAGCTCTTGATTTTTTGATTTTTGATTTTTTTTACTTTAGCACTGTTATATGAAGTGTTGGGGTTTTATATTCTGTTCCATTAATGTAATCTCTCAAATGATCTACGATATATATATCACATCGATTTATAAGAAAAGTTGAATATTTAAATAGTGCATTAGAAACATAATAATAAATTAGAAACATAAGATAATTACCAAATAATGCTTTAGAAACATAAACTTCAATTTGAACAATCGTTCAATTTGTATGATCATATTTAACCTTTCAGCAGGAGTAGACTATATTGTCTGGAAATAGGTTCAAATATTTGTATATATTAATATATAAATGCTGCACATCAGCAGTCAACAATATTCTTGAGACACGCTGATTTACAGCGTTGTACAAATATATATGTAACAGTTGGTGTAAACTAGAGATCTCTCTCTCTCTCACTATTTTTGAGAAAACATCACAAGCCAAATGTGCTATTGCATCACAACCTTCTGAGGGCATGGACTCTGTGTAAAGCCATGAAGTCAACAAATTTAATAAAACTTCCAATGTACACACACACACACACACCCACATACACACACACGCATTAAAGTACTCTGAGCGTAGAGCTTCACATAATGCATTATGACTTCACTGCCCACACTGGGCAATAGTCTCTCCTCCCTTTCTTCCTTTTGAAATCTAAATCTTTCTAAATCACTTATCTAAATCACCTGGAAATATTCTTAGTAATTTTCATGCAAAAACAAAACACAAATGCATTAATACTTTTGAAACCAAGGGTCGAACATACATTTAGTTTAGTTTTATTCGAATGTCTGGCAAAGAACTGCTGAGAGAGTCCATTTGTTTCTCCGTATTAATAAACTCTTTGCTTTAATAAAATCATCTGTACAGAAATTGCATAGTAAAAAGGGTGAAAGAAAAAAAAGAGGCTACAATGTGTGCTTCAGTTTGGCTTTGAAACTTGTATAGATATTTATATGCATATATATATATATATATATATATATATATATATATATATATATACTACTAAACAATATTTCCGAAAGATGGGGGAAAAAATGCATAGCTGTTTACAGATAATTTATAGCTTAATTATGTACAATCCCTTGTATGTTACACAAAAACTCGCACATAGTGCAATGACAATACTCCAATATGGTATCTGCATTTAAGACATTTGTAGTCAGTCAAAGGACACTGCATTTCTGTTCTGTTTTGTATAATGATCATTTTCATTATACTTCTTTGTTACAGCTCGCAAATATGCAGGGACTCGAGAGAACATAATATATGCACTAAATTAAGGCTAGTACGTTAAAATTAGTATAAACACCGTTTCACTATTCCCTCTCATATTTAAAACCAACACACTATAAACGGGGGACGGTAAAGTAAAACAGATGTCTGATTCTTACGAAGTGAACATAGTCTAACATTGATGTATACAGCAAGGTTGCCAAAGCCCTTAGTCGAAGCATAGCAATGCTGTAGGATTTACATTCAGTGTCTGAAAGCACTTGGCCGGCTGAAATACCTACTCCTCAAAGTATCTCTGAAGGCTTTCAAGTTAAAATGCCAAGGCACAAAAACATAATTCATGCAGCTTTAAGTTTGACTTCGACCATGCTGCTGAAATAAGTCAGCGTACACATTGTACCGGTAAATTTGGGGCAGCTTGGTGCTTAGCGCTATTGACATAACAAAAGCAAAGCACAAGTCCAATGCTAATTTTATAAGTAAATCTTATCCTTTATATATCTTATAACGTTCGCATATAACAGAGAACAAGGTTCATTTTAATGATGTAAGGCTGTATCACTTACAGTGAATGTAAATGAGGCACACTTACAAGACAAAATCAACAAAATGTTTAGATTTGTACCTTCAGATGTTGCATTTGCTAGTATTTATTATTTTATTTTCAAATATATTTTCATGTATTATTTTTATTGGTTTTGTTTTTACATTTATTATAGTCATTTGTATTTAATTACCTTGTTTGAAAAAGTTTTTTTTGTTTGTTTTTTATAACACCATGTTAAGCAGCATGGCGCTACAGTCTGTGTATGACAGGCGAAATGTAAATTGAAGTTTATTATTATTGTTATTATTATTATTGTTATTGTTGTTGTTATTATTATCAGTCTAGATGTGCATTTAGGAGAAAAATCTAATGTCACTTTATTAAACAATTTATTAAATGGCCAAAAGATTATTCATATATGCTCATGCAGGGATATGTATGGCTCATAATGCCATGTGCCACTGTTCCTTTCGTTTGTCCTTAAAAACCCTGACAAAATGCAACCAATTTATTTAGTTTTCAACAAAATAAATTGTCTTTACTCAAATAAATTGGGATAACACAAGTCTGTTATCGAAACCAGCAGAACTCGCACAGGGCTGAGCTCACTAGGTTATGCCGATCATATAAGACACGCAGCAGTTGTATTATAATGTATTATAATATAATATTAATTTTATTATCGTTATGATGCTTTTCTTATGTATCACTATACTCCAGTGTGTATATTTTTAGATAATGAAAAAAAAACCTGTTCAAAGTTATATACCACAGAGTACGGAATTTAATCTCAAATCGTCTGAATCGAATTTCCATAGGCTAGTTCACCTGGCATGATTCCAGGTTGTTGTTGTTGTTGTTATTTTTTTGCTTCAGAGTTAACACTTATTGTTTTATGTCTCTTAGCAGGTGTACAATCTGAGTCTGCGTTCAGGAGAATGTGCTTGATGTTTGTTCTAAAATAAAATGAACATAATGACAGCAGAGACATGGAAAAGCAAACCGACCTACACATGCAGTTTGACCTGACAAAAGGGCTGTCACATATAAATGCACAATGCCAAGAATCATTTTGACTTTGGCTCTCTAACCTGTTTCCCAGGTTCTGAGGTTCAGTGAAGTCATTTACCTCTTACACATGTGGACATCATGAACAACACAGTTATTGTATCTAGTCTAACAGATGCCAAGTGTGGTGTCCACAATGCTTATTTCTTATATAGTGAGCTTAGTTAAGCACAGTTCTTAAACAACTTGGCATGATTAGTCTTTTGAGTGAAACAAATAATGACTTATGTTCTTAGCAATGTATGGTTTTGTGGGCTAGTCAAACACTGTCTATTATGCTGAGAAAAGGAAGCGAGATGTCACCTCTTGGGAGCATCAGCTGTGTGTGGGTTACCTTGATATAAAATTCAGAACTGTCATACTCAATAAATCACCCGACAAGTCTCTTGATTATAAAAACAACCCAAGCTCCAACTGGAATAACACATTGTGCCTTACAGAAAAAGTCCAATCCTCCAACATTCAGACAAGCATTGCTGCCACTGATTAAGGTCACTTTTGTTCTTTCTCATATTTATATTTTTAAATCTTCTATAAAATTCTTATGATTGTTTTCTTCAGCTTAAGCTGACTGTCAAGCAAAGCACTTCCACTCTTAGACTTGCATTGAATCTCTGACAGACTTGGGAATTAAGAACATTTTCTCAGTCACTGTGAACATAACTCTATCATTCCGTTTACATTATCAGGATGCAGTGTTATTTCTGGAATTTCTGGTCTTACTTTTTCCTGATCAAGGAGTTGTTTATTTGGTTGGAGAATTTAGTATCTTGTATCAAAGAGGGCTGTTCGGCATTTTTACCCATTGGGTTTTCTGCCCCTTTGACAGACACTGTTCAAAATGCCCATGAGTATAACCTCTTATGTCCACTCCACCACATTCTTGTGCACGCACACTTTATCCATGGTAGTTATTGCTAAAATATTTTGGCACTAAGGCTCATTTCTGTGAGTCTGGCAGTGCTGCATTGGGGCTCTTTTGTAGGTTTCAAATCAAGGGCTGTATTCCAGCCCAATTTCATGCTGCTACCTACAGCCACAGCTCTCCACCACCATGTCCTCATACTGCTTATACACCACATTATTCCCAGCATCAATGTATAGGATGCTTATAGGGCTGAGCTTGGAAGGCACACAGCAGCTGGGCGGTGTTGACTCTGGATCCATGGAGTTCATGAGCGTTTGGATGATGGCGTGGTTGGTGGGTTCGAGGTGAGAGCGCAGTGGGAAGTCACATGCACCTTCACAGTGGTATGCATCGTAGTCCAGTGGTGCAATGATCCAGTCATCCCATCCCAGCTCTTTAAAGTTCACATGGAGCGGTTTGCGGCTGCAGCGAGTCCTCCGTCGGCCACCTCCTTTTCCTCCTCCGCCTGTTCCACCTCCCCCAATGGCTCCCCCCCCACCTGCTGTCCCTGCTCCACCAGAGCGACCTGCTAAGACAGTTCTCCTCTTCTGGCGGTGCCTGGGTCTACCATGACCCTCAGCACTCTGATCAAACATGTGCATGGCTTTCATCTTCTCACGGATCTCTCTGAACAGATTCTCTTTCCTGCGAGTGCGGGAAAAGGCTACAAGCAAAGCCCTCTCATTCTTCTGTTGCCCCTCCGAACCCAGACCAATTAAAGAAGGGGATACCACCTCATCTGTTAAGTCTGAAACAACAGCTATGCTGAAACATACATATCTGCTGTCTTGAGTTCTCCTGTGCACCCTGTGGTGGGCTCTCAGTGTAGTCCCAAGGTTAAACACATCCCAAGTGCTCAAGGTGGTATCCAGAATGTTGATGGTCCTAGAAGTGAGTAGTAGAGGCTTGCCTGATGAGCCCCGAGAGGAGCAGCTATAAAGGCGTAGGTGGTACAGGTTTCCTGCACAGGACTGTAATTTCTCCAAGTCAGACGGCAGCTTCCGCAACACCCGTAGCTCAGCCTCCACTAGTTCTTCTGTCCTTGAGAGGCCCGAAAGGTCAAATATGTACTGCTGGTGGGACTCAGCTGATGGCTCATCTGTAAGTACACAAGAAATCAACAACAAGAAGATGAGCAGTTCAGTCTTAGACATTCAAATATGTACTGCCTGGGAGGAATTTCAATAATAGGTCAATGTTAATTTAACTTCAGCAGTGCTTACAGGAGCCATCTGTCTGGGGTAGAAATCTCACATTCCTTGGCCCGTTGTGAGCAGTCTACCAAATAGCTGAAAATGCCATACTGACACTGTCAGCTCTTCTCTTCAATGAGAATAACATTCAGGGGCCTGGAATGGATTCTCCAAATGCAAGGTACACAACACCAGCCAAGGCCAGGTGGAGACTGTTCAGTTGACCTGTCGAACTGCCTTGGTCCTTGGCAGCATCTCCTAGTTGTGCAGATTCAATGTGAAAAAGGCTTGCTGGGACACACTAAAAGCTCATGGTCTCCAGCAAAACCCTTCTCTCCCCTTCTGCTACACTCCTCAAGAAGAGGCTGTAAATTTAAGGGGAGTTGTAGGCGGCCTAGGGACACAATTAGATGTCAGCCGTTTGGGTTGAACACCTCTGACCAGCATTATAACGGCTAGAAATCACCTGGACCCAATTTTCTGAAAGCATCTAAGTGTTGGGCTCATTAACCTCTGGAGAGAACCTAACTATGATTCTCGTTCAAACATCTCATGATGAACTTTTTGCTATGCTATTTTTCTTATTAAGATGTTTTCCAAAGAGATCTATCGTAAGCCCATGTCGCACTATGCCATCCGTGACTGAAGCAATGCAGACAAGAGCTTTGCTAAGAGGGACCAGATCCAACAACTAAAACAAGTTTCAATGTTGACGTCTTGACATCTAACTCAACCGTAGAAGCCAGAACACTGTGCAACCTGAGACGCAGACCACAGTTTCATGGTTAAAACATGAAGGGGATTCTTCTAATATGAGTGGGTAGCACGAGAACCCAAGGCCAGATCTGGCTATATCGTGTTGACTGCATATCAAGAGACAGAACTAAGAAAAGCAAGTAATTGCAAACAGTTAAGCATCTGCTTTGAGCAGCCACACAACCTGGGCTTGGCCTGTGGTCCTCAAGAGGAGCAAAAAGGACAGATGTATCCAGTGTAAGCTGCCCCTCAGACTTGTTTCTCACACTCAGAAAAAGGAGCAAAGGTGAACTCAAAGAACGGGGTCCTGGGCAAAGCATCCTCTTCTAGAGGTAATATCTGCTTGCCAGGCAAAACAATGACATAATCTAAAAAATGTCAAGAAGAGGCAGTCTGGAAATGGTTGTTCATTCCAACTCCCTCTTTTATTTTGGTCTACAACATGCAGCCTAATTTGCCCTCAAGACTTTTCTGGGCCTCAGAGACTGGGGGTCAAAGAGTTGAATTATGTCAGTCGATGATGTATGCAATCTGATTTAATAATTGAATTTCCAAAAGATTTCCAATCATGTCTAAACAAAAAGGACTGCTCATTAAAACCTTAGTATTGTCTCTTCTGTGAGATCATAAAATCTAATGTTAGTAAAATGTCTATCTTTCTGATATGTTTTAATTCGTGTTGTTCGGAGGATTTTATTTAATCAGCACTGACTTTCGCATTTAGTCTTATTATAGCAATTTAGTAACATTTTATAGGGTGGACTCTGTAGGCCTGCTGCACTTTATTTTGACCTCCCCATCGCTCCAGTCCCCCTCATTCCACCAAGAATAGTGTTCTAGCCCATACCGTTCACTTTGTTTTCTTAGGCAGGAAAATGACCCACCGAACCAGGCGGTATTTTGTAAAGTCACTATTGTACGCGATAATGTGTATTTGACCATGAGTTTTGAATTAAGCGTTTCTGTCTTTATCAGCAACACCTGGCCACGGATCGCACGCTCTTTCCGAGCACTCGGCTCAACACGCCAGTGAACTTTATTTATCACAGATGGTGGAGGTTAGACACATTAAAGTCCACGATTTTAGGTGTTATTTCAAATCATTTATTTCGAAAGCGTAAACATCAGGGAAAATCTCTCAACAATCTGTTCATAAAAATGTCAGGATATAAAATAAAGACCTGTCCAACCACCATGTCCAAATAAATTCCTAGGAATCATCTGCATAATGTGTTGATGATATCTAAATAATAATAATAATAATAATAATAATAATAATAATAATAATAATAATAATAATAATCTGCAATGCGACGACTGCATGCTTTCTTTCAGGATTGTGTCCGTAACATCTATTATAATTCGTTGAATCAAATTTGGATGCAATTTGCGCATTTGCGCATTAGCCATTTTTATTGTTATAACATCGATCTATAGGCTACAGTGGGGAAAATAAATAAAATTAATACATGGATAATAACACAAGACTACATAAAGATCCTAGTACAAAACCACAGCTTCAATACAAAGTGACAAGTGCACCAAAATGTAATGAATAGGCTACACATGCCACCAACCACACAGAACATCAAAAACACCTGTACTGTATAATGCAAAGACATATCATGACAACTGCATGCAGACCATCTAATGCAGCAACATCTAAGGGTGTAGCAAGGAATGTCAGTAGGATAACATCTGGAATGCCAGTGCATATTGAAAGAGAGAAGACTGGCCGGAGAATGGACTCGTTTCTGTTTGTAGATGTATATGTTGATTCTAAATTCACTTTAAAATCAAGTCAGAAAAAGAAACATCGGATCTAGTTATCTAAGGTACACACTTGAAATCTAATGCTTCTTAGTGATAAGTGATGAGCGTCACCCCACCTTTGCTCTGGTCCACGAAGCTGGTGACTGTGTTGGCGCGTCTCCTGGCGCGCGTCGCGCTCCCATAGCTGCTGGTGCGCCCGAGCTGCGACTGCGTCCTGTACAGATTGAGCATGTAGTCCGGCACGAGCACCGCCGAGCCGTTTCGCCACACCGCGCGCGGGCCCAGCGCCACGGACTCGAGCGCGCTCCCGAAGCATACGGCGAGCCACAACAAAGGAGCGCCAGTCTTCCTGCCGCTCATTTTCAGCACTCTCTGGCCCACTGCGGGGGAACCTGACGGATAGTGGTGACTTGAGGAACTCCCCCTTTCGGTCTTTAAATTGACTTAATAGCTCGATTCGGGCTGAATGTGGTGTATAAGGTAACGCCTGTTGGGCTGAACACTGCAGCGCCCCCACAGGCAAAACGAAAAAACTGCCCCAAATAAAACTTGCACAGAAACTTTGTGGATCGTATTGGCCAATAATTGTCTTGTAGTAGTAGGTCAAAGCGAACTCACTCACCATTCATTTGAGAGGCTTCATCAGTCCTGAACGGTGGAGTCAGAAAAAGTAGGACTTAATTTGTACCTTTCCTTGTCACTCTAGTAGCTTTAAAATGTGTCGCTTTAAAGGTACACTATACTATATGCACATTTACAGGTAAAAAATACACGCTGAAGGTATAAATGGTTTACCCCCGAGGGGTACCACCCTAGAGACAAGGAAATGTACAATTTAGTAGCCCTCTTTTTCTGAGACTGGGGACCGAATGAACCCTGTAGGATAAATGGCTAAACACTTCTAAAATGACCAAACGCTTTTATTTACTTTTACAGTCCAACGACCTGAATAACTGAAGACCTTCACCGGTTGTTTGCAAATATAAAAACTCGGGGAAACTCATTAGCAAATATACAAGTGAAAGAATGGATTGGTTTAGGGATAAGTCATTTTAAACGAAATAAATAGGATACGGAACCACTTTTAGCTCAGGAATGGCCTTGAACCATGGTTTATCATTTCTGTCACATCACCTTTATACGATGACTGCGAACGATTGGACAATATTCACAATGTGTGTGTGTGTGTGTGTGTGTGTGTGTGTGTGTGTGTGTGTGTGTGTCGCCCTCTACTGTTAAAATGCAGTATCAGTTTATAGGTTTAAAATGAATAGGCTATAAGTAGATTAGAAGTAACCACTGTACATTACATATTTTCAAAATTAGTGAATAGAAACCAGATCTCAGAACAACCCACCATCATCAGAGTTATTATGCCTGTAAATAACTGTAATCTAATGAGAATGTTAATTAAACTGGGTTATAAGGGTGCTGTAATTCAAAGTTGAGAGACTAAAAAAACTGTCAGACTCCAAAAAATAGCCAAAATGTTACTGTAGCCTACACATTTAAACAAAGCTGTATTTATTTTTTGTTTGTTTGTTTTTCTGGAGAAGAAAGTTTCAGAACCTCTTCTGCTTGGTACAGTTTTGTTAATTTGGTAAATTAATTCACACTCAGGCAACAATAATTATTTGTATTCGTATTGTTTGTGTGTCTGTGTAACAAGCAACACTGTTTTACAGTCTTTAAACGATTAATAAAAGGATGTTGGAGAATTAACACAATCATATAATGCTAATCCAGCCCTGAGACTCTGCCTTCATAAGCAAAATCATTGCCATTACATGGACTGTTTTAGAAGTCATGTCCACATACACAGACATTTACAAATAAGTTTTCCAATTTTGTTCTTACATAGGTTTGTTTTTGCATACAAGGTTTTATTTTACAACTCCTTCCACTTTCAGGGATGTAATCCACAATTTAGGGATGTGTTTAGGGATGTAAACAATTTTGTTTTCATGATTAAGTACTCTTTTTTTTTTTTTTTTTAAACAAACCAGGATTCCATAGCAAAAGTCCAAAATACAATAGCTAATGCTTCAGTGACTCTCATGGTTTTCACATTGACATATGGTGGTGCTTGAAAGTTTTCTACATCGCTGCATAAAAATTACCTAAAACATCATCAGATTTTCACACAAGTCCTAAAAATAACAAAGAGAACCCAATTAAGCAAATGAGACAAAAATATTATACTTGTTCATTTATTTATTGAGGAAAATAATTCAATATTACATATCTGTGAGTGGCAAAAGTATGTGAACCTCTAGGATTAGCAGTTAATTGGAATGTGCAATTAGAGTCAGGTGTTTTCAATCAATGGGATGGCATTCAGGTGTGAGTGAGTTCCCTGTTTTATTTAAAGAATAGGGATCTATCAGAGTCTGAGCTTCACAACACATGTTTGTGGAAGTGTATCATGGCACGAGCAAAGGAGTTGTTGATGCTCATCAGGCTGGAAAAGATTACAAAACCATCTCTAAATAGTTTGGACTCCACCAATGCACAGTCAAAGATCTCTCCAAGAGCAAGTCATGTAATAGTCTGCAATGTTCATGATTTTGGCCTTTTTTGCTGCATCTGGGCCAGGACGGCTTGCCATCGTTGATGGAACAGTGAATTCTGAATTATACCAGCGGATTCTAAAGGAAAATGTTAGGACATCTGTCTGTGAACTGAATCTCAAGAGAAAGTGGGGCATGCAGCAAGACAATGACCCTAAGCACACAAATCGTTCTACCAAAGAATTATTAAAGATAAGATAACACTTTATTAATCCCCAGATGGAGAAATTAGGGTTAATAATGTTGTAAATGTATGTAAAGAAGAATAAAGTTAATGTTTTGGAATGGCCAAGTCAAAGTCCTGACTTTAATCCAATAGAAGTGTTGTGGAAGGACCTGAAGCAAGCAGGTCATATGAGGAAACCCACCAACATCCCAGAGATGAAGCTGTTCTGTACTGAGGAACGGGCTAAAATTCCTCCAAGCCGATGTGCATTACTGATCAACAGTTACCAGAAATGTTTAGCTGCAGTTATTGCTGCACAAGGGGGTCACGCCAGATACTGACAGCAAAGGTTCACATAATTTTGCCACTCACAGATATGTAATATTGGATCATTTTCCTCAATAAATAAATGGCCAATTATAATTATAATGATTGTTTTAGTTAGACAATTTGGACAACAAACTCCATACAAACAGAATGTTCTACTAAAGTTAAACACTGTTAAAGTATACTGTATATCTGTTTATATTCTCCCCTTACAAATTATTTGTCATTGTTTCATTATGCTCTCATACTCTCCATTTTGTTAAACTGGCAAGTGAGCACTCCCTCTCAGGTGCTGCTTTGTCTGTCTTACCCCTGCTAACAGGGGCTGTTCTGCATGGAAAGCCAGTGAGTCATTCCACCATGTGAAGGTCCGTCCCCAATTTTCCTTTGTTTGCCAAAATCTCTGTAATAAATGCTAGTTACAGATGTAAGTGTGCGTCTGAGAACTCTGAACAACCACCAGGGGCAGTGTCTAATACCTAGATGACCATTCCAGGGCCCTGAGAACTCTGTGTGGATCAACTGCTGAATTCTGTGTACCATGGGCAGAATCAGCAAGGGAGGTGTGAATGCATACAGCAAGCAGCAAGGACAGTCATGGCTAGTGTATTTTGTCTCACAGGGCCATTCAGCTCTGCTAGGAAGACCACATTCAACAATGAGTTGACTCATCAGCAAAGATGTCTACCTGTGCCTGACTGAATTTCTCCCAGAACTGCTGCACCACCTCTGGATACAAGCACCACTCTCCTGGGCAAACAGTATGTACTGCTTCAAAAGCATGTCTACTGTGGCATTGTGCTGACGTGGTAGATAAGTTGTTCAAAGTTATGCTAGCAATCTGTGAGCCCACTTGAGGAGGTTCCATGTAAGGCAGAGAGCATTTTTCGACCTTGTGCTACCCTGGTGATTTATGTACCTGAGTGTCACTCCATTGCCTTAATGAATCAAGACAATGTCTCAGAACAGGTAGTAAGAACCTGAACATCAGCCAGGTAACCCTCAATTTTAGCAGGTTAATATATTATGATCTCATATTGATGGCCATATCCCACCTGTGACACCACACTGCTCCCAATCTGATAAGGGAGGTATCCTTGATGACCCTTTCTCTGTCTCATGAGGAACAACTTCTAGGCATACCTGTTTCATGAGAAAGGCTTCAGCAGGTCATGGTCCATGGACAGGCCCTGTCACTGAGATGAGAATGTGCCTTTGTTGATCAAGCCTGGGGTTTGGCCGCAGGCTGATGACCTACCCAAACATTTCCTGCAGCAACATTAGCATATGAAAGGAGAAAACAAAATTAGTCCTCTCAGATCTATAATGGGATGTGATCCGCTGTCCATTTCTCAACAAGAAAGTACATTAAATACAACCCTTTTTCTGAAAGATGTGGTCTATTTTCAGCTCACACCATCCAAAACGGAAAGAACTTGGCTCAGAGCGGCAATTTTTTTCTGAAATTGATAAGGGTCGGGGGTCAGGAGTGGACCTGAAGTTTGTCCTAGTCATCAGAATCCATTGGCCTGATGTACTTACTGCCCAATTGGCAGTGTTTTTGCCTGTGAAAAATCCTGCCAGCAGTCCCTGCCCTTCATAGGCAGGCTACATGGGATTCTGGGATTCTTTTGTGCAAGGGCCGCCAATTAGGGGCTGACTCACTAAATGGACTAGAGGAAACCAGGCATTTGTTATGGCCTTAGGTGCATGATTCATAGTCTTGCTGCTCTCACAAGAAGTGCACATTCAAAGAACATCTGAACTCCCCACTCTAGAACTTCTTTGGCCATAGCCCCAAACAGGAGCCCAGGAACACACAGGGAAGACTTCATAGCTTCACTTGCATGCTATCAGCAGTGTGTACTGTGCCAACTATACTTGGCAGTGCATGTAAACCAGATTTGCAGAGAGCTTTCCCATCTCCTGGGCAATGTATTTTGATCAACTCCATAGCTGAAGGGCAGCCTATACTGATTGGCGCAGCCGCTCCGATGCTAGCTTTATAGGCAATGCTAGCCACAAAGAATTACCCATACATGTCAGATGCCTAGTAATATAAGCTTTGTTAACAAGTCATCAGACCATTCCATTCTGCACTGGGGCAGCATACCTCAGAGCATAATGATTCATCTGATGAAAGTACCAGCGATACAAAACTGGGGTCCACAGAAGGCAATGCGATTCAGGCCGATCCTGTTGGCACCCAACCTACTAGGCAAGGCTCATATTACGGGGTTTGGCGTGTAGCTGATGGCCACTGAAAACCTGCCACATAGCTGTTGATGTAAGCCCTGCATTGAGGTCAAATTTGGTGCATGTTTGGTGTTACAGCATCTAACCTTATTCAGGCTACTGCCATTTTAAGGGTCACTGGCATGGCTGGTATGGTTGGTCTGGTGTCACAATTGTAAGTAACTTTGGATAAAAGCATAGGCCAAATGAGAAACTTAAGAAATAAAGGACAAAATTGTAAGGAAAAAAAACATTTTATGCTTGTACTAATAATAACAACAATAAATAAATAAAAATAACTGAATAATATTTAGTCACTTGATTCATATCCAGTCTGGTTTAACAATGAAAGTAGAGTGGTAATGGTAAATGGTAAATGGTTTGCACTAATATAGCACTTTTTTAGCCTTAGTGGTTCCACAGCGCTTTACACTGGTTCTTATTCACCCATTCACACACACACACACACACACACACAAACACTCTCACACACACCAGTGCTAGCAGAGCAATGGTAGAAGAATCTTCTTAATAGTCAGAAATGCCAGGCAAAGGCCCTACAGTAACTGGCTCTTTTAGAATCATGGGTAAGAATTGTACTTTTGATTACCATAAATTTGCTTTCTGTAAATCCTTACAGGCTTAATTTCATCAGTTCATATAGATCAAAGCTAATATTCACTGTTTATTATATACAGTGATTTGTGCAGGCCAACCATACTTGTATACAATCCACCCATTCACTTTCTGTACTGCTTCTCCTACACGGGGTCCTGGTGAGCCTGTAGCCTATCCCAGTTAACTCTTGGTACAAGCCGAAGGATACCCTGGACGGGGTGCCAACCCATTGCAGGGCACAATAGCGCGCACACTCACACACACACATTCACACACTATGGACAATTTAGAGATGCTAATCAGCCTATGATGCATGTCTTTGGACTGGGGAGGATACCGGAGTACCCGGAGGAAACTAACTCTAACACTAACCCTCCATAATGTCATATAATGTGGTGAGTATTTTCCCTATTATATTTGGTTTAGCACTCCAAATTTCAATCATGTACAAATCAGTGTGTTTCCAAATGGTACCTCTATTGCAATTTTTTTTGTTCCACTTTACATTTTGTTCTTTTCATGACCATGTCTACCTCAACATCTTGCAGAAGCCAGGGTGGCACAAATGTTTAACTACTTGGAGCTTATGCACGTTGTCTGTTTTATTCCCCTCATCCCTCATAAACTCCTACCGTTTATCCAGATCTCAGTGTGTCTTGTTGGATAGTCTAGGCTATGTCCTTGCAACTTGAATCTAACTTTTTGAAAATTAAATATATTTTACTATAGTTTTATCTAGTCTTTCTTTGACTCCAGACTAAAAGGTCAAGTATTACACTCTTCCTGGCTTCTTCCTGTGTCCATATACAAATTTAGCCTTATTCTCAATTCCCCTTATTAGTCCAAAGCATAGCCTTATCTAAAGCATGCTGCACCTGCTAATTCAAAAATGCCACGTTGTGTCCCCTTTGCCAGCTTGTCCCATAATCTACAAATAAGGAAATAGTGGCGCCGGTGGCCTTTCGTTTACAGTGCAGATCAGCTGATTGTATTGTGTCATATGATCAACTGATGGCTTTGGAGCTTTTTGAATTGAGCAATAGTTATGAAGTCACATGACTTCTCTGTCAAAATAAGAGCTTGCATGCGTTCAACTAAATCAAGTGATCTGACCCTTTACTATTACAGCAGAGTACTGATAAATTTGCTAATGTTAAATAAACATAAAATGTATGATATTTTATTTATGTATTTATGTAGCTTAAGAGTGGAGCTGATCTTAATTATCTCTTCCCAGGCCACCAGGCACAAACCCTATATTTGTCCTATAATGAATAATAAATCCCTAAAAGTTTTGTTTCCATAAAACAACAGAAAAAAGGCAACGATACATACCAAGATGTATGTAGAGATACCCTACACCTATCCTCATCAATAAATCCAGATTCTATGTATATGCTAATGCATTATCCTTATTATAATACCAAATAATCAATTCTAAAGACCTTGATCATTATCTGACCAAGTCAAATCAGGGCCCATATTCATGAAGCATCTCAAAGAAGGGAATCAGTAGCAACTGCTCCAAAAATTTGGTGACTGATGTAATTTTGGTTTTACTCTTACACAAAAGCAATTTATCAAGATTCCTAATGCACGAGAGTGAAAAACAAAAGAAGAATACGAGAGGTGCCCTAGTGAGTTAGGTGTCAAGAACATGACTGCAACCAGACAAAAAGATTCACACCACATGCACGACACTCCACATGACGACCACGCACACACATAAACACACACACTTATTCATACATAGGGGTGATCTAGCATAGCTAGTCATGCTAGCTACTGGCATGTTTTGGTAGGTGGGAGAAAACCAGAGAACCCACAGAAAACCCAAATGGGCATACACACAAACATGTAGAGATAGTAACCTGAGCTCTGAACTGAGGAACCTGTGAGGCAGGAGCACTACCTACTGCACCATCTCAGGAGAACACTGCATTTCTTAAGCTACACTAGTTTGAACTGAAAGTCAAAATGTATGAAAATTCTGACTTGTGTTATACCATGGTTTTATTATTATTATTATTATTATTATTATTATTATTATTATTATTATTATTATAGGGTGTATGCTGGCTTAGTAGTTAGCATGTTCACCTTCGAGTCTTGCCGCTGCCCTGTGTGTGTGTGGAGTTTGCATGTTCTCCCCGTGCTGCAGGGGTTTCCTCCAGGTACTCCGGTTTCCTCCCCCAGTCTAAATACATGCATGGTAGACTGATTGGCATGTCCAAAGTGTCCATAGTGTATGAATGGGTGTGAATATGTATGTGAGTATGCCCTGCGATGGATTGGCACCCCGTCCAGGATGTATCTTGCTTTGTGCCCAATGCTTCCTGGGATAAGCTCCAGTTTCCCTACGAACCTGTAGGATAAGCGGCATAGAAGATGGATTTATTATTATTATTATTATTGTTATTGTTGTTATAATAATAATAATAATAATAATAATAATAGTTATTATTATTATTATTATTATTATTATTATTATTATTATTATTGTTATTATTATTATTATTGGTCAAATCTGACATTTCGTTGTAGGACTTGTCACAGAGGACTTTTATTTTGACAGAAATAGATTTGTCTTGTGGCCAAGTGCTGCTAGAATCATACATAAAGCGAGTTTTAGGTGCGCTTGTGTTTGCAGTTTGTAGTGTTTGTTTATGCAAGGATAATGCGGTAAGTTTTGCTATATAAATACCATCTCGTGTATGTGTTTATGTTTACTCTTTACTCTTTATAGAGATTCTGTAGCTGTTGGAACTGGTTTGAATAGCAGTTACATTCACACAGAACGACCTTCAGTTAGAAATAGTGGAAATTAAATGTTTAAAAATGAACTTTCTGGAAATATTTCCTTTAATCCCCCCGTTACAGGGTGCTGGGGTTCCTCTTGCTGTGTGTGTGGCTTGTCAATGGGGAGCATCTAGAGCTCGACCAAGTTGTATTGTAAGCTATATTTTATAATGTATTCTCCATCAAATTCACATCCTCCTCATCTTTATTCAGAATATTTGTGAATGCATTTGGGTTGGTTTCTATGATTGTAAGTGAGTGTTTTGTATTAGTGTGCCAGAAGATTGGATCCATGCAGGCCGAGTGGCTCCTCAGGAGGAAGTGGAGCTCACTTTTGCCCTCAAGCAGCAGAATGTGGACAGACTTCAGAAGCTGCTGCAGCTTGTATCAGACCCGGATTCACAGCAGTATGGTACTGAGACCCATCGTCCATCCAAGTCTTAAACTTTAAACCTTAAAAATGATTTAGGGCAGCGCTAGCTCAGTGTTTAAGGCGCTGGCCTTCTGATCAGAAGGTCATGAGTTCAGATCTGTCATATAAATGAGCGAAATGTAAGTTGCTCTGGATAAAAGCGTCTGCTAAATGCTGTCAGTGTAAACCTCACTACGTCTCATGCACCCTTTTGTGCTTTGTCCTGCATAGGAAAGTTCTTGACCTTGGAGGAAGTGGCGTCTCTGGTCAGGCCGTCTCAGCTGACTGAGAAAGCCGTGTGGTCGTGGCTGCAGGGTCATGGGATCCAAAACTGCCATACGGTGCAAACTCAAGACTTCTTGCAGTGCACTATGACTGCTCAGTAAGCTTTATCATTGAACGTTTGTAGGCAGTTTAGTCATGAACCACAAATGCACACACAGCAACTGTACAAATGAAATTATTATTTTTTATTTTTTTTTTAAAGAAGTCTGAACCTCAGGTACTCTCTCTCTCAAAACCACATTCAGCCTTTTTAATATAAAATGGTTAATGATTGAGTATGTATGTATGTATGTATGTATGTATGTATGTATTTATTTATTTATTTAAATCATTTTGGTTGGCTGGGACATGTCTATGAAAGGTGGGGGGGGAGGCTTACTGTTTTAGTTCAAACATATTAGTCTCTGTATTATAAGAATAGTTAAAATTAACCCTAATCTAGTAAGATCTGTAATGTCTAATTAAAACACTATGATCAGAAGTAAAATAATATTCCTAAAGACGATGAATAACAGAAACCACAAGGTGCAGTGAATTATTATTAATTTAGGACTGTAGTTTAATTCTGTGCTTTTTGTGCATCCATAAAAAATAATGAATAAATACTTGTGTGTATATAATATAAACTAAATATATGTTTTATTTGTCTTATTTAAATTTATTTTAGTATTTTATTCATTTATATTATATATACTTTAAATCTGTTTTATTAAACAAATTGTGGTGTGTGTGTGTGTGTGTGTGTGTGTGTGTGTGTGTATATATATATATATATATATATAAAATAAATAAAAAATTATAATAAACTAAAATAAGTATTTATGCATTATTTTTATGGATGCATTAAAGGCACAGAACTAAACTACAGTCCTGAATGAATAATATATATTCTGCTGTGTATTGGGTCCTTTCAGTCTTATATAATTGGACAAACAGTTATGTACAATTTTAGTCTGAACTTTGTTTGTAACACTCAGTTTGTGGATTTTATTTTAAATAAACAAAAAAAGGGTACTAAAAGTTTGCCCTCCCCATCCGATTAATTGGAAAAAATAATCAGCCAAATAATCGAATATGAAAATAATTTAGTTGCAGACTTAAGGGCAAGTGTAACCATATTTGCTATATTGCTCCGCTGTTCAAAAGTTGGATTAAACAACTTCATAAGAAAAGTTGGCTTAAACCCCATAAGTCTCTCATCCTAAGGCTTTTATCACAGCTTTGAAAGCCATTCTGTCTGCGAGGGAAATAAGTTTCATATTAATTTGTAACTTAATTTTTTTTTCCTTCTTTAGTAAGAACTTGCACGGGGATTTGTTTAGCAGGTGTGGCACATAAACAGACTAATAATAAACAGGTTAAACATGCTAAGGTTTTTTTTGTTTGTTTGTTTTTTTTGCACACATCCCACAACATTAAATATAACGAAAAAAATCACTAAAAGATGTATGGTGTTACATTCTTAAAGGGGGGGGGGTGGGTGGGAAGTTAGCATTGGCAAATTACTGTAGTATAAAAGGGATAAAGTGCTTTGGGATATGGAAATTGGTTATGGTTATTGGAAAATGCAATAGTTTATTTAAATTCTCTCTCTCTCTCTCTCTCTCTCTCTCTCTCTCTCTCTCTCTCTCTCTCTCTCAGGGTGGCAGAAACATTGCTTCCTGGAACTGAATTTCACCGCTACAAGAGAGGTGCTCAGACTGTAATGAGGTCGTCCTCTCAGTACTCGGTTCATGAAGATGTGTCTGAGCATCTGGACTTTGGTGAGTGAACATTTACGCTTTTTAGGTTGACTGCTGACTACAGACTTGAGTAAAATATTGGCTTGAGATTCATAAAGCAGGTCTAACATCAGTATAATTTTTAATAAACATTGTTAATAAATGAATTGATACCACCAGTTATTGACGATATTATCCCTAATTTCCCTAAAGTTGATTTTCACTCTTTTTCCAGTGGGTGGTGTGCTACGTTTTCCTTTGAGTGGTAAAGAAATCAGTAAGGCCTGGGCAGGACCTAGACGATCTGGAAAGGCTTTTCATTTGGGTGTGACTCCTACAACATTAAGAGCTCGCTACAACCTGACTGCAGCCGATATTGGCAATGCTGCTAACAACAGCCAAGCAGTGGTGCAGGTACGCCAATCAAACCTGCTCTCCATTCTCTTTGAGTCTACTTTGACCGCTAAGGAGAAATCATGGTTTGCTTAGAAATTTGTGTGCGTGCTCCACAATCTTTAATGTATAGGGCCCAATTAATTAAATTTCACATGGATTGCATTTATTAGGAGTTTTTTTTTTTTTTTATTAATGGTATATTTATACATTCTGTCATTTTTCTTCTATAACCTTCATAGTTCTTGGAGCAGTATTATCACCCAGCAGACCTGGCTGAGTTCATGAGTTTATTTGCGAGAGGTTTCAAACACCTGACTGAAGTTGAGCGAGTGGTGGGTAAGCAGGGAGGAGGAAAAGCAGGCCTGGAAGCCAGTTTAGATGTGGAATACATCATGAGCACTGGAGCCAACATCTCCACGTGGGTCTTCACCAACCCAGGTAAAGAAAGATGGGTTATGTAATGACATGCTTTTGGTCTGCTTTGAGTGCACTCCGAAGTTAATTAAAAAAGAAATGTAATCTTTATAATGTATTTATTTGAACTACTCAAGTACATGAACGCTTTCATGAAGTTGTTGTTTTGAGCTACCTGAATACATCAAGCTTTCTGTATATAACTCGGTGACTAAAAATGTGCTACTGTTTTCGTGTCCTATGTTAAATAAATAACTTTGCAGTCCAACTGTTGTTCTAAATCAACAAAACATGTATTACATCCTATTTGTTTTGTTGCAGGTCGACATGAGACCCAGGAGCCATTCCTTCAGTGGATGCTGCTCCTTAGCAACATGTCTGACGTACCTTGGGTGCACACGATCAGCTACGGGGATGACGAGGACAGTCTGTCCACTGTCTATATGAATCGCATCAACAACGAATTCATGAAAGCTGGGCTCCGAGGAATCTCTATGCTCTTTGCATCTGGTGATCAAAATGATGGATTGCTGTGTTATTAAATAAGTGTTGACTAAAATAGAGAAGACAGGTTTAGCAAATCAGTATGGTTCTTATCAACACTTATCATTCCATCAATGTTATTTTGGTACAGGAGACAGCGGAGCTGGCTGTCGGCACTTGACCAAAGAAAACGTGTTCAGGCCGAGCTTTCCCGCTTCCAGGTGCGTGTCATTTGATTTTTACTTATTTTACATTTTTATATTATACTTCATGGATGGCTTGGTAGATATCTGTTTAGTTGGATCATTTAGTTGAAAAAGTGTTTATGAAAATGCAGAGGCCCTTCACGAGACTAAAACATTTAGCTTTTTATTCTTCTGCAGCAGTGAGCTAAGAGGTACATGTTATATCTGGCTAAATCATGGCCTTAATATATACTCACTTCTGGTTGGCTGGAAGGCGTCCATTATTTTCTTATACTTCTCTTTTCATATAAATCTCTTTTTTTAACCTTCCTGACAATGGGGGGGCATATATGTTCAAGAAACAAACACAAATTTACAATGAAAGAAGAATAACACTCTGAAACTGAAAACATGGACCTCAGTGGCAAAAATGTAACAGTCTTCAAATAAACAGAATTCCTTGTTAATTTTCTAAGCTTCCTTTTCTCTAATCATGGTTTATGAATGCACTGCATTTTTGTTTTGCGTGGTTTGCATGTTCTGCAAGTTTGTTTGCCATTCTGGCACAAACCTCTTGTGTGGATGGGGCTTAACAATGATTCACTCTCATTTCTGACCAGGAAGTAAAGATTATAGTGCCATGAATTTTGCAGAGTGTTGTGGATACAGTTCTCTGTATAGTTATAGTGTTTGTACTTTTGTAGTGGAATTTGCTTAATCAGTATATTAGTTTGTGATTTGGTATTTGAGGTTTAGGTGGTCTCATACGACAAATTTTTCCCCCCCCCCCCCCAAGATGAGCTCTTAGGAGCGGGATGGAACATCGTCATCATCCTCCACCTTTTTTTCTTCTCTCATTGTATATATACTTTTGTTTGTTTCTTGACAAGTTACGTTGGCACAAATTTAATTATATAATACATTGTTCTTTTAACGAAGTTGCTGGAGAGTCGAAAGCTTTGTCATTTCAGCCATATACAAGTATACAGTAGAATGAAATGGCCTTCTCATCTTGGCCTTGGTGAAATATATTATAGAAGTGACAGTGTGTTACAAGATGATCACCAGACATGCACTGAAAATTAGGAAAAGGTAGAGTGTAATTAAATAACATATGTCTTACATCTTATAAGCTGTGCAATTACAACCAATTCAAGATAATAGACATTGTGCAATAAATACAGTACTTGTACAGGTAAGGCATTTGTGGAACATATGGTTAACAGCAACACAGTGACTGGATTAGTGTGTGATGGGGAAAGTCTAACTAGCAGCATAAAAGTAAACATGCACATTTAACAGTCCTTGTTTTAAGTAAAGTCTGTGCTGTTGAATATGAGCTGTTGTATAGTTGCGAGTTTTGTATATTTGAATAATTTTAAATAGAAACGCTGAACAGAGGACATCTTTTCTTATTCCATATTTGCAGTCCATATGTGACCACAGTGGGTGGGACGTCCTTCAAGAATCCTTTCAAAATCACCTATGAGGTCACGGATTACATCAGTGGGGGTGGCTTCAGTAATGTGTTCACAATGCCAGACTATCAGGTAAACATCCATAAGCTGCCTGACACCGCCTTAGTTAATTTGAGCAAAGTTGGAGTACATGGAAATACACTTTTATATACATTATATTATGTACAGTATTTATCTGTATGTTCTTGATTTTTAAAATCAATATAGGTCCATGGTTCTGATTTCAAAACCAGTACAACTGATTAGTACCAAGGATTTATGACAGGGATGGGCAGTCTTATCTGGAAAGGGCCGGTGTGCGTGCAGGTTTTCATTCCAACCAAGCAGGAGCCACACCTGATTCCACCTGTTTAATCAGTTGATCTTGGCTTTCAATAGATTCAGGTGTGGCTTCTGCTTGCTTAGAATGAAAACCTGCACCCACACCGGCCCTTTCCGGATAAGATTGCCCACCCTGGTCTAAGATGTTATTAGGCTTTGCATAGTTCACAAAAACACACAATGTCCATTCCATGAATGTGCTAATTGCGAATATGTATGAAAATAAGTGTTTTATATCTAAAGGTTGGTGCAGTGAAGGCGTTTTTGAAAGGCGCACAGAAGCTTCCTCCAGAGTCCTACTTCAACCGCAGTGGAAGAGCCTATCCTGACATGGCAGCACTGTCGGACAATTACTGGGTCGTTACCAACCTTGTACCCATCCCATGGGTTTCAGGAACCTCTGTTAGTAAAGAATATAAACTTATTAAATGTGGCAGGTTAGAGAATATTCATGCAATTGTCCAATCAGCCAGTCACAGCAATGCATAAAATCATGCCCATAGAGGGCAAGAGCTTTGTATAATGTTCGCATCAAATATCAGAGTGGTGGGGGGATGTGATCACAACGTTTACATGCACGTCAATATTCTGATGTTAATCGGAATTTGTCAACATTGATATAGTATGGAGTCACGTAAACGCAACAATAGGATGTGTACAGGAATATTCCGATGCCTGTACGGATGTAAACATCGTATTTGGAATATGGCTGCAACCAACTATAGACCTTAAATTAACATTTGTGTGCATGTAAACATAGGCCTTGATTTTGAACATGGCATTTTGAGATGCTTTTCTGTTCCCGATGGATTTAAAGAATGCTCATTTGAATTAACGTAGTCTGCATCTCTGACTGCTCTTAACAAGGCAGTTTCTACAGAGAACTACTGCTTACTAGATGTTTTAGACTATACATAGAAGTGTGCATAAAAATCCCAGGAGATCAGCAGTCTCTGAAATGGTCAAATCAGCCTGTCTGGAGCTGAACGTTAACTGAAGCACTTGATCTGTATCTGCTGCTCTAACACAATTGGCTGTTTGGATAATTGCATGAATGAGGGGTGTGTGTGTGTACAGTATTATGAATTGAATCGATTCCTCGTGCCTTTCTCCCTAGGATGTATGAATAATCTAGATTAAACAGCCTGAGGAATTGGGTAACAATTAAAGCTGTTTGTTCTAGGCTTCAACTCCAGTGGTCGGAGGAATCCTCTCGCTCATTAATGACCAGCGCTTCCTGAAAGGCCTTCCTTCTCTTGGTTTCCTCAATCCACGACTGTATAAACTCAAAGGCACTGGTCTTTTTG
Source organism: Ictalurus furcatus (assembly GCF_023375685.1). Taxonomy (NCBI): domain Eukaryota; kingdom Metazoa; phylum Chordata; class Actinopteri; order Siluriformes; family Ictaluridae; genus Ictalurus; species Ictalurus furcatus. Next base: position 11,473,005 of record NC_071263.1, on the reverse strand, counting down.
ATGTAAGAGACTCTTAAAACTGTGGTTAAAAAAAATCTAACTGGTCTGTTGGAAGCATTTCACTTCCTTTTTAGATGGATTAGATTGACATCTGTTACTGATTTCTCTGAACTATAGTGAGATTCTTTTCAGACCCATGTAGTTTCATTTAGGCCACATGCATCATTAACTGAATGGAATTTTGGTGTTCTGTTCAAGTTAATAGTTTTGCTGACAATTTTATTCAATTTCCTCATGTTCTCAGGTAACAGAGGGATGTCACTTGGCTTGTTTGGATGACAAGGTAGAAGGGCAAGGTTTCTGTGCTGCTTCCTCATGGGATCCAGTGACTGGATGGGGAACCCCAAATTACCCTGCTCTACTTGCTGCTCTGATCGCGGACTAAAGACTTGGCAAACCAACGAGTTTTGAAGAATTTCACCTTTACCTTGCAAGACCTTAAAAATAGTCTTGTTTATACAAAACTTGAGTATCACTGTATGATTCTATAAGGCATAATGTTCTAACTACATCTTATTGACCATTTTACTAATGAGCAAATGAATCTGAACAAGTAAAGGTGTTTGGTTGTTTTTTTTGAAATTATGTTTATTCATTTTAACACACACCTTCCCCCTCCTGCAGTGGTCTGTTTTAAGGTAGTGCTGGTAGTGAAAAGCCCAGGACCAATGCTTAAACACAATAAGCACTAGTATTTACAGACTTGATTTACTTACCTGCTTTACAGATAAGTAAGCCACACAATCAATTGTTCTCTACAGTTATTCATTTCCATAAATATACTGCACTAGAGGTATGTATATATCTTTTTAAATGTGGCCTTAAAACCTCTCAGGCCCTTTGATTACTGTAATACAACTTTCAGTAAGATTGCACTAAACAATTCACACAGTGAAACTGAGAGCTGGGTTCTTGGTATCAGTGAATGTACTTGGTATTGGGGGGGGGGCTTTTAGTCCACTTTTTTTTTTTTTTTTTTTTTTTAAGCCCTGTTTATCAAAGAAAATGACTATTTTTGCTTTTAAATATAGCCATGTTCAAATAAGCTTGAGGTTGTGTTGCAAAGACAAGAATCTGTTGTATAACCAGCACTGATATGCAGTTGAAATGCAAATAGAATGGTGTTAGTAATTGTAATGTACAACTTTTGTTTTTGGTCACCCTAGACCACAAGATTTGTGAGATTATTAATATATTTTTTTTCTTTCCTTTTACTTTGAGGTCATGAATGTTGTTTTAGGAACATATGTTGAGCCAGGTCTGTAATACAGGGAAAGTAATATTCATTTAGCCAGCACTGTTAATGATAAAAATGGCATTTTAAAAATGAGCAGTGTACAACGATTGATGCAAGTCAAATAAAATCATTTTGAAGCGTTTCCTCATGAAACAAAGCATATGCCTACTGTATCTTGGTGTAATACAGGTCTTAACTTTCCCCCATTATTTATTTATTTAGCATTATACTAGTCCATACAAGTCATGGTTATGGTGTAGGTATTATGAACAAATTAATTCATAATTGCTGTCTCTAATAATGTAAGTAGAAACTAGGCTTTCATTGTGATAACACTGTTTCATCAGTCAAGTAATTGTTTTCCTTTCTACAACACACCAGATTTGATTATCAAGCTACAATAATCAGAATGATGCGCATTAAAGCAGGGAACTCTGTGTAACCACTGTGTACTTACCCCTGCTGTCCCGGAGCACCCCACAAGACTTACTGTTTCAGAGGTGCTCCAACCCAGTCGTTTGGCCATAACAATTTGTCCCTAAAAGTAAAAGGCACTCAAGTCTTCACACCTGCCCAGTTCTCCGGCATCATACATGAGAGCCGACTGTTTGCTCACCTGTTTAACTGCATGAAGACCAATCTCAGATGATAACACGGATTATCTGTTCGAAGATAATCTGTGTTATCATCTGAGATTAGTCTTTATGCAGTTAACTCATGTGGCAGCAGCACAGTGCATAAGTATCATGCAGATACAGGTCTAGAGTTAATGTTCACATCATGTAAGTTACATGTAAGTTAATGTTCACATCAAACATCAGGATGAACAAAAATTGTGATCTCTGGTATTTCAGAAACTGCTAATCTGCTAATCTACACAGAATAGTGTGAAAAACAAAAAAAACATCCTGCAAGTAGAGGGTCTGCAGGCTGAAACACCTCGTTGCTGAGAGAGATAAAAGGAGAATGGCTAGACTGGTTTGAGCTGGCAGGAAGTCTATAGTAAATCAAACAAGCACTGTTTACGATTGTGGTGAGGAGAAAAGCATCTCAGAACACACAATACATCAAACCTTGAGGTGGATGAGCTACAACAGAAGACGACAATAATCTGAGGCTATCATGGGGACAAACTCACCCAAACTCTACAGCTATCAACTGGACTCTATCAACTGTCCAGTTTGGGTGAGCCTGTGTGCCCATGATATTGTCAGATTCCTGTTCTTGGCCGACAGGATGTTGTAGCCCATTCCTCAAGGTTCAATGTTTTGTGCATGCTGAGATGCTTTTCTGCTCACCAACCAATCTGGCTATTTTCCTCTGACCTCTCTTAACAAGGCATTTCTGTTGCTCACTCAGTATTTTTGTCCCCCCCTACCATTATGTGTAAACTCTAAAGAATGTGTGTGAAAATCCCAGAACAGCCGTTTCTTAAATATTGAAACCAGCCCTTCTAGTACAAACATCCATGCCACAATCAAAATCACAGAGAACACACCTTTTCTTCATTCTGACGTTTGACGTGAACATTAACTGAAGCACTTGACCTGTATCTGCATTTTTTGCATTCCGCTGCTGCTGTCACATTGGCTGTTTAGATAACTATATAAATGTGCATGTTTACACACACAAACATGTGTTTTAACATCTAAAATATTTGACATTTTAGTAATTAATACATCATAGTAACAATAATGGAGGACGCACACTAATTTGTTCAACGTAAAGAAATGTAGTTCTGCATGCAGTGGCACAATTTTAAATTGAATAAAATTCCTTTAATAGGTTAAACAGAAATCTAACATTTCTATTATCTACATGATTTTCAAAATATTTTACAGAACAGTTATACAAAATGAGATACCATTGGAGGATACCTCATGACTGGGAAAATTTTTTTAATAGTATCTCCTTCTTTTTGAAGAAGAGCATTCACATATATCAAATCTCAGGGGGGAAAAAAAAAAACATTTCAAGACACAGCTAATGTCTAAAAAGTGTACAATATGCACACTTAGAAGACAACTAAAAAGCAGTCATGTCTCTTTGTGGACAGGTAACATACACAGACAGAAAGATTAGACTCTTTGGGCTCTGGAGAAAGAATACCTCGGGCTGTGGATGAAGGTCCAGAAACGCACGTCTTTAAAAGAAGACACCTTCTGGTAGTAAAGAAAGTTTCAGTCCAGTTTGTACCATAAGAAGTGTCCTAAGGGCTACTCGGGTGTCAGTCCATCAGTTAAATACTCATTCTGATACAACATCAGTAGATATTCTCTCTTACAAAAAAATCTTCTACAAACAACACGCAAAGGGTGTTTTTAAAGCGTTGAATGCAGCTGTCCTTATTGAAACGTCTTTCTAGATAGTCCATTCACTGGTTGTTCTTAGCTTTAGCATGTGTCAAAATGTGAGACTTTAGGTTGGTGGACTGAGCAAATTTCTTATTGCAGCCGTCAAAGGGGCACACGTAGGGTCTGTCTCCAGTGTGAATACGCACATGCGTGCGCAAGTTAAAGTCCAGCGAGAAACGCTTTCCGCAGCCCTCAAATGTGCACTGAAAAGAAAAACAAAAGACTTTCTTGATGTTTTCTATTAGAACAAAAATGCTACATTCTTAAGAGGACTATTTTTAGTTTCTTAAAGATGTGACGCCCAATCCCACTTCTGGCGTGTCCCCGTAATGCACTATTTACAGGGTTTTTTTTGGTAAGTCGCCAGATTTATCTCAACGGATGAACAGGCTACAATAATCAAAATTAGGTGCACTAGAGAAAGAAAGGCAATTTATGGAATACAAATGTCCTGAAAAAATACATTATATTAATTCATGGTTTATATTGCCTTTAAACAAATGGATTTTGTATGGCTCTCATACAATGACATTCGCTCGTGTATATACATCTCAAACCAAAAACTCACCTGGAAAGGCTTTTCGCCAGTATGAACCAACTGATGTCGCTTGAGTTTGGAACTTTCGACAAACGCTTTTCCGCATTCGGCGCACACGTGGACACGCGGTCCATGTGTATGCAAATGCTTCCTCATTGCAGAGTTGTCTCTGAACATTTTTGAGCAACCCTGGAAATTAGTGCAAAGAAAAGAAGAAAAAGAAAGAAAGAAAGAAAGAAAAAAAAAAACACCCATCAAACTCCAAATCAATGGCCTAAAAATGACGTTAAATGCCCATACATGGAAAATGGCATGTTGTTCACTGAAACAAACTACTTAGATCACATCTTGTGTAAAACTGCTACTTTATACTCATATATACAAAAATAAAGGATATCCCTAAAGAAATCAACTGAAGTAATTGTGATTGATACATAAGACTTAATAGGATGAGGAATAACCAATTGTGTATAATTCTGTACAAGACAGCCATACAAGTTCCTTACTTTGTGGGGGCAGGCTATTGTTCTTGGGGAATCATCTTCCTTCATTTTTCGTGGTTTCATCCTGTTACATTAAAAGTAATATACAATGTTTAAAGTATTAAGCTACACACTATGTAATAAAACTTGTATTCCTGTGGTATTCACAGAATAAAACACTTTGCAATGCTCTAATATATTTATTATCAATATAAACCTGCCATTCAAATTATAGCCAGCACTACGGTCGGAAAATGAAACGATACCTTCTGACCAATCACATTTAAGAATTCAACCAATGTTGAATAACAATCACTTTTGAATCATTCAGTGTCCAAACATTATAGCGTAAAAACCCAACACAAAATGTACTACACCGTATTTTCATCTGTATACCTGTTGTGTATTTTTAAAAAAATATATATATATATATATGGACTTCTTTTAATGATTCTACTACAAAACTTCTCAAAATACCACTTCAGAAAGCGTTTCAGCATAGACTTCAAATCGTCACCTAGCAAACTCTGCCAGTTGTTTGGGGTCGGACAGGTCAATGCCTGGGATTCCACCAGGTGGCAGCTTCTTTCCTGTCATGTATTCAGAGTAGTCTGGAGGGGAGTTCTCCCCGATGATCTGCTCCTCGACTACTGTCTCATGATCAATGTCCTTCTTGTCATCTGCCAGAGCCAAAGGACAGCATTAGAAGGAACAAACAAAAGACCACGTATAAGCACTGTAAACTGCTCGTCACTGCTTTGAGTGAGACCAAAGTCCAAACAAATTCAGAGATCAGGTCATGAGTGCCGTTTCATCAGGCTATGAGGAGACATGGATTAAACACGACACTGTCGCCTCTACCATCATATCACTAATGCAATTAAAATGGTGACTGAAACTCGGCTAAAACTTACAGGTGTGTACACGTAGGGCTGGGCGATATGACAAAATGATTGTATCACGATACTTGAGGACATTTCTACAATACACAATGTGCATCATGATATATAATTTAGCTGACAAACTGTCCACAAAACAGTAGTAATTTTTTTTTTAAATTAACTGACTTTAACAATACTTTTATTTAATGCATACAAAGAAAGATGTTTTTAAATTGTCCAAATCAACAGCATCCATTCAGTACCATTTAATTTGTAATTATTAAAAACATAAAAAATACATCACCATACCAACGATATCTCAGAAAAGTGTATTGCGTAATCATTTATCACGATATCGCTATTATAATCAATATATCACCCAGCCCGATGTACAGGTAATGTAGATTTCATACAGACTCATACTCAAACAGCAACAATGACAAATACAGCTTCCGGATTAGCAAATTTACCAGGGGAGGACCCATATTTTAGTCCTAATTAGTAGTAGTAAAACATTACAAAATAGTAATAAATAAATAAATAATAGAAAGAAAGAAAGAAAGAAAAAAGTCTTTCTGCTTTCAAAAGGTTTCAGGTGTCAAGAATCTAAGTGCAGCCTAATTACTCGACATAATCCTAGTTCTAACCCATAAAAAATATATAATATTAATAATAATAATACGTTTGCAAAGGACTGAATGTTCTCACGTATACGACGTTCATAACTAGCTATCTATAGTAGGCGCATAACGGCAATAATTCCCACTTTAATTATGATGAAACATTAAGTAATCTAGCACGTGTCTGTACAATCGTAAATAAGCGAAGAAACATAACCAAAATCGTCTTTTGACAATTGTTTTTAAGGTCACTCCCCTTCTCCAGGAGGACCGCGGTTTTGTGGCACTGTCACCCGTATTCCGCTTCGTTCTCTGTGACTGGTTACAGCATCAGGCTGTAATCACGCTGCCCAATAAACAGCTCGCTTGACTCCACGACGAGCCAGTCACGTAGCGCGAGGCGGGATTTGTGTGACTACGGGTAGCAAAAAAAACAAACAGGTTAACTGTGAAGAGAACCCGTTGAGCTGAAGTGCGCCACTGAGGCCTTCTTCCAGCCTGCAGCAGGGCGCCTATCGCCGTTCGCCGCCATCTTTCTCCGGCTACAGAAACGCCATTTTCGGGCGGCCATAATGGTCTGGACGAATATGGCGGCGCCCATCAACACTTAAAACATGGCTTCCCATCAAAACAAAAACATTTCAAGCCGGTACTATACCCTAAAGTCTGTATTTGTGGCTGTAAATAACGCCTCACGGCAAGATGTTTAACTCGCTCGCCTACTGTGTGTTGAACAGCTCAGGGCCCACACGAGGCCCTCTTTTCAAACCAAGAACAATGCAACTAGCCAACTTTCAAAACATAAAACTTACCCGACGCCCACATAGTAACAGAAAATTCCCCTTCCAGCGTTTTTATCTGCACTTGCTTCTGCTCCCATTTCCGTCCGCTCGCCTCTGTAGCGCCTAAAAAGCCTTTTTTAACCACTTTCTTGCCGCTTCCTTTCTTCAGGCGCCCCGTGTTTTTCCCAGACACAGTCACCAGAGTCTGCTCGATAAACTCTTCCTCCGCGGCTGGAACAGGGACTGGGATCAGAATTTGGTCCTCAAACCCGTCGTTTGTGTGAAGTTCTGAGTCGTCGCATCCCACCACCTCCTCCCGGGTCTGGACTAAGATCACCTCTTGGTGGTGGATGTGATTCGGGTCGTCAGAGACCAGCGGCTGCAGCGCGATCATGGACTGATGATGGTCGTCGTCGTCTTCGTCGTCTTCCCCGACCACCGTGGTCTCGATGGTCTCCACCTCGATTTCATGGAGCTCCACGATCTCCGCCGGCATCTCCGAACCATCCGTTTCTATGTACAATGTCTCGCCAGACGCCATTCTGGATTGTTTTTAGTCCAAACGGAACCAAGTAAGAGTCGAGTATCTTTACACTCTTCCACACTGTCTCTCCGTCACCTCCTACTAACACCCCCTCCCTTACAATACTAACAACACAGACTACTCGGGTGGCCAGATTGCACATAGGCCCTCCAGTTTTGACACTTTGATCAGCTCAAACTGGTATTTAGAGCCAAACATGAAAAGTATATGAAAGTACGTAAAATATGTACACAATTTACTAATGAATAAAGATTACTATTATTTAAACTGTAGCTCTGTTAATAAAAATGCTTCAAATGCTATTGAGCTTTATATAATGGAATATTTTGTGTATGGGCCCATTCTGCAGTGAAATTCATGTCTAATTTATATATGATTTAATAGCTCATTTTTGATAAATATAAAAAAATCTAAGAGGTGTGCATTATAGCTGACACGTAGATGAACACTTTACAGTTGCTTATATGACTGTAAGTAATTCCCTTCAAATGCTATTTAAATTAGAAACGTGTTTAACAACGTCGTATGTAACTTTAGAGACGGTCCCTTAATTTCCGCAAATCCGCGAATATCGAACGTCCAACGTCAAACCAACTTTATTCGAGTTTGCCAAGCTAGGTCATCTCAGCATTATGCTGAGCCTTATATTTATAAAATCACTTAGTTGTCCTTAGCCCAAATGTAGTGAAAAGGAACGAAATGCTGTGCAACTTTCCTCACTTTCACTTGCATTTATAACAGTCTGTCCTCGGCGGGAGGATATGCAAGTGAACGTGACGTTAATGGTCAAAAACTGGAAATGACGTTAGCCCAGCCTACTTCGTGGGTGTGCAAATATCAAAGGTTAATTGACGTGCTTAAGAACAAACCAAGCCATGATATAATGCTTTCTATACTAAACTAAGCTTACCTACTATTTAGTTATCTAGTTACTTACTGTCTGAAAAAAGGTCGTATGTTCTGCTGCACTTTTCTACGCTTGGCTGCTGTCTCCATTTCTTACAGACTGAGCTGCTAAAATACATCAACAAACTTGCGGTGAGTATGGGCGCAACCAAGTGTACCATGGGGGGCACACACCTATTTTCCTTAACAAACGGAAATATATTTAAAAGGAATAGACATAAATAAATAGAATAGATGAAAAAAAGACAGAACCGTTGGCAGGGTTCATTAAAGGGGGACATATAGAAAATATTTTCTACTGTATATTGAGGGGACAGATTGGTATTCCTCAACATTGGGGGGACATTGACGTATAAAGAATTTTCAAAGTGTGTGTATATATATATATATATATATATATATATATATATATATATATATATATAGTGTGTGTGTGTGTGTGTGTATTAATTTACCTTACATTTTAGTGAATTAGAACATTTTTGGGCATTTCTGTGCATCCACTGAAAACCAATGATCAAATTATATATATAAATATTAGGCAGCATGAGCATGGTGGTGAAGTGCCTCACAGCTCCAGGATCCCTAGTTTGACCATTAGCTCGGGTTACTGTCTGTGTGCACTTTCGTAGGTTTTCCCTGTGTCTGTGTGGGTTTCCTCCAGGTTCTTCAGTTTCCTCACACATCCCTGAACAATTGCATGACTATGTGTGCATATCATCCAGGGTATATTCCTGGGCTAGGTTTTGGATCCACCAGTTACTGAAGATGAATAAATTAAACGAGTAATAAATGGGTTAATAAATATTATTTTTATTATATAAAATCGTTTACAATAAATAAACAATTCAACGATCCGAAATAAACCATAATAAATAAATAAATAAAAGTAAATAAATCAAAGTTAAAAAAAAAAAAAAAAAAAACAGGGGTGAACAAATCCTATCTGGCAACATTGTAAGCCAAACTATAGTTAGTGATTCATACTGATCCACTTTCTTCCTTTGGTTTGTGAGAACAATTTTCGTAACCGAAATTTGTTTCCAGGAATTATAAGACTGTTAAAAATAAACACTGGAATAGAGGGAACAAACAAACCATACAGTGAATAAGGTAAAGAAAAGTTTGAAATAGAAAAAAATAACAATTTCACTGTTGCTATGGAGCCCACTGCTAAAAGATAGTTATATTTCCCCCTCAGAGTGTTCACTGCTCAGGTTACCTCAAGAAAACGGTTTGAGGTAAATTTATGTAACGTTTAGTAGTTAATGGGACCATTAACTCATAGGCTACAGATAAAGTGATGACTGAAATTCTATTAAGAGTCCAAAAACAAAGAATTCACTTTAACAAAACATAATATTTTACGAATTGTGGGAAATTATCAATATATCGTCAGTACATATGGGGTAAAATTTCCACTTGTCACTGAGGAGCCACTGAACACATTATAAATAAAAATCCACTATAGTGATAGATGTATTAATTATAGTGTAATATAGTGTATGCTTATAAAATTATGAAATTAAAGTATTAATATTAATGTGTTTTTCTTAGCACAATATTTAGTTATAGGCAGGTAGCTAGCTTGCTAATAAGAACAGTATTACATTGACTAGTAAGCTATTAATTAGACTAATATTACTTGCAACCTTTATAAGTGCTAATAAAATGTTTAATGGCCCATTGATAGCCCACATGTCCTACTTTATTTGTCCCACATATATCGCTGTCAATTCATCTGAATCTGGCTGCCAGAACACACAAGATATTATTTCAGCAATATGCGATGAAAATTTAAAGGAAAGGTCCATCTTGAAACACACTAAATCTGTTGAAATACTTATATTGATGTTCTCAGCAGTTAAACTGTCAACTGGTGCTGCGTTTTCTTTATTCCAGTGAGAAGTTTGTGGTCGTGTGGCATGCTGAAGTTACAGATGGACATTACAAGAGCGGTTAAAATGGAGGTTTAATACGCAGAAATATATAGGTAAAACATACAGTGAAAGGAGCCCAAGAGCTTCCTAAGGCAAATAAATGAAATGTTTTTTTTGTTTTTTTTTAACCTGACCTCAACCCAACTGAGCATGCTTTTCACTTACTGAAGATAAAACTGAAGGCAGAAAGACCCACAAACAAGCAGCAACTGAAGGCAGCTGCAGTAGAGGCCTGGAAAAGCATCTCAAGGGAGGAAACTCAGCATTTGGTAAAATACTTGGATTTGCATCCAAGTATTAAAAATAATCCTTATTTTTTATAATTATGTTAGTTTGTCCAATTACCTTTGAGCCAGTGAAAATGGAGGGACTCTGTAAAAAAAAAAAAAAAAAAAAAAAACATTGTAATTGCTAAACGGTTAATGCAAGTGGTTTTTTTGTTAAAATCTTTGAATTAAATCTGAAATTCTACACTTCAATCACATCTTGATGGCTTCATTTCAAATCCATTGTGTTGGTGTACAGAGGCAAAACCGCGGAAATTGCTTCACTGTCCAAATACTTATGGCCCGGAGTGTATTTGGCTCAATTTACTCAAGTATTTACTCGCTGCAGCTCGGAGACCTCCAATTGGGAGGTACTTACACCACAAATGGGCGGTGTTTAGGCGAAAATCCAAGGCAAATCCCAAATCGCGCCGAGTGCAAAGATGCGCGGAGATAAATGATGACAGGAAGTAGAGACACTAGTGAAAAACACCGATTTAAAATTTAATATTAACACTTTTTCTTGTAGTTTTAATTTCTTACAGCTTTGTCGTTATTGTATGCATGTCCAGTGCCATTCTATTTGAAGACTGAAATTTATATAATAATTGTCTAATATTAAATATTAATTTTAAAATTCAACAGCATCAAGATGGAAACAAACTTAAAGCGAGACATAACTGCACTCGGTGAGGTGAATGTGTAATAACATTATAACCAACAATTTTTTTTATTGCTTAAGGATTTTGTTTTAAGGTGAACTATTCCTTCACAACAAAATCTACTACATAATATGTACAAGTTACTCAGAAATAAAAAGATTTTACATATATTTACAGTCCATACTGATAAAAGTGCCATGCATTTTCTCTGCATATATAATGACATTAATCATTTGCACAGCTGGATTGCATGCATGACAAAGTGCACACTCCTGGGGTAAAATGCTTCGGTGTAAATGCCCTGGAGCTCGCCTGGTCTGCCCTTACCAGCGTAACCTGGTGCATACACAGCAAGCACATTGTAAAACGGATAAAAACAAAGTCATTTAACAAATAAAAAACACTTCCTTTTGTTGATTCTACATAATCTGAGAATTCAGTGTCAATATTTATCATTTTAAAACTGCAAGTTCACCTGTTTAACTCCGTCAAGCCGCCACATTGCCTCTGGGGGAAAAACCCGACTGCTTAATTTACATACAGACACGACAGTAACCAATCAAAGCCCTCTGGAGGTTTGTACCGCCCACTTGGAGCTCAAGTCCCACCTATTTGGAGCTGACCCCTCCCATTTGGCGTTGGCTCCGACCTCCGTTTATACCTTTCTCAATTTACTTGACTTCACCCGAATGTAATATGGCGCCATCCAGTGGTCGTACTGTGAAATGCTTTCATAATCAGTCTGAAAGTACCGGAGTAAAAAAAAAAGTACACCACAAGCTTTCAGTTAAATTTGATACGGTCGTTACGAAACACGAGAATGACGGGCTTGATTAAGTGTAACTCCTTTCCCCTGTTTAGCCTGTTTTCTGAAGTTCAACAGGTCCAGTGTTTTGATGCCTTAGGCAACCTCGCCTGTTTTTGACAAAGCCATGAGCATTATATAGTTTGTATAGTCACTCTCGGTCACACCTTTCCAGTCTTATCAGCGAGGGCGTGTCCCAAACGAGCGCACTCCGACAGGAATCACCTGAGCTCACTTCGCCACTACAGGAGGAGGAAAATGGGCAAAGCAGGTGAACGTGTGGACTTTGAATGGGTTTACGACGAGCAGCCGCACACATGGAGACGAAAAGAAATTTTAGGTAGGTCCCCCTTTTTTAAAATCACTGCAGATTAGTCATTCTGAATTTGTAACATTTCTAATAAACAAATTAAAAAAAAATAAAAGGTTGGGAGTTATATCTGGGGCATGTGTTTCGGGTTTCTCATCGCTGGTTTAAATCAGCGTGCTTGATTTATTTGGTTTAAGATCCGTCTGGTTTTTTTTCTTTCTTTCTTGGGGGTCCTGTCCGGCCATATATGTGCCACTAGACACACAGTTACTTCCGGTCACACAGGTGCTCCAAACTTTACCTCATGCATATTGTATGCTGTATAAACCCCGTGTTTAGGATCACAACAACACAAGTAGAGGGCTCTGTACAAACTCGATGAGCTCAGAACGATTTCTAGACAACCTACTGATTAGTACTTCCTTCCTGCTGAAGGTTTAGGTCAACGTGTATAAAAACATATATATATTTCTGGCTATTATTTTTGAACCCTTTCAGAAATGCTTGCTGCATTCTACCCTGTTGAAAGACCTGTTTTAGGTTTTATTGGAGTACACTTTCCAAATTAGACTAAGTAGGTTTTTTTTCTTTCTTTCACACTAGCACACTAAATAGCTCGTTCAGCAACTAGCACGTCATTCAGAGGTGAGGATATTAAAAAGGGAAATGGATTATTTGATACCCTAAATTTTGAATTGAAGTTGTGAGGTTGAATTGACTTTGCAGTAAAGTACAGGAGATGGATTTGCAAAGCACAGATCCACCTTTTGCTTATTCAGTTATTGTGTTCCCCGTAGATAAATATCATAAACTGTTAAACAGTAACCTCTACTATGCTGGTCTTTTTTCAGTTCACTTGCTCCCTATTCCCATTGTCTTTACCCAGTCTCGTGGAAACAGAGAGATGCAGCGTGAATGACCAGGCTGATTTATTTTCTGTAAACTGACTCCAAACAAATTACACTATAACAAGTGGAACAATCGCTGAGTGGCCCAGGTGTGTCTGGTGGTTGTTAGGCTTCGCTTGGAAACAGAACACACTTGAATACTGTGGTGGTCCTCTCTCTCACTCACGCACACACATACACAGAGAGACAGACACAGACGGCTTTAATGTCTGAAGGTCAACAGAGCAGAACTCCCTTCAGGATTGATGAAATGCCACTATACTGGACTGGTATACTTATTCAGCTAGTAATTCAGTCTACGGATATATAAATATGTGTACAATGAATTACCAGTTTATTAAGTGTCTAGTATGTCTACATGAACACTGCTGATTTTTTTTTTTTGTCATACAATATGTAATCCTGGCATTGTAGTGATTGTAAGTATTATGTAAGAATGAATTGCATTTGTGTATAATGAAAAATTCAGTTTTATACTCGTGATGTTTTCGCTTCACTTAACCTCCGTTGTGAACTGACACCTTTTGGCTGTTCAAATATTTATAAAGCTGTATTTTATCATCCCTTCACACACCGAATGGGAACCCAGGAGTCAAAATGGCTAGTGTTTTTAAGTGACACTCAGGGTGTGTTAGACGTGTTTCCACCACAATCATTTACACCTTAGCAAAGACTCTAATGCTCATTGAGCTGATTCATGGTGCTTGAAGGTCATGCACAATGCTGAAATGCCGTTTCAAGAGAACTGTTTTTCCTGTCAGAATCGGGTACCCCTCGTAGCTCTTTTCATGGAGGAATTTGGGAAATTTTCTGCCGATCAGATGTGTAGTCATGAGATTTAGTCACACACAGGAATTATGATGAAATGGATATAAGTGCTGACTTAACATGTGACCAACATAGCTGTGTTAATCATTCATGTGCTCAGTAAAAATGTATCAGGATGAATGATGAAGAGAAAGCTGTTATGTTTATGCTATTGTTTAAAAGAATTTTATTAGGAAATTTTAAGAAATACTTGCTCTGTGATTTTCTTAGCTAGAAACAACAACGAAGATGTCAGACACGTTGTATTTGCATACATTTGGTCAGCCACCTTGTTATTGGAGAACTTGTTACACAAACTGGCAGTGAAAATAAATATATATATATATATATATATATATATATATATATATATATATATATATATATATATATATATATATATATATATATATATATAAAATACACACATTAATCTTTGTACAAGAGTCTTTACTCTTTATTGTTTGTAAAAAAAAAAATAAAAAAAAAAGAGGATGTAACTATAGTATATTTTATGTTGTTGTGAAGTCCAACCTACATTTTTTGCACAACCGAACACCAAAAGGATGAGATCGACTGGAGTAATCTAGTTAGAAATTGAACAGGCAGATGATAATGGACAGAAATACATTTTACTCTGTATTTTGAAAAAAGTCACTGGTGAGGTAACCATCCAATCATAAACTGTGCCTAACCCTGAAACTGGGACAACTTAACAACCCTACTTGCTAATCAGTAGCCTCATTACATTGTAAATGATTTGGAGTTAACTGAGTCCTACTAATTTGCAAAGTAATGCTTTGTGTAAACCACGTAGGTCTGGTTGTGGTCAGTGAACTGTTGCCAAAACTAAATTTAATGTATCTGTGTTTTTCATGTGTTAAAAATGAAAGGATCCAGATATCCTTTACTGTTGTATAATAAAACAAAACACAATCAGACTTGCATTCCCCCCAAGAATGAACAATATAACCATTAGACACTTTTAACAAAGTAGTTAATTCAAATAATACTAGTTTGCCTATTTGTGACCTTAAGCTACCCAAGGGGTTTGGAATTTATTCAAATCGAACCATTGTAGCCCAGATGGCACTGTTTTTGTTTTTGTTTGTTTAAAGCTGCTGCTAGTTACAGTAGTATTGTTGGAACTATTCCCTTAAAAAAGAAAGTTATTTGGGGTTTCCTATGGGGAATGTAAATCAGAGAAGGCTCCGCTGATCTATAAACACACATGGTACAGAAAGTAAACTGAAATCTTCAGTTTGCATACAGACTGCATGCAAATGGTAAGTGTTACAGCAAGTGCTAAGTGTTAGTACACATGGTAAGTGTAAGGTCTGGTTTTCTAGATGCAGAGTTTATGTTTATTTTATGTCATAGACCAAAATAATTGAGTGTGTTTCTAAAGTGTCTACCATGAGTACCATTTGAGCAGCAGTCACAGAAGCAAAAAGTGTGCTAATTAAAAAAAAAAGTCACATGAGCAAAAGGGTGCTAATTAAAAAAATAGGCAAAACATCAGGAGGCCTTCCTGCCCCACAGGGAGCGCATTAACCACTGTATGACTCCCTGTGTACCTTGTTGCATTTCCATGTAGTTTCTAGGTTACCTGCACCTGCAGGAAAAAAATGAAAGCAGGATTAAAGTAAAATTCAAGTAAATGATTTTGACTTCCTACTCTCTCTCTCTATAGCAAAGTATCCACAGATCAAGAGTTTGATGGGTCCCGACCCCCAGCTGAAGTGGGTTGTGTCTGGAATGGTACTTACTCAACTCGTGGCATGTTACCTGATCCATGAGTTGTCTTGGAAGTGGGTGTTTTTCTGGGCATATGCCTTTGGTGGCTGTGTAAACCATTCCTTGACCCTGGCCATCCATGATATCTCTCACAACATCGCATTTGGGAACAAGCAGGTGCGCTGGAACCGGTGGTTCGCCATGTTCGCCAATCTGCCCATCGGCCTACCTTACTCGGCCTCCTTCAAGAAATACCACATCGACCACCACCGCTACCTTGGAGGGGATGGCCTGGACGTGGACATCCCTACAGACCTGGAAGGCTGGTTCTTCTGCACACCTGCAAGGAAGATGCTCTGGCTCTTCCTCCAGCCCTTATTCTATGCACTGCGGCCACTGGTGGTGAACCCAAAACCTGTGACCAGACTGGAGATGATGAATGCAGTCATGCAGTTCGCAGCAGACATACTTCTCTATTATATCTGGGGACTCAAACCAATTGTGTACCTTATCTCTGGGTCCATATTGTGCATGGGTCTGCATCCCATCTCTGGACACTTCATTGCTGAGCATTACATGTTCCTGAAGGGCCATGAGACCTACTCGTACTACGGCGCTCTCAACTTAATCACTTTCAATGTGGGATACCATATGGAGCATCATGATTTCCCCAGCATCCCTGGTAGTAAGTTACCTGAGGTGAGTGTCCATTTATATGCACTGTTCTCAACATTGTGTGTGTGTGTGTGTGTGTGTGAGAATTAAATGAGGGTGTCACCATGTGGCTTGAGTTTTAGAAATAAGGAAAGAAGGTAACTCCAGAACAAGACTGAACAGCATCACCACCAACAACAATAAAAAGCACATTAGCCACATAAAGACAAATATGTTCCTGGTTCAGCAACTTGTTAAGGTCTTAACTGCAATTAAATCGAGTGGCTCCACTACATAATGTGTTTATCTGACACAAGCTTTTAAAGCTCACATGTATATTTTGATACCACATCCATGGTATTATTTCTGTTAATATTAAAGTAATCAATCAGTAAATCCCCCCCCACCCCAAAAAAAAAAACCCCGAAATGTTTTGTTTGCTAGTTTTGTTTATGTAAACTGGAATGTTTGGGATTATCAGGATACTTACTCATTGGGTGAGTGACACACTGTAGAAAAGCATGGTTTGATTGATTTGATGGCAAATACAGTATGTAAATGAAGGCGAACACAACCGACACAGACTCTTCTGAAGCTTGATTCGCAGTTGCATTCCCTAAGCAACAGTTGAAATCTTTTCTCCTTTCATTAACAGGTGAAGAAAATAGCAGCAGAGTATTATGATTCACTACCGCAGCACACTTCCTGGATACAGGTTCTCTGGGACTTTGTGTTTGACGACAGCATTGGCCCCTATGCCAGAATCAAACGAGAATACAAGCTGGCCAAACAGGAATAAGTTGTACTGTGCGTGCATTTTTCTCACAGAGCCGCTATTTAAACAGAAAAGAAGAAAAGCTGGACAGGCCTGCTGAACCGGTAGAAACACGTGTTTAAACCTTTTTCAGTTACAACTACAGCAGGGGAGTGGATCTAGAGTACATATGAACTGGATGGTCAATTCCATTGAGTTGTGTTTTCAACTAATGTTTGGTAGAAGCAATGGATGCTGAGATGAAATATATATATATTTTTTTGTGCTAACCAGCCACAAAAATGTCTTTTCATCAATGAGAAAGCATACTGTCCTTGTGACAAGCAGAATATTTTATGAGGCTGTCATTCTAAAGCTATTGTGATCTGTGATTAATCACAAATTTGAATAATAGTATGAGTCATGAACTGTAAGTGACCGTGTGAGTCACCCTGGATACTTTACAATACAATGGCTAAATTAAAACAAGCATTCCTTAAGCAGTTGAAGCAAAGTCTATAACGTGTTGTGTTTTTATTAACATCTGTGGGATTCTAAGTTTTAAAAAATGCTGTTCGTAATGGTCCGTAAAGCAAGCATCCACATGTTATGTGAAATAGCTTATTCAGGGCAATACTAAATAAAAACTAAATGCAATTTTTATGAGCCCTTATTATTATTATTATTATTATTATTATTATTAGTAGTAGTAGTAGTAGTAGTATTATTATTACTATTATTATTTTTATTTATTAACATTTAGCAGATTCTGCAAGGCGTATGTAAACTTATGAGCTGTAGGTAATTTACCGTGTTGATATTTCTGTAAAGCTGCTTTGAGACAATGTCTGTTGTAAAAAGTGCTATACAAATAAAATTGAATTGAATTGAATTGAATTGAATTGAATTGAATCGAATAGGTAATGGGGTTTAGTGCCAGCATGTAATTTGTAAATGTAAATCAGAATGTTGATGGATCTTTTTGTAAGCTCATTGGTCCTTCAGTTAAGTAATATGTGTATTTGCAAACAGAAAAAAAAACACCAAGAAGTGCTTGGTGAAGTTTGAGATTATAATATAATTGTTGCCTTTTATTTATTTATTTATTTATTTATTTATTTATTTATTTTAAAAACAACAACATATTTGGACAAGGAAACATTTGATCATCTTTGAAAGAGTGCCTATTAATAAAGGTGATTTTGTATCACATGACATTTTGTAGTCAATTTTAAATTAACAAAAAACAGATCAGTTACATGGAAAAGTACACCCCTACATTTATCACACTTTCAAATCCATAAAATTAGAATCAGGTGTTGAAGATTGGGTGCCAGTGATCAGAACCTGCTTAGGGAGTGTAGGGGGGTATACCAGAAAACGAGGTGAACTTACCTTTACATAAACCCTGAACTCTCGGTTGATTAACCAAAACCTTGCTTAAGCCGGGCGCACACTGCGATTGTTAATAGTCCTTTGTGACTGTACGAACACAATCTCTGCTGTAAGCCACGTCACACTGTAGGAGCTCGGCTGTCATTAATGTCAGACAAGACGTGATGCAAGAAGACTCGTACGGAGTCGGAGAAGCCACACTACAGGACTGTGCCTCATATTTTCTGACACATAAACGTGAATTAAGTGAGAAATATATTACTATTGTTTTATTACTATTTGTACCTCAAATAAAAATTTATTAATAAGTATTATTCAGTGCAATAGTAATATTACAAAATAGCAAAGGTTTTTTTAATATATATATTTTCTTCTTTACAAAAATTTCTGTACATTTTACAACACTACTTGCACTGTAAAACCAGATAAGTTCATTTAACTGAAAAAATTTGAGGAAACGAATTACCTCAAAATTTTTAAGTTGATAAATCAATTTCTTTAAGCCAAATACACTTAAATATAACAAGTTTGAGTAAAATTTTTGTTATATTTAAGTGTATTTGGCTTAAAGAAATTGATTTATCAATGTAAAAATTTTTAGGTAATTAGTTTCCTCAATTTTTTTTCAGTTAAATGAACTTATCTGGTTTTACAGTGGGTTACATTACCCTGGCATTAAATTACAAAAAAACAACAACAACCTTGTAAACACTGCTGCGAGGGGGTTTATAATACAGCTGCTGAGGGAGTGAGGGTAAATTCGGCATCTTTTTCTCTTCTGATAGCACACCCTGCCACAGTTGAAAGTGATTATTGTGTTCAGGCATTGTTTATTTGCTAGACCAAATATCATTAGTAATTTGTACTGTGACAGAGGTACAAAATGAAGATGCTGGGAGGCCCACAGACATATAACATATAATGCATTCCCTTTATATATATATATATATATATAAGATGTGTTATTATTAAAACTTTGTCATTGTCCACTTAAAGATTATTGCTGGGGATTCATATACAGAGGATGGTACATCTACCACCACACAGAATCTTGACAGTGTAAAAAAAATTGTTTGCAGTTGTCCTGATTAAAAATATTTGGTCTGTGTATATATTACAGACATTTATGATATCAGTCATATTGCATTATCATTCTCTCTTCCTAGTTGCCTGCAAAGGAGTTGTATAAGGTCCATCTTCAAATGCAAATTAGAAAACATGACATGGAGATGGACCTTCTACAACTTCAAATGGAGGAAAAAGGTGAACATAAAAAAAGGCAAGGCTTGAAACTGAATTGCTGAAGCACTTGCAAACTTTAGGCAAAATACGTGCCTAGTGATGTTTATTTTGTCATTTATTGCTGAATGGTGATATCTTTTTCAATTATAGGAAACAAAGAACAATGAACCACACTTGACTGTTTACTTTGTGCATTAGTATTTTAATTAGAAGTGATTTTGGCAGATCACATCTCGTAACACCCTGCAGTCTCTTTAGTCCACTGGGTTTACTGGGGGTTCCTCTTGATTATCTTCATGAAGAGTAGGAGGCCTGGAAATATTCTGGTATTGTGTACAGACCCTGGCAATTTTGCTTCCTTGTTGGTGATGAGGTGGGATGCGTCACATATTACCTAGAAAGTGGGGACCAGTTATGACAAAAAACAAAAAAAAAAGAAAGGCTATGCATAAAATGTGTTGAACGCTGATCCACGATGTGTCATGTTGGCAGTGTGAGGTTTCAAAAGCTTTGTTAAATTAACGATTCATGTGAAAAATTGTAACGCTCCCAAAATATTAATCCGGATATGAAGACACATCTTATCGTGGTCTTATCACCCTCCTGGCAAAAAAGATTTCATATAATCTGTGCTTCCTTGTATACCGGGCATTCTTCAAAATGGTATGCCATGCTCCGTCAGCTCTCTGAAGCAAACAAACCCTGGAACATAACCTGCTCTGGAGCAGGTTATGTTCAGCGAGTATGTTGCTATGGCAACTGACATACACTGACAGTTACCTCCGTTTTTGGAACCAAAAGTTGAGGTTATCCGTTTACCCTGAGTAAACTTACCTAGGTAAGTTGCATAACCGGCTTTCTGGAATACCCCCCAGGTGGAACCTGTCTTATTTATACCCCTCTCATATCTAGTGCCTGGTGTTCCCTTTGTTATTGACGTGTGAGGTGTCATCATGCCAAGATCTAAAGAGTTCTATATGTCCTTCAGAAAAAAAGGTTGTGGATGCCTGTGGAGTCTGGCAAGGGATTTAAAAAGCTCTCCAAATAATAATCCAGTGTAAGGAAAATCATGTATAAATGGCGCAGATTTTAAATGACTGCCAATTTGTCCAGGACAAGCCATCTGATACAAAAAGAAGTCTCCAAGAACCACAAAATTTCATGATAGGATCTGCTAGTAAGTCTTGCAACTGTTGCTGTCAAAGTGCATGCTTCTACAATCAGAAATAGACTGCACAAGTTTGACCTGCATGGGAGGCGTGCCAGGAAAAAGCCTTTGCAAGACTACAGTTTGCCAATGAGCATATAGGCAAAGACCAGGCCTTTTGGAATAATTTGCTCTGAACAGATGAATCAAAGATAGAGTTGTTTGGCCACAGTAACAGCAGACGTGTTTGGTGCAGACCAAAGACAGCTTTTCAGGAGAAGCACCTCATACCAACTGTAAAGCACAGTGGTGGAAATGTTATGGTTTGTGGTTGCTTCGCTGCCTCGGGGACTGGACAGCTTGCATTCATAGATTCAACTATGAATTCTACATCATATCAGAGTGCTTGAAGATGATTTGAGGCCATCTGTCCGAAAGTTTAAGTTGAACTGAAAGTGGACATTTAAACAGGATAATGATCCTAAGCACACTAGCAAATCCACCAAGGAATGGCTCAAAAAGAAGAAATGGAGAGTTATGGAATGGCCTAATCAAAGCCTGGATTTGAATCCCATTGAAATGTTGTGGAGTAATGCAAGAAAACCCTCAAACATCTTGCCACTGAAAGAATATTGCATGGAAGAGTGGTCAAAAATTCCAGCAAATCTGGTGGACAATTATGCAAAAACACCTTCAAGTAGTGATTTCTGCTAAAGGGGGCAATACTTGCTTCTGAGGCGAAAGGTGTACTTACTTTTTCCACAGAAGAATATCACATATATTGATATTTCTGTTGATTAAATGATTGAAAAAGCTAATTGTCCTTGTGGGTTTGCTCAAGTACATCAACTTTATTAATAGCCACAGCTTCAAACACGTAAAAATAAATAAATAAATAAATAAATAAATAAATCCCTGGGGTGTACTTATTTTTTCATGTGACTGTATGGTCAAGATGGAAAGCTCATTATTTATAAATAAAGCTTTAATAAAATTTGTCCTATTTGGTTCTATAATGAATAAAAACCCAGCTGTGTACATTCACCAGCTAGCTGTAGGTCAGGTTTCAGAACAGTTCTAAGAGCACAAAACTTTTTTTTTTTTGCAAAAGTCTCGGACAATCTCAGATCTTCCCTGAAATTTTTTCCCTTTTTTGTTTTGAATGGATCTTTCCTCTGATCTGGTTAGACTGCTTTTCTTTTATCGGGTCACTACTGCAACAGTATAAATTAAGCTGTTTTATGTAAATTAGATGTCCATGAGGGTTAATTGAGGTGTGCCTTATGCATATTAAATGTAAATAAGGGACTAGTGGGTTGGATACTGCGTCAATGCAGATGAATCTGATTCATTATTATGCTCAAATGTACACGCTCTCTGGACATGTTATGACTAACAACTCTACTTCCTGAAGCGTACTTGCTCTAATAGGGCTGGGTGATATGACCAAAATATCATATATCATGATACTTGAGGACATAAATGAGGACACAATATGTAATTTAGCTAACAAACTGTCTGCAAAACAGAAGTAAAATAAACAAAAAACTGTTAAACTGAGTTTGACGATACTTGTCTTTAATGTCTACAAGGACAAAGAAGATGAAGTTTAATAAGTTATGTCAAATCATTCAGTAACATTTAAATTGTTATGATAAAAAACATAAACAATACATCACCATACCAGTGATATCTCAGAAAAGTGTATCCCGTAATCATTTATAATGATCTCGATATTATATAAGTATATCGCCCAGCCCTGTGCTCTACTTGATGAAACTGATATTGCTTTTTAATTATTTAACTGCAGGTTGTTTAAATATTATTCTCAATTTTACATGCTGTTAGTTCAGACATGAGTTTGATCATACGAATATGCCAAAGATGAAACTAATGACTGAGCAAACGGTTGAATTTGCATATGCTCATTTTACGAACAGATCTGACCATACGTTACTTTCATGAATACCGGTCAATGTAAGGATTGTAAAAATCAAACAAACAAAAACATTAATATCAAATGATATCATTACAAAAATGCATTAAGTTCTTTAAGATACTTTCTACAGATGGTACATTTTTAAAAAAACAACCCATTTTGCTATTTATATGTCCATCCATCCATCCATCTTCTATACCGCTTACTCCTTTACAGGGTCACGGGGAAACCTGGAGCCTATCCCAGGGAGCATCGGGCACAAGGCGGGGTACACCCTGGACAGGGTGCCAATCCATCGCAGGACACATTTACTTACACACACACACCCATTCATACACTACAGACACTTTTGACACGCCAGTCAGCCTACCATGCATGTCTTTGGACTGGGGGAGGAAACCGGAGTACCCGGAGGAAACCCCCGCAGCACAGGGAGAACATGCAAACTCCGCGCACACACACATGGTCACGGTGGGAATCAAACCCCCGACCCTGGAGGTGTGAGGTGAACGTACTAACCACTAAGCCACCGTGCTTTTTGTTTATTGTTTATTTGTATTAATTTAATGTTGTTTTAGATATTATATAGTGTGAAAATACATTTGAAGGCGTATTGTATAAGAAAAATGAAAACAAATATTCATCTTGAGTACCTTCTTGGGCATATAAAAGAAGACAAATTCACAAGTTATAGATTCAGTGTTTTATTCAAAGGTCATTTTAATGTTAACTTTTAAGAGGATTAACCCAGTAGGCTAGGCTAATCATTTGAATAATTTAGGACCCAATATTAGGAACCAATTCTCTTTCAAAACAAATGAGGAGAGTCCACAAACCGCCATTTTACAGGGCTATAGCTACAGATACATCTCTCATACGACCATCATCAATAACTTCACACTACCAATTCAAATTCAAGCTAAAAAAAATCCAGTGAACATGTGTATTGGCAAAAAAAAAAAAAAAAAGACCTAATAAATAAAAGATTAAAACTGTAATGAGGGATGGTGACAGGTCAGCGCAAATTTGTGCTGAATGTGCTTATCAAAAACCAAAATATGAAGGTGAAATATAAAACACTGACATAAAAAGTGACAACTTTGTGTTTCTATTTCTCTGGCAGATGCCACTGATAATAAAATTACTTTTACAATAACAGTAATGAAACAATAAAACCGTATAAAACACAAATATCTTCATCAAGGTCCACCTTGTCAAATTTCTCTTTAAGACTTGAAAGACTGGGAGCAGCAAACTGCACAGTGGGCTTAGTCTTTTAATGTTTATACAGGAGGAAATAGAAAATTCAGTGTGAAGGTCCATCCATACATCCTTTCATACATCCACCCATTCGCACATGCATACAAGCACTCACTCTAAATCACTTCCATTTCACTTCTTTCTCTTGCTCCTTTCTGTAATGCTCCTTGTTGATGCAACATTCCTGCAACACCAACTTTTTCCATGCCGTTGCAGCTATGTTGCAAGACCATTCCTCCAAAGCGCCACAGGATCCTTTCCATACTTTCCCAAGAGCCTTTTGGTGGTGTTTTCATGCTTCTGAACACTATGTAGCACCCATCCTAGTGAGTTCTCTTCTAATGGCTAAAAAAAAAAGGAAAAAGGAAAACATACAAACAATGCTAGCGCTGCTGCTCAAATATCGCAGGACATGTGTTTAATTAGAGAATATGTGAATTCTTACCATCTATGATCTCATCTTTGACTTTATGCAGTTCACGCACAACCTCCTCCAAGATCTCCTTTTTGAACGAAAATGAATAAAGTCTCATTTCAGATGATGTAAGTGTTCTGATGAGCAGCCCCTTGTGACAAGTTGTTTGAAATGGTCACGTCTATTCTCTGTATGGTTATAAAATGTACCTGTTTCATTCTGTCGAAGTCTCCTGATTCTCCGTCAGTGGTGCTGCCAACAGCTCTCAACCTGTGCAATAAAGGCATGTGTACATAGAAAATAATGAGCAGAACATTTATAATAATTCCCTTAAAAAGGTTTAGAATGAAGTTGCTGTATTTCGGGATGAATGCGCTCAGAAATATGATTCGCATATAATGTTGATCTATTACATATTCCCTTCGGACCTTGGTGGTTTTCCACTGACAACTCATCAACATATGCATGCTCTATCAGGTTGTCAATATTACAGCTTCTGCACAAACTCTCAGCTTTTTTATCATCACCAGAGAGACCGAGATAAGGTTTGGCTCTTTGTTTACACAAAACCGCTGTAGGATCCTGTTAATTATGTTTTATTTTAGGAAGCTGTGTGTTGATAAGACCCACAATAGTTACCAAGGCATTTAGTTCAGCCATTATGTGGCTTGCCATGTCATGTGCCCATTGACTCGTATAAACCTAAGGCTAATGCACTGGGCAGAAGTTCAATTATATGTTTGCTTGTGTTTGGATATGGGAATAGTGGTGTGTGAGTGTGTGTGTGTGGTATGGTGGTATACCTGATAAAGGAAAAGAACAAGCAAACTGGTTAAATCAAATTGATGTGAAACTGACCTTGATCCAGCAGAGGATTTGTCTGAAGAATTTGCTCGCTCCCATGGCTTTTTAAGAGCATCTAGAAATCAGAATTCAGTTAGTTGTGAGCATCTGATTAATGCCAGTGTAAAGAATTTACACTGATTTCTTTCTCCTTTTTTTTTTAAACAAAATGTTGGACTAACTGACACAGAGACCATAACAATGCTTTCTATTTGGAAACTGGTCCATTCTGTAAGAACTGTCTAGATAGACTGTATGATGTGACTCGACTGTTGTACTCTTTACCTGATGCTGTACACAGATGCTGTGTTTCCATATTGTATCCAAATAAAGTTAATAATGAACAGCTTTGCTTTAGTCTGTATCAGGAAGGGTTTTTTTTCTTATCCTGTTTGATACCATCCTCAATCGATAAACCTCAATCTCCCCAAATCTCTCCCCAATTTCCCCAAATATCAGGACAAATTAATTAACATTTTCAAGTTTCTGAAATGTCTATCATTCTATATATAATTTCCATATTTTGTCTAAAATAGAAAAAAAAAAAAAAAAAAATTAAGGATGTTTTTTTTTTTTTTCTTGCAGCCACTACTTCCTGGAAAGTTTGGTTTTTCCACATTTTATCCAACAGTTTGATTATACTCCGAGTCATGCACAATTTAACAAGAAGATATAAAGATATAAATATATTCTTGGTTTATTAAAACACAGACAAAAGATACTTTACACAATATGATTAAAATGAGATGCTGGCAGTTCTATTTTCCAGGTTTTTTGAGCCCACTAAAATGTAATTCTCAGTAAAGCTTAAGAAGATTTATGTAACATAACACCTCACTTACAAAATAAAAGTCAGTCCAGCTGTATCTGATCTGTCAAGATATCTGTCATATCTTCAACTGGCAGCTTTAAGGTTTGGCAAGATTCTGATGGGGACTGTGATCTCTTTTAATATCATTGTGAAATATTCCAACTATGAATCTCAGATGCACACTTTCCAAGGCATTCACAAGTGTACCAGCCAAAGAAAGAATTATTATTACTTTTAAACTATGCTTAACTTTATCTTAAAAGCATGAGATAGTCTAGCTCTTACAGTTCAGTGATGAAATAATTTCAGATTTTTTCTAACCTGAGCCACGTGAGGCTGGCGAGCCGTTGGACTCTTCCTGCAAGAAACATACTCAACATTTCATAAAAAATTAATAGAATTATTACAAAGTGTAAGAGAAAGAAGAAGAAGAAAAAAAAGTATAAAATGTGAATAGGTCTTTTGAGAAATACACAAACATTTTGACTGTCTTCGGGTTTTTCGGAAGCTTTCCTCCTGAAGGGAAGAGAAGACAATTTATACTCAAATCAGTGTGACTAATTTACAGTCTTGTACATTATCAGCTATAAATCAATTAATCAGGGCTAAGGGACTGATTCAGACTGACCTTCGTGCTAGGAGGGCATTCATTTCTTGCATGAGGCCCTCTCCTCCTCCTCCGCTGCCTCCACTGGAGCGGCTTGCATCGTTCTTGGCACTGCCCAACCCTGCAGAGCTCTCCTCAGGCTGCCAGGTTCAAACAAAGGGCAACAGCAGTGACCAGAACAGATAAATATCACATTGCTCAACAGATTACTCTGTGTCACCAGTTTATTAGTTAACAACTCAGTGTATCATATAAACAAAAGGAGAATTTTTGTCTCATTAGAACTACTTTTTAAATAATTGAATTTTCTCTCAAATATATGTGCTAAAGTTATTGACACAATTACTTGACAGTCATAAGTTAAAGTATAAATATGAGTCTCACATATGTAAAATCCCTTTATGCATTGCACTGATGCTACATGATATGTATGCGTATATATGTGTTCCCATTAAATAGGCTGGTGAGTCTATGATTAAAAAGGCAAATAAAAGCTATAAGTGCACTCTTATGTAACTGTGCCTAGCAAGCACTGGCCACTTACCCGCTGTACTTTGCGCAGTTTGGCTCCAGCCAGAGCTGCAGCCAAGCCTGATGGAGCTGGGAGAGGAGGGGGGTTAGGAGGTGTTGCAGCAGCTGGGGGAGGAGGTCCAGGTGGAGGTGGAGGAGCTGGAGGACCTGCCATGGGGGCAGGAGCGGGGGGGTGGAGTGGGGGAGTGGATGAGAGCATGGAGGGATGTCCTGGAGGGATGGGAGGGCCTGCTGAAGAACAAAAGAGATGAGTGCACAGAAGTTATACATGACTCAGTGAAGTCATTTTAGTAATGGGATATTTGGTCGTTCAGATCAAAACGAGCAAATTTCAAGTGAAACAATACTAAATACATAATGGACTCATTAAACATGTTATTATGTAGATTGTATCGACTTCAGAGTAATGAGCTCAAATATGAGAACATATAAAACACGCCAAGCATGGCAAAGACTGTTTATTTTATTCTGGCAAATAATGCTCCAAATGAAATGAAGATTAACTGGTGCAATTTTTGGTTTGGTTATATTTTTAACTGTCTATTAACTTAATCCTCAAATAAACATCGTAGTTCTGATAGTAGTACTAATTTAGCCAACAAACAAACAGTTACACACACACACACACACACACACACACACACACACACACACACACACACACACACACACACACACACACACACACACACACACACACACACACACACACACACACACACACACACACACACACACACACACACACACACACACACACACACACGTTGGTCCCCATCCCTCTATAGTATTTCCCGTTGGTTTTGAACTATTTACCAGTACTTTTAAAAACAATTCTTACTAGTGCCAAAATCACATAGTTACATAAGAATGTACCGTTCGTTGTGATCAGCTTAATATATCTGATATAGTCTAGTACCTGACCAAAGAATTGTTAAAAGTCTTTCTGTAATTTGTAACACAAGCTGTTTGACAATCAAAATATCAGAATACGACAAAATAGATTTAACTTTAGTATCTTGTTAATGCCAAATAAATGTTGGGACAGTTTTACACTACACAATACTACACCACACTATATTATACTATAATATAATATAATAGTATGTATGGTTGCTGAAACACTTAAACAAAAGATAAGCTGAGTGTAAACTAAAGTTCTTTAGTAGTAATCATTTCTGATGGAAATTGAATCAGTCAGAAGATGAGGAAAGGTAATATCTTACTCTGAATAGTCCTCATTTATCAATCTTTTACTAAGGTTCTTTGTGAATGTTTTATAAGCCAAATTGAACTCAAAATTTACTTCATATTTCTTTCTTTGATTTTCTTTGAACTCACCAATCACCCATAAATTACAAAGCACATTCACGGGACAACTGATTTACAGTAAGTTACACTTTCTACAAGACTCCATGAATGGCAAACAACCAAATGATGACTAAATGAAATGAAAGAGTGCCTCCTAAGCAATGCATGCTAAATCTTCCAGTAATGCACTAACACTTCCTCCTTTTATAGGGTGCCATTTCTTTTGTGGTAATTGAATGGCTAGCCTTATTTGCCATAATTTATGGATTTTTTTTTATTGCTTTCTTTTAAGTCAGTAAGGACCTAAAGGAGTAAGTTTCATAAAATGATCACGAAATTCTGTTGTGCAGCATATTGTTCGTGGTTCATATTAGTTAGTCTCCTTATACATAAATTTACAAGGATACAGGAGCTCTCATAGGAAACAAACTAGATGCTCATTAGAGGTCGAACGATTGATTGGTTTTGCAGATTAATCAGCACAGATAACTGATTGCTGAATCTGCAAATATCCCCACTGATAGTTTTTCACGGTTTTCACCTACAGACCACATGATCAGACTGCAATTCATTACCCAGAAAACACATTTTCCAGATTATTTTGTAATGTTAAAACTTGGAACTGAAATTGGCTTAATTTGGATTATATGGGAGGGCGCACGGTGGCTTAATGGTTCGCATGTTCTCCTCACACCTCCAGGGTCGGGGGTTCGATTCCCCCCGTGGCATTCTCCGCACTCTGTGCGTGCAGAGTTTGCATGTTCTCCCCATACTGCGGGGGTTTCCTCCCCCAGTCCAAAGACATGCATGGTAGGCTGATTGGCATGTCCAAAGTGTCCATAGTGTGTGAATGTGTATGTGAGTGTGCCCTGCGATGGATTGGCACCCTGTCCAGGGTGTACTCCGCCTTGTGCCCGATACTCCCTGGGATAGGCTCCAGGTTTACCCGTGACCCTTAAGGAAGGATAAGTGGTATATAAGATGGATTATATGGCAAATCTTCACCTTGCTAATGTGGTTCTGGAGTCTTATTGCGCTACTGGGTTTATTTGTCCCCTAGACATCAGGGGTTTTATAGATAAGCAGCTCCAGCGAATAAACTCATAGTTAGCCTAATAGTTTACAGTTTGAATCAGTTTCATTTTCTTCAAAATCAGTAAAGTTCTGATCCAAAATCTGATATTTACTGTAATTAGAAGGAGATATGATGTAAACCAGGCTTAACACATTGTACTGTTAATCTAGACTCTCTTTTTCACATGGGTGATGATTTCATGCCTGACTCTCAGCTGTTTCTGTGTTTAAAATGGTGGTGATTATTAAGTGGTTACATAATGTCTAGACACCTCCTCTGTGCTTCTGTTGCATCCGTTGCGGCGGCTGAGAAGGGTCCGCTGTCATTATACAGTATGAAAGCGGCCTCTAGAGGTGAAATAAATACTATCACTGACAAATTTTGTTGTATTATTTAAAGTGTTTTTGATTCATTTTGGATGTCTCTATTTTTATTTGTTATTTGGAGTGTTACTTTTTGGTTCAGGTTGAATGTATTTCTTTTATTTACTTTAATATTTATTAAAAGTTTTACGTTTAAGTTTTAAAACATGTATTAAATATTTATATATTTATTTCATTTAAAAAAGTAAAGTACATTTTTAGGGTACCGTCAGTACTGTTTATTTTTTATAATAAAGTTCAGCAATATTTTACTTTGAATGTTATGTTTTCATTCGGTATCAATTTTAAAAGCTATTGGTTGATTAATCGTTTATTGGCGGGTATACAGCCCAACTTAGTTATCGGTCGACCGCTAATGTTCATGAACAACATGTTTCTTGTGTAAATGCTCCTGTGAACGATTTATGAATAAATTTGTTCATAAGCAGTTTGACACACTGGAAATGAGGCCCATTGTATGTTTTATACATTTACATAAGCTTAGGCAGTACGTCATCAGTTATCTGTTAAAATGAGCCGTGCGCCCTGACAGTGTGTATGAGAACTCTTGGTTAAAGAGCCAACAGCATGATGAATAGTGTGTAATGCAAATGTACCAATATTTCCAACTGGGCAACATTATAGCAACTGTATTGTTTCTTCAAGCAGTACGAAAGAGGTTTGTCTATCATCAGTCCTGCTTGGTGCAACAGCTGTGTGCAGTGTGTGTGTGACAACCATGCTGAAGTCCCCAAACACACTCCACAGCCAGCTGGATGGTGATCTGAGTTACTTACTGCTGGGTGCCGTGGCAGTCTGAGAAACAGCAGGGGATGTGGTCTCGAGTGACACAGAGCTACAAGAAAAAGGCGTGTTTTCACTGGAGGGGTGAGGGATGAAAGAGGCAGCAAACTGGGGCTGGTGGGCATGGCCTTGAACACACTGACCAATGTGAGATGGAAGGGGGATATCCTTGCAGTGGGAAGGGTAGGAGAGCTCAGGATTACAGTATTGTGGGAGAGGAGGGGGCCCTGAGGCAGACTTGATGAAAGGGGTTTGACATGGGTAGTAGTGCTCTAACTGGCTGTTAGCATCAAACTGGGTGGAGGTAGTGGGATGTACAAGCTGGTTAAGAGGTATGACTGGCTGGGGTGAAGAGCTATTTGGGTGATAGATTTGAGCAGAGGTCCAGGTGGTGTCTTTGGGGTCAGACTGACAGCTTGAAGGGGGGGAGAGAGGGATCTGACGCACATTTCGAGAAGGCAGAGTGCCCCCTGGCTGCATGGGAGAGAAGGCCGAAGCCAGGGAGGTGGAGAGCTGTGAAAACTGCTGAGCCTTTTTCTGAGATGAGTCCTTCATGTAAGAGATGTTCTCACGCTCCTGTGAGGAAGAGGAGGAGCCGGGGGAGGAAGATGGGGAGGGGGCAAAGCGGGTGTGGGAGGGGAGTGTGTTGGCACGAAACTGCCTGTATTCTGTTGGAGAGGTGTTGGACTGAGAGCCAGATACTTTAAACTGCAGGGTGGAAACTGAGACAGGAATGGAAACAAGTGACAAACAGAAGGAGAGAAAATTGACAGTGATGAAAATCAAAAAAAGACAAACTGAAACTCCTTAAAAAAAAAAAGAAACAATGTGCAAGCGTAAGCAGAATTATGAGCAAAGATGTGGCCCATGCTGTGTATAACATGTATTATGTCTCAGCTGACAGACTGAAACCTGATGAGTATGTGTATGGAATTATGGGATATGTTGGTCTGAGCTGGACTGATACATGGGCAAACATGAGCAGGAAGCACACACTGACAGAGTAAGAGAGAAAGCATAGTCTGAATAAGTCATTTAGTGAATAAATGATCTGGAAACTGTCAGGTCAAGGAGGTGAATTATGTCCACAAGCGTTTGCAGTGCTGAGTGTAAAGTATCCTCCAAAAACCTTGGCAGAAGGTGAACTTTTTATATAATTAATATACAATTGTGTTGTGTAGACTTTACCTGCCGAGCCAGATGTCCGCCGCTCCCTTTCAATTTGCATCTGATGCTGCTCCATCATCTGCCTACAGACATATACGTTAAGAAAATATTACAGGATGAAGTGACATTCTCTTCACAGTGTTAACATGTTTGACTCCAAAATGTGCAAGATTTGTTCTTCTAGACTACTCTGACCACTGCAGTGTGTGTTGTTTATCCATGCACTATTTTCAGTCATGCTCAGATGTCACCAGCCTCAGTAGTCTGTAGATGCAATACATACTTTTAACCACAAGGGGGCAAAAAGTGATTTGTAGATGAAATAGTAGCTGCCGTTGGAGGAGGTTCATGTTTGTGAGGCTTGATAAAAGATAATAGAAGTGTTCCACTACATGAGCTCAATAAAGGTAATATCGCACACTGGGAACTGGGAACAGTCATGGTGATTATTGATGAGGAAACATTCTGGCCTGGATTTGCTGCCATTAAAATAAAGACTTTACAACAGGGATGTCAAACTCATTTTAGGTAATGGGCCATGTTACAATTAGTTCGGTGTCAAGTGGCCTGAACAAAAAAAAAAATCAGTTTAGTGACTAATAACACAAACAACTAATCTTAAATGTGTTCATTTATGAGTGTTTACCTGAAAGGTACACTCTGAATGCCCATAAGGTTTGTAGAATGTGTATCATCTATAAACCACATGATCAGACTGCAATTCACTTCCAAGAAAACAAATTTTCCAGACTGTGTTGTACTGTTAAAACTTGGAACTGAAATGGACTTAATCTGGATTATATGCCAAATGTGGTCCTGAGTTTACTGCACTGTTGGGTTTATTTGTCCCTGAGTGACTCTCACTTTTTTTTTCCCAAATCTTTCAACTCGCAAGACAATTTTAATTAAGTACACAGTTTTTAAATTCTTTTGATGGACCGGATTAGGGCCAATCCTGTCCCTGTACATTTGACACCTCTGTGTTAGAACATCAGGGGGTTTAAAAATAAGCTGCTCCAGCTAATAAACTCATAGCTGGTCTCATAGTTTAGAGTTGGACTCAGTTTCAGTTTCTTCACAATCAGTAAAGGTCTGATCCAAAGTCTGACATTTTGCAGTCAGATATTTACTGTAATTCGAATGATGTAAACCAGGCTTAACACATTGCACTGTGAATCTAGACTCTCTTTTTCACATTGGTGATGATTTCATGTCTGACTCTCAGCTATTTAAAATAGTGATGATTATTAAGTGGGAACACAATCTCTAGTCACCTCCGCTGTGCTTCTGTGTCATCCGTTGTTGGTCCATTCTGCCGTTGACCAGCTGGACCTGCTGGAGAAGACACAGCAACGTTCAAGACATTAATTCAGCCGGATAATGCAGATGAATAAAAACAGTGCACCATAATGCACAATATTTCCATCATTTTACCTAATGAATGTTTTAATAGAACATCTGAGTCTCTCTACCCACCATCGACCCCTTATTCAACAACCGCTGCATCCAGCAAAGCCACCAGTATTGCAGACAACCCCTCTCACGCCTCTCATGGATTCTTCTGCCATGTGGCAGAAGGTACAGGAGCATCCATGCCATCACCAGCAGACTCCATGACAATTTCTTTCTGGAGGCAGTTAGATTACTCAACACCCAGCTGCCTCCCAATGTTCACCTGGGCAAGTCAAACACCTAACCCAGTATCCAATGTATACAAGCTATGTAGAGGAATAACAATAAAAACTCACTTGACTTGAATATATAATTGACAAAATGGACAGCATAAAGGAAAGAGACAAAATATCTAAAACCATTATGCAGTTCTGTAAGTATGCCTATTAGACGCTTCTTGGAACTGTATCCTCATTACTTCCTATCCCATCTCCAACTTTACTCTATCTGATGGATGGACTGAGACAGAGAGCTGCTTAGAACTAAAAACATTGCTATCAGGTTTCTCAGATGATGTCTGGGGTGCCCAGGGTATGGAGTATGCTGAGTGCTGAGTGTTGCTGATATGTCTGCTTATCTATGTGATACAGCTTAATGTAGTTACATAGTTATTTTCAGTTAGTGAGTGTAACGGTAAAAGAAGTGTGGAGCAGATGTTGAAGAATACATATATATTTTAAAAATGCTACTGTGATTGTGAGTTTGGTCACAAAGGGCTCTAATGGCTTTTTTCCTCAAGGACTGGACTTCCTCAAGCATTAGAGAAATGGCAATGCTAGCTGCTGGGTGCAAATTTAGCATGGTTTGTTTGAACTTCACACAGTGATGATGCAAAGACTGATGCAGTACAGTTTGTAATTAGCACAATATGTTCGAAAGTGCAGGCATTAAGACTAGAAATCACAGCGAAACAAAACAGTTTGCTTTGAATGCTGGATTCCTGCCTGCGTCATTACCACACAACATGCTCTTCCGAAACAAATCCATGGTACACTGTACTCCAGGAGTCATCAACCGCGGTCCAGATGCAGACCAGGCAAAGAATTTCAGCAGTTTGAATGAAACACTTGAAAAGCAATACAACCACGCTAGTTTTTAAACATGAACCACCTCTGCTTCTGTATCAGACTTTCTGTTGGTGCATGTTGCAGTTATTCACATCATTTTTTAAAAATTATTTAGCTGAAGGCAGGTTATAATTCTTTAAGGGAAGAGTTCTCACAGACTTTCATGGATTTTAAAAAGATTTCATTTACCCTCTCTGGTCTGATTAGTGAAATGACGACATGGCTTGTTAAAAAAATTGAAATGTCACTGAAGAAAACAATGTTTAAAGATGACTGGACAGATAAATATGTATTTGTTCTTTGCTTCAAGTTCAAAACTCATCTGTTCACAGTCTGTGGTGTTAATCAAAAGTATTATGTGAAGTGCCAGTGAGAAACAACACATAACCACAAATAAAAATAGATTTGTCTTAGTTATAGCCATAAACTACACATTATTGGTTAAGCATTAAAAGGTGACTGTTGTACACAGATAAAACTGCTTGTAACCGTATGTGGGCATAGCAAAATGTCAAATTCAGAAGAACATTGTTAAATCAGTGCAAAGCTTCCAGATCAATAGTTAAGCTGTGAAACCTTTGAATAAGAACAAGTATAAATCATTATTCAGCAGTCAGGAAGGTGTCCAATGCTGAGTGCTGCATTTGTCTGGTCTTCTTCCCAATGTCAGAAAGATAGAGTAAGCACTTTCGGTAATCTCTTAATCAATTGGATCTGATCATGACTGATCTCCACTTGGTACAGTGCAATAAGAATTCCTGCCCAGATTTCCCATAATGTTATATACATCTAATATGGAGTATCAGTATGGAAGCCTATACAGATCTGAAGTTTTGGATCAGTTTTAAGCAGATTTGATATTTTTCAATCCAGCATTTTATGTCATGAAAAAATGCTACATTGATTGACATGACACAGAGCATAGACATTAAGACCAAAAAAACAACAAAATCCTCAGACAGTCAGCTCCACTGCTGTGAGGATGTCAGTATCAGATCAGGATCATGTATTAGCCAATACTCAGAACTATGATATTGGTATTTTACTGAAGAAAAGAAAACCCCCCAAACTGGTGCATCCCTAACACGATGAAACACTACACTACTGGGGGGAAAAATGAGCAAAGCCCAAAAATGGCAAATTATTAAGCTTTTAATGGTCTTAACTACAAATCCTTGGTCAGAAAATGAGCCAGAATTAAACACATGCACTCCTGAGACCTCCTGTGCCACCATTTGCTCATTTACTTTTGCTGTAGTGAACTGTTTGGGGATAAACTAGAAACAGGGAAATATATAGCGTTCTTGTAGGCAAAGGTAAAATCATGATAATGATTAAAATGTTTTAGATAAAATTCAAAGTAACACATGTCTGGGTGTACAAAATAAAATAAAATAAAATAAATAAATAAAAAGCTGTCTGCAAGTTTACCCACAAGGCTTAAACATTTTTTTTTAAATCAAAGAGAAAAGCTATCCCATACTTAATTACTTTATCTATTTGTTTAATTCTTGATAACTTCCTGACCAATGATTTGTTTTTAAACAATAGAAGCTTAAGATTCTGCCAGTTTGGTTTTGGACCATTTTATTTGCCCAGGAGTGTATTTGCAAAGGTGAAAAAATTATACCTTTGCACAGCTGAGCTGAAATTCATTAATCTATTATGGTAATGACAGCAAATGGTGAAAATATCTTAATATCTTAATATTAATTTAGAAATGTGACTCAGACACTGTTCTCATTAGCACCACTAAAAGCACAGATGATGAATATTTTGGTTCCAGAGCTGAATATTGACATCAGCTTTCAAAATACAGAAAATATACTCATTACACAGTGACATGGAGGGTGTGTGTTTGGTTTGGGGAACGATGACTCATTTTCTAGTCAGTGTGCGTGACACGGCAAGAAGAACCCACATTATCTGCTCATACATCATCTGACTCATACATACAACAATCTCTACACTGAAATGGCAACATGACCTATATATACAATGTCACAACTGAAAAATACCTCTTTTATATCAAATAACCAAATGATTTCCAGATGATCTGTGGCTAAGCTGTATATACAGAAAGCCTGTCTCAGCAAATGGCCAAGACTAACACCACAACCAAGAGTGCATCAACATTAAAAAAAGGTGATTATGCTTGTCCCAAAAAATCCTGTTTCCAAAAAGCCTAAAAAGTAGAATGCAAACCCCCCCCCCCCCCCCCCCCCAATATATTTCACTCAACTAACCTATTTAAGGCCATGTTTTCTTAATCACATATTTTTAAGAGAAGTGTTAAGAAATAGCACCGAATAAAAGAATCCAGCCTCATTTTGGGGAATTGCTTTTCCAAATGGAAACAGCTTCCTTTGATGGTTCTACTTTGAGGGGGGCATAAGGGTGTCTTCGCAAAAGTAAGAACATTATACATAGAACAACCTTCAGTGGCTGAAGTAAACTTGTTGTATTGAATATTTAGCAAGAGATGCCCACAAAATATCCTTATCTGCCACACATTAGGTTTTAGACATACCTTTGTTCAACTGGGTTTGATACAGCAGCTGTGTTTCTGTAGCCATTAACCAGGGTTGTCAGGTTTCAGCAAAATCCCCCAGCCTAACTACATCACAAAAACCACACAAAAGACCTCAAACTTGCCAAAAAAAAAAAAGAAAAAAGAAAAAAGAAAAAAGAAAAAGCTATTGCATGGTCCCAGCAGTGCACACGCATTTCTGATGTATGGATATGATCCACTCTATAACCCCCTTTCTCTCTCCCAATCTTTGCAATACACACCGATCAGACATAATATTAAAACCACTGACAGGTGAAGTGAAGAACATTGATGATCTCATTACAATCACACCTATCAAGAGGTGAACATTCAGTTCTCAAAGTTGACGTGTTGGAAGCAGGACAAAATGGGGAAGCGTAAGGATCTGAGCTACTCTGACAAGGGACAAATTGGGATGGCTAGATGACTGGATCAGAGCATGTCCAAAACTGTAGGTCTTGTGGGGTGTTCCCAGTATGCAGTGGTTAGTACCTACCAAAAGTGGTCCAAGGAAGGACAACAGCTGCAGTGGCAGACCAGTCAGAGTGCCCATGCTGACCCCTGTCCACCACTGAAAGTGCCTACAATGGGCACGTAAGCATCAGAACTGGACCATGGAGCATGTATCTTACAACAGAAATGGTATTATTCATCACAGACACAATGTCTAGACACTGTCTTAGATTTAGAGCAAAGCAAAGAAACATCAGCGTATATCTGTCAAATAGCGACATTTAAAAATATATATTTGGTCACTCAAAAAAAAACAATTAGTATTTCCATGGAATATACAATGTATGTATTTCTGAATGAGAACTTCAGCAAGATTCACATTTGTTGAACAGATAATAGAAACTTGTTAAGAGGTAGGTCTAAAGCTTTTTTTTTTTTTATCAGAGCCACTGTTGCGTAAAACAAGCTTTTTATTTATTTATTTATTTTAACTCGGCACCGGTGAGTCTGAATTTTCACTTCACAATTTTGCTTTTTCAGATTCTAGGAACAAATCTGACACCTACACACACTGATGAAAACTGGACACTTAAAGCTGCAGATGTGGTGGTGTTTATTTAAAGCAAAATTCTCATAAAGAAGAAGAAGAATAGGAAAGTGTGAAAGAAAGGAAGATCGTGACCATATGTCAGGCAAAATATCACTCCTCTTTATGGGTTTTGTGACAATTCATGAAAAAGACTCTCAGTCGCTATCACACACCCTCACGTTTTCATGGCACTACTAAGCACTGTGCTGGAAAACTGCTAAGAGGGGAGTTGTTTGTGCAGACAAAGGAGAAGCAGCAACTGGGACTGCATTTGTGAAGAAGCTAAGATGTGATTTTAAAATTTGCCAAGGTATCTCTAAAATAGCACTACCCTACATCCTGTTTAGGAGCTGCAAATACAGACGCTGAATCATCTGAAAATCTCTAAGGTTCCTTTCTTAGTTCAGAAAATCTCTCTAGAACTATGCTTGATTTCTGAATGACAAGTGCTGACGTATTATACTTCCCTAACTATATAGCCAAGGTTATGTCGAGATGCAGATGAAAGCAAATGAACAGAAACAGTACAACAGAATTTAGTCACTTTAATTTAGAGAGAAAAGAAAAACACTATTAAATACTAAATTGCTGGATTAATAAAATGCTGAATTGAGATTGAAAAATGGTAAGAGTGAAGC
This sequence comes from Ictalurus furcatus, assembly GCF_023375685.1. NCBI lineage: Eukaryota > Metazoa > Chordata > Actinopteri > Siluriformes > Ictaluridae > Ictalurus > Ictalurus furcatus. The sequence goes on along the minus strand of NC_071263.1, from coordinate 11,434,159 downwards.
AGCATTGCTGTAGTCCTTTACACTCTCCAGCTTTCTCACCTCCTCATCTATACACTTTGCTCAAACAAATCTTCATCTGTCATGCCAGTACTGCAGTTACAGCTGTACTGCTTGTCATCTCATAGATCACTAACTATGGAATAAAATTTTTGCAAAAAGTATCGAATGTAACTTTCGAAGAAACGAACAAAAATATACAATGAGAAGAAAACCACTGAAACTGAAAACAGTGCACTCAGTGGCAAACTTTTTTACACGGTCTTCAAATAAACAGATTTCTTTGTTAACAGTTTTCTAAGCTTCGTTTTTGCTAATCACGGTTTATGAACGCGCTGTTAAGTTTACGTTCGCCATTCTGGCATAGATCTCACATGTGGGAGAGTTTAACAGCGAATTACTCTCATTGCCTATTGAGATTTGGATTGACGGCTAGAGTGTCCAGCTGAGGAGGAGGATGAAGACATTGATGATGACGACGCTCCGTGCCGCTCTTGAGAGTTCATTTAGGAAAAAAAAATTGTCGTATGAGACTACTCAAACCTCAAACGTGGCTCACGGTCCCTTTCCAGAACCTTCACAATAACTGTCCCTCAGTGGTGGAATGAACTTCCAACCTCAATCCAGACTGCAGAATCTGTCACTATGTTTAAAAAACAGCTAAAGACCCACCTCTTCCATGAACACCTAACTAACCCCTAAAACGCCAACCCACATTATCCTAAAAGAAAAAAAACCCTACTCTGCACACTTTGCTCTTCTAGAACTCAATTATAAAATCTTGTATGGTAGCATTACTTGTATTGTTCTCTGCTTGATATATCGCTTTGCTTGTATTTCCTCATTTTTAAGTTGCTTTGGATAAAAGCGTCCGCTAAATGAATAAACGTAAATGTAAATATAAATTACGAACTAATATACTGACTAAGTATGTAATTTCCACTACAAAGTACAAACACTATAAATATACAGAGAACTGTGTCTAGAACGCTCCCCAAAATTCACAACATTGAAGACTCTACTTCCAGGTCAGAGAGCTGTCGATCCAAATCTCATGAGCCAACGAGAGTAAAGCGCTGTTAAGCCCGCCCCCAAGAGAGGTTTGTACCAGAATGGCGAACGTGAACTTGTGGAGCGTAAATTAAAAATTTGAAAGCATAAACGAAAACCATGTTAGCGAAAACGAAGCTTAGAAAATTGAACACAGAACGCTGTTTATTGGAAGACAATGTAAAATTTTTTGCCAAATGTTTTTCTTCTTTCTCATTGTATATTTTTGTTCATTTCTTGAAAAGTTACGTTCAATACTTTTGATACAAATTTAATTCCATAGCTAACTGGCCGCATCTCTGCCATAACTCAGTGCATCTTCATTGTACAAGCTACATTGCATTCTGGAGTCTAATGTATGTGGTGTCCACTAATTCTGTTGTATTTCTCATTAATATGATATTGATCGTAATTCAAAAAAGAAGCTTTTACTCATATGTTTTTAGAAGCTAACAGCGAAACCTGTTAAAAAGAGACATCAATTTTTTTTTTCCTTTTTAAACACCACTGTAACTGTAACGTGAACGTGGGACACTACTGCTAACTTCTCACGGAAATAACGGAAAAAAATGGTACCAATCAACAAAACAGCATCAGAATCACAAATATTTCAACATAAATATATTTAATGCATTTCACGATGGAGTTTTCCTTTAAAACCATTCCATGCGAATGTTTCATATCCAAAACACCAACATCATTTGTGTTGACATCACGTGAGGTTTCAAATCGAGGTGGAAGGAGATACTGATTGATGTTTTCTGTTCAGAAATAGTCATGACAAACATCTCCACACTCATGACCAGCCTCAGGTAGGCACTGAGCCAGACTCCTTTCAGAACCTCCACTGAGGACACCACAACAGCACTTCACAGCCTTTGCATTATACTGTCAACATCATGCAGATTATCGTATTCACTCCCATGAACAAAGCAACATCATCAGCTAATACACCCTTCAGTAATACTTACTGCTGAGTTTTATAGCAGTGGAGCTCACCAGTCGCACTGGCCCCGGCGAGAATGGCGGTCCTAGCATAGTACCCCGGTTAATACTTCTTCTGTAGTATGAACAATGTACTAAACCTGGATAGGGTAATATACTAAGGACCCATGTGAGTGTATCCAGGCATATGCGACCTTCTCTGTGCTTTGCATGGTAAGGTACTTTCAGCAAACTCATCTCCAGTTCCATCCCCAAAAAAAGCATGAGAACATGTAAGATTGGTTCCGCGACAACTTGGCTCCATGGATATTTTAGCCAAGCTAGGCACCAATGGGAAGACGTTGTTACTTTACCCCCCCCCACCCCCCACCCCCCACCCCATAAGCTTTAAGTAGCAACAACCTGAAACCCAAGAAGTTCATGTGCTGTTCTTAAGTAAGTGACTACATGTAAAGGAAAAATTAACATACTAGACTGCTGCATCACAACAGCTTCTTGAGTAAACAGCATCTCTGAAACTAAGGCAAACTAAGACCCCATCAGTACAGATTTTTTTTTTTAATGAGCATAATCCAACTATTCAAACATTAAGGTCTTATTTGTATGTGTAAATAACATTCTGGTAATGTATTGGCACCAAAGAGCACTGTATTCCACATTAGGTCCATTTTGACATTATTTAATTTTGAGTAATTGTTGATAGTTGATAATGGTTGATAACTGTGATTTTCACCACTGTAATAAATTACATTTAAAATATCACAGACCCACAGGCTACACTGCAGAAAACCACTATGTATCCTATCATAGTTCAGTTAAGGCCTGGTAGAACTACAAGCTAAGCAATGGTTTCTCAGGGTTATTGTACAAATCTACATGATTTGTTAAATTTTAGTCTTAGTATACCTGGCAGCTGAGCCAAAACTGAACCTACCTGCATCTTGTGAGCTGAGCACATTGAGGGCAAAAAGCATGGCAGTGGAGAAAGTGGTGGCCTCCTCCTTGCTGGCAAAGTTGAGTCCGTAGACTTGTCTGGCATCGCGCCACTGGTGGAACGTCGGAGTGGCCTGGTTATATTTCAGACCCTTCACTATAGAGTAGTTTATCACAACCTGTCAAAAAAGAGGCAATGTTACGGGCTACAATACTGCAGCAAAGTATATCACTGACAGTCCATATGAGAAAATTCAGTGATGAGATAGTATAATAGTCACTCTTTGACAATAAGGCACTGGTACAGCTTCTTACTCTACTAATGGTTCAGTTTTTAAACCTCCATTTTACACGAATATTAATGATGCAAAGATAATCAAACGGTCTCACATTATATTGTGTATCAAACATCTGTGTAGTTACACATAAACTTTACGCGCAACTATAATGTAACTACTGTTGATGTATGCACTTTTAGAGTAGTGCATTTCATATGTACAATCATTTAATACACTTCATTGTCTACATACATAGTGACTAAATAGTAACTGTCCACTTATTTTAAAATGTAACATTGTGTAACAAAGTGTAACAAGTTAGCACTCTGCTTGCATGTGCTACATAGAATTCCAATTGTAGCAATAGTTCGTTACACTGAAACCGTTACAACACTTCTTACAGACTGCCAGTACAGTGGCCACAAAATCAGTACAACAGCACTCTTACTTGTGTGTTATAGTGCTTGGCAAGTAATTCGATGACCGTATTAGAGGGCGACACTGCAGACTAAATAAACTACAGGCTGCACATAAAGTCCCTCTTTATATTCACATTGGACACAAAATCAATAATTTCATTATAATTCTGGAATAACGTGATCATATCATCATGTGTGACGGACATATCTGGGTGAAAATTGCTGGAAACTCATGCTCCCCGTGTTCATTCATAGTTTGAATGCCAGATATTTATCACAGAGAAGACACACATTTGTATTTTATTACAGACACCTTGAAGCAATAGTATCCAAGAAATAGTCCTCAAAAACCTCCCAGACTATTGAATTTGAGTAAAGTTGTCTCTAGTTTTTGCTTGTTTAAAAAAAAACAGACTAAAATATGTGATGCTGTCTGCTACATGTGTTTTTCATGCTGTTCTGTGTGGAAAAAGTGTGAACAATTATGATTCAGAGACAGTATAAGAGTATTAGACTACATAAGGACTCAAGACACAAACACATACGTACACTCGGGTATAAAGTCTGATATTTTAGGAGAACCAATAGTTATGGATTTGCTAAATAAGTACTGGAAAGTGTCAGAAAGCCAACTCTATATTAGGCTATGTTGTTTTAAATTAGAAAATGGGGGGAGAAAAGCTTAATAGAATCCAATGGCAATTTAGTCTATTTGCATTGCCAAAAAATTGTAATTGCTGCTGACTGAATAATATGGTCAGCCTCTGGTAGTTTGAGTTAAATTACTTTAGCTACCAAGTTTTGGTTTAGTTATTTAGATTGGTTATATATATTAGTAGTATATTAGATTGGTGGGCTAGCTATTTATTTTACAATTTGCCTACCCTGTCCATATACCTACACCAGTAAATTTAGTTTAACTCAGTGTGTCTGGTTATTGGAATATCTAAAGGGTGCAGTGGAATACTCCTTGTGTGGTTTTAAGAAAAAAGATCATATCATAAGATCATATCATATTTCTTTTTCATATTGGCCCCTGCTCCCACCTGCTGGTCCTGCAGTTTGACTCCCACCACCCGAAAGGTGTTGTTAGCAGTGTTGTGGTAGATGTTGATGCGGCTGAAGCCCTGCTGGCCTGGCTTGATGGGCACCCACTTCTTGCTGGTGTCATCGTAGATCATCACAGAGGCCCGGGCCTGGCAAATGCTCTGTTCACTGTTGGGGGATGGGGGTGGGGGACAGAAAGGAAAGTTGAAATATTAAAAGGACTGGACAGGCTTCCCAAGGTCATGATTTGGTGTGGAAGTAGACTTGGGAAATTGAAATATGCACAGACTGACATGTTGTATACTGACTTTATTGGTAACAATTTACAATAACAGTGCATGAAAAAATCATGCACTAATACCTGAAGTAATACTTACTTAAATATGAACTAATGACAAGTTAGGCAGGTACTAATCACGAACTAACGAACTAACCTTAACTATGACATGAACCTTATGAATTCATGCCTGAATAACAATCACCTTAAATATATGTTAGTACCTGTTTGTTAGTTAATGTATTCTTAACACATAGGGGGAAACTAAATCAAACATGCTTTATAAAAAAGAATATCAATTAAAAATATCAACTGTTTATATAATTTGAAATATGCAGCTGTGTACAGAAACATCATTGGATGGCGATGGATTACTTTCATAATTTACAGTGATCCTCCTTATCGAACATAGAAAGACGCAACTGATTGACACAGACGCAGTAAAGCAGTCAAAATAAACAGATAATAGCATCTGCTAAATGGATAAATGTTACTGTATTAATTTGACCCTTGTGGGCAAAGGAGCAATGGCCCGAGCCCTATCCACCTACAATACATGCAAGCACTACAGTGGGATTTGAAGAGAAATGGTTGGATAATGATGCAAAACAGGTTGAGATGAAATGATTGGTGTTTATTATTAGTGTGTCTTTCTATGTTTGTTGCATGTTTGATATAGTTTACCTCTACGTGTTAATTAATTAATTAGCTAAGAAACACGTATACTAACATGTACTTAAAGTGGTTGTTATTCACGCATGAATTTATAAAACTCACATTGTAGTTAAGGTTAGCTCTTAATTAGTTCGTGATTAGTACATGCCTTAACTCATCATTAGTTCATATTTAAGTCAGTATTAATTCAGGTATTAGTGCATGATTATTCACATATTGTTATTGTAAAGTGTTACCACTTAATTTAATAGTAAGCAATTTTGAAAGAACCTAGTGACACATCTCAGTCTAAAAGCATTATGCAGTGTTTGCTCAGTGCTTTTCAAAAATCACGGACCCTGCTATTCATTTGATTTTATACAGTCGCCCTGAGGGAGGAGTGGTTACACAGAGTAATATAAACAAGCATACAAGCCATGAATGCATGACAAGCCGTGAAAAAACAGTCCTGCCTCTACTAAGGCAATGTAGTGGTAATGTAATTACAACACTGAATGACACTGAACAAGGGGTGTGCCAGTTATCTATGGTAATTATACAGTGGGACATGAAACAGGCAAAACCATGAAGCAATTGAGAAATGCACAACTGTGTTGATGGGCTGATAAGCGGCCACGGTTAAATTAAAGCCAAGAGTTTCTCAGATGCTTTAAATAGTCCTCTTTTGTCCATATGTTGACAGGGCACTCAATTACAAATCAAAATACATGGGCAAAACTTAGCCTCCCGAATGAGTTTTCACTTCATTGTGGGGTTCAGCTGTGTTTAAAAATTAGGACTTCAATCTACCCCAAGTGCTACAAGGAGACTTTGACACATTAGGTAGATGTCAGAAAAATTTATTAGGAAGTGCAGCTGAATTGTTGAGGTCTTCAAAAAGATTAAAAACACATCCCTTAGAGACTAAAATCTCTAGGGAATATTTTAATAGTAGGAAAAGGAAATGGGATTAAAGAGGATTGAATAGAATTAATGCTTTTCAATGAGTCATCTTATCTTCTTATACAACAGACCAATTATATTACTACATAACTAATATTTATATTTTCAACAATAACCATGTCATCAGAATGCTCTGTGGATCTAACCTTAATGTTTTTTTTTAATTGTCTATAAACTATACAGGCTACGCCATTATATATATATATATATATATATATATATATATATATATATATATATATATATATATATATATATATAGCAAATCTAAACCAAGTAAATATATGCTATATTCAGTACAGATGTATTTCCAGATTTGCCACAATTTACATTACGTTTGAAGTCTGAATATTTTTAGATGTCCAATGAGAGGATAAAGATGAAAGCAGTTCTCATTATCTGAAGCTGGTCTCTGTTATGTTCTAAGTTAAGCATGGCTAATTTCCACCCTGCCTTTCCCATCACAATCCCACCACTACCATCTCCATCAGAACTATTCATAAACATGTCCTTTAAAGTAACTCCAGCAACATCGTTTCACACGTCCATTAGAGTAAATAATATGATACATGCTGTATTTATACCAGAACCAAGTTGGAAACGTGTATGAACCTCCAACACATTTGCATCGGTTAAAACCCACTGCTGTAGTGACTACAAGAACAATAATCTCTGACAGGCTAATGGGTGAATAGAAGCTGGATTATTGTGGAAAGAATACCCAAGTATAGAAACAGGAAGGGCATGGAAGTGCACAGGAAACAAGTTGAGTATGTGAAAGTGTTAACTTGACAGTTTTGAAATTGAATACAATTACAGTTGAGGTCATAAGTTTACATATGCCTGACAGAATCTGCAAAATAAGAGGGATCATAAAAATTACACTTTGTTTTTTTATTTAGTTTAGTTTATTTAGTTTAGATGTTTACATATAGTCCACAAGACACAATTCTAACTGAATTTACACAAATGAACCAGTTCAAACGTTTACATACCATTGATTCTTACTACTGTGTGTTGTTATCTGGATGATCAACGACTGTTTTTATGTTTTGTGATAGTTGTTCACGAGTCCCTTGTTTGTCCTGAGCAGTTAAACTGTCCACTGTTCTTCAGAAAAATCCTCCAGGTCCTGCACATTCTTTACTTTTCCAGCATCTTCTGCATATTTGACCCCTTTCCAACAGTAGCTATATGATGTAGAGATCCATCTTTTCACACTGAGGACAACGGAGGGACTTGTACACAACTATTACAAAAGGTGCAAACATTCACTGATGCTCAAGAAGGCAACACGATACTGTACAATCCACTAATATTGGCACCCTTGGTAAATATGAGCAAAGAAATCTGTGGAAAATTGTCTTTATTGTTTAACCTTTTGATATTTTGTTTAAAAAAATGCACAAAAATACTCTGCTCTCAAGGATATCAAACAATTACAAACAAAACACAGGTTTATAAAAAATATATTTGTTAAATATAGATGTGCAACAACTATTGACACCCTTTTAATCAATACTTTGTGCTCTGAGTCTTCTCCTATAATACTTGAGACCATTCCTCCATACAGAATCTCTCCAGATCCTTCAGCTTTCGAGGTTCATGCTGGTAGACTCTCCTCTTCAATTCACCCCACAGGTTTTATATAGGTCCCCAGTCATGGGACTGGGATGGTCATGGCAGGACCTTGATTTTGTGGTCAGTAAACCATTTTTGTGTTGATTTTGATTTATGTTTTGAATCACTGTCCTGCTGGAAGATTCAACCACAGTCCATTTTAAGCTTTCTGGCAGAGGCAGCCAGGTTTTCATTTAATATCTATTGATATTTGATAGAGTCCATGAAGCCATCCTCTTCACAGTTGAGACAATATAGACACACGTCCAATTCCAGGTTGATTCATAACATTTCCAGTTGACTGGAACTTCTTAATTATTGCCCTGATGCTGAAAACGCTTTCAGTTCTTCATTCTGATATTCTTCAGTCTGCTCGAATTACAGTGACATCTATTTATAGAGTACATTCTGAGTTTTAAATCAGCTATAAAATACAATATGTATACCAATTTATATATGTATATTATATATATATATATATATATATATATATATATATATATATAGCACCTTCCTCCCTTAACTACCACCAGTCAGCACATGCCTGACAGCTCATAGCTCCCAGACACTTTGTACATTTTATAGGAACATAGCTATTGCCAAATTCTCAGCTTTCTCCTGCTTCTTTAGCTTGATGATAAAAGGCATAATTTCCTGATTGTATTAATTGATTCACTATTAGATACACCATCGCTAGTGATCTCTGCCAACTATGAGTATGCCTAGTAATAGCTATGTATAGATAACTGAAACCTCCATTGTACCCTGATACATTGCTCCTGATGTTGTCTCATCAGGCATTATCAAAGACTCCCTGCTAAGGCAAAGGGAGGCTGCGCAAAGTAATAATTATGACACATGGTTTTGTTCTAAATATATTTTCGAAAGTAATTTGTATTTCTTAGAATAAATTAACTTCAAATAAGGGTTTGATTTCGGTCGTATTTTCATAAACTGTTCTACCCATCTTTGCCAATAATTGTGGTGCTGACTCTGTAAGCAAAATAATAATAATCTTAAAAATCAGATTCATTATCTCACCCTGTCCAGGGTGTACCCCGCCTTGTGCCCGATGCTCCCTGGGATAGGCTCCAGGTTCCCCATAACCCTGAAGAAAGGCTAAGCAGTATAGAAGATGGATGGATGGAGATTCATTATCTCTCCTATTTTTACTGATTCAAGTTAATCATTTGACCTTTATTATTTAGTATTAATGAATATGTTTGTCCGCTGCAAAGCATACAGCACTTGAGTACACGAGGAGGTTAAAAATGCCTGCTGGGTGAGCAGCAGAAAGGAAGCTTTGTGATTACAAAGCCAACAGTCTGAATCTCATGAAGCCCTGCAGCACTGCATTAATGCTTTCACTTCTAACAGTTCCACATGATTCTCTCCACTCAGGCCTTCCAGTCATCTCTGCATTAGCTGAGTGCATGCTGCTGTGTGTGTGTAGGGTGTAGTCTGGCCTGTATGCAGTTGTCTTGCCTTGTTCTTATCAACAAGGTTTTCTGCTTAAGGAGGACTGCTTTAATAAAGCAGGTTAGGTGAAGACATTCTGATACTAAACCTAAATGGTTGATTCGTGTTAGTGATGGCATAGCTGGTGGTTAAGTCAGCATTGCTAGGTAATGCCATGGAGAGAGTTGTTGTTTGCAGGCTGTTTGAAAACAGTCTAGCATGCACATAAATATGGGCGAATTATATGCATTATTGGCTTGGGAGGATCTTTTGTGTTCAAAATGAAAAAAGTTAGATATGAATAAACATACTGAACAGACACTTAAATCCTAATAATATATATATTATATATCATGCACAGTGAATATCTGATACCACAGTGAAAATCTGGGATTTTTTTCTCCATTTAAAAAAATAAAACCCTGGAACTTTAAGAATTCTCTAAAATTTCAGTATCTTGAATATTCAAGCACTATTTCTAGGCCCCTATTTAATTTCTGATACTGGCCATGTTAACTCCATTGTACAAAAGGTCAGATTTTCCTCATGCCTAATCTCTTATACTGAAGCATGTGTTCAGACGGCACTCAGATGATGGATTTGATCTAAAATGGATCAAAAGGTTTTGTGCAAACTTGTGGAGTCCATGCCAGCTCGAGTGCACACTGTCACTAAAGCAAAAAGGCGATGTACCAAATACTAAGAAACTCTGAAATTCATGTAAATATTTCAAAGATTGTTCTTTTCACTCAAGTTGTTGTCAATAATATAATGTGTAACGACAATTGCTGTAATTAAATTAGAAAGGAATGCAAAATAGAAGCATTTTCACTAATGGGCTCAGACTTTTGGACCTCACTGTATATGAGAATGTTATAACAGGAGGAACTGTTGCTCTAATAAAATAGCTTTTGATTATTTAAAGTTAATTATCTCTCACATCAAAAGAAAAAATGCAAACATAAAATGACCTGTATTCATCAAGTATATCAGATTAAGAAGACAGTACACTCACGAACTGCATTCATGAATGTTATGATAAAAACAAATATCCCACAATTCATCAGCACAAAACTTTCCTATTCAATATATTCTTCCTTTTGTGCACACTGTATTATTAGATGACCTAAAATGTTAGTTCCAGTAACAGAATGAAGGAAGGCAAATACTTAGGTCATCACTTCCTGTGAACAGCTCAGCACAACTGCATCAAGGAGGAATGCAAACATACACCACAATATGCATCTTACCTCAAAGACTCATTCAAATAAATCTCAAAGGAATATCATTTCTACTCAGAGAGTAAATAAAAGCTTACCTTTATGAGACAGTATAGGTTTTGGTCAAAGCTGAGAAAATGAGGATTAAAAAAAGAAAAGAAAAGAAATGAAAAACAAGTCCTATAAGTTCCCTGTTATTAGGCAGCAGGGAATCAGAAAGTTTATGGCAGGGTTATATGAGGGAATGTGAGTGATTTTTTAGCTTGTAGGCCAGTAATTATCTGGGGAAGGGAGCTAAATCTCTGGTCTTCTGTCAGGGAAGAACACAGAGCTCGGTAAGAAGATGGATTGCGTTTCCTGAAAGATCATTAACTCCTTCCTGTTCGCACTTTAAATAATGCAGGGCACATGCAGCCTTCCACCAAGTGAACTCCACAAACACACACCAACCAGCTAATTGAATAGCTATTCTAATATGAGACACAAGGGAATATTTTCAAATAATATGAGAATATTAATATGGCTCTGAGAAGGAAGAATGACATCAAAGAGTATTTAGTATACTACTACAACAGTAACTATTAACTGTGATAACTATTATCGCACTGATTTACTGATGAACTAAAAACATCTAGACTAAAAATGCTATAAGCATCTTTAAAGGCTGTCCTGAAATGTTAAAAATGACATTATATTAGTAGTACATTTTATAATAATTCTATATTATCTATATTATACAGCTATAAAAGACTGTATAATCTGTGTGAGTTTGTAATGTAGCCCACAATAGTCACTACTATGTATGAAGGAGACAGATGTTTCTGATATGTCCACTACTGAATCAGTGGACAATAATTATCTATAATGTGATGTCCTTGAGCTGCTGTGAGTCGCTCTGACAATCCTGTAATAGTAATCTACAATCAGCAAATCTAGAACGCCTCATAACCACCTCATTAGAAGTACTCATGCTTTACACCGATAAATCTTTTATATAATTAACTCACAGAGCAGCATTAATCCAAAAAAAGGGATGGGGGAGTAGGGGGTTTGATGAGTGTTGGTATGGCAGTATTACACGAAGGACGGATATCTTTTAAACCCAGACAATCTGCATGCCCTTACAACACCCGCCTCAAATATCCTTGCAAATAGTGATTTATTAAAGTAAGAGTGTTTAAAGTGTAAATTACTCGCGGTGCAGGGATGGATGGTCACTGAGCTTATATTGCTTCTGCTTGAAACGTAGTTCTTTTGCTTGGTAGGTTCTGATGTAATTTGTTAACCTCCAAACATAGTTATCCTCCCATTGTACCAACATTGAGATGTCTTTCAGTGTTTAGCTATGAGAACTAATTGCTTGAATACAGTTTATGAAGGTGACATTGTGGTTGCAGACTTTTAATTAGGGATCAATAACGATACTGATATCGAGGATCAGCCTAATAGTGCTCATTTACACATACTTGTAAAACTGCTCCGGTACCAACATCTGATATCATGTGCTACTATGTGTACACTGTCATGCTAGTTCACATCTTGCTAGTTCAGTATAAGAACGAGTTCAGTATAGATACAGTAAATGTTTGCGTAGAAATCAGTCCATTGTGGCCAAAGTGCTCGACTTTGGCTTTTTTCAAAATTTGTGAGTCAACTTGTGGAAGTTTTTGTGCTTTTCTTGCGGAAAACTACTTGAGTTGCACGGAATTCTTTTGCCTTTCACAGTGATGTTTGTTGGTCAATGAGACCTTTTAGCTGTATTCATGTCTGATGCACGTGAATCAAAGACATGTTTGGCTGAATGCGTGTTGTGATGATGTCACATGATGCATCTGGGCCCAAATATGCAGAAACTATTGGGCCCGAGTGCCAAACAGCAGCATTGCTGACCTTTATGCCCTTTCTTTGCAAGTATGTGACTCACAAAACTTTCTGTGGAAAAGATCGGCTATGTTTTGTAATTCTGGATTTTATGGGCAGCTGTGGCTCAGGTGGTAGAGCGGGTTGTCCACTGACTGTAGGGTTGGGTTGGTGGTTCGATTCCCGGCCCACGTGACTCCACATGTTGAAGTGTCCTTGGGCAAAACACTGAACCCCAAGTTGCTCCTGATGGCAAGTTAGCGCCTTGCATTGCAGCTCTGCTACCATTGGTGAATGGGTGAATGAGACATAGCGTAAAGCGCTTTAGATAAAAGCGCTATATAGTGCAGACCATTTAGCATTCACTATTGTATTAAATGTCTGGTAGTTCTGTGCCAGCAATGTATTCATTAATTAAAGAGAATAATATAATGAAAATGTTGGGCACTCAGTTTTTTAACAATGAACCTAGGTTGTTATATTTTGCAACATTTGGAATTAGTGATATTATTAGAATTTTATGACCTATACATTGAGCACAGTAAAGATAATTTACTCATTACTAAAGCATATGAAGGAAAATACATCTGCTGATATATTGCGAAATCAAATTAATCCAATAAAATTACTATTTTCACTCCTTGGTTATTATGCATATACCTAACAAAGATTATTTAAAAATGTTTGTTACATGATAATATCAAGATTATTATTATACCAATTTTTATTTATGTCACTTAAAGCTGCAGTACGGAACTTTTTTGTTAAAAATGAACAAAAATCAATTATTGAGCAAGTATGTAAAAATGTTTTTAACTTTTCAAAACAAGTCTCCTTACCTTACCCCACTTTGCTTATAATGATAATGAGTCTTTATTGGTCACATGTACATTATAGCACAGTGAAATTCTTTCTTCCTATATCCCAGCTTGTTAGGAAGTGGGGGTCAGAACGCAGGGTCAGCCATGATACAGCGTCCCTGGAGCAGAGAGGGTTAAGGTCCTTGCTCAAGGGCCCAACAGTGGCAGCTTGACGGTGCTAGGGCTTGAACCCCCAACCTTCCAAGCAGTAACCCAGACTTAACCGCTAAGCCACCACTGCCCCTTTATAATGATTTATAATTTGAGATGCCGGGTCGGATTTTGTGGGAAATGTCAGTTTGACCTCATCCGCCTTTGCGTCGTTACGTCACATCCACCCATAAACAGAAAGAAGAAGCTACTACATCACGTGTGTGGGTTTGTAATGAATTATGCTGGCCCATTCATCCACCCACCAGAGGGAGCCCTCACCCGAATACTAATCATGAACATGTTCCTCACGTTCACTTCCTGTTTGCTACCATATATAAACATGCCCTTTCCATTTCACCATTGCGAAGTATTGTTAGTCTATCTGTATTACCAAGCCGTTTTCCATTGCCTGCCGTCTATGTTCCATGTTGTGACCATTGCCTGTTTTTGGATTTATCGATTCTTTGGATTACCCATTATTTTGTTTGCCTGGTTGGACTGTCTTTTGGTTTACTGACCTTTATCTGCCTGCATATTACGTCTCATTGCCTGCCGATTTGGATTTTTTGTTTGTGCGTTTCAATAAACTTCCTGCACATGGATCCTAACACTGTCTCCATGGTGGAGTGGTTGTAGCTTGTCCTTACAAGAGTTGCTAAGAATTTAAACATGTCATCTAAATGGCTGCATTTAATCTGGAAGTCTAACCAAGAAGTCTCAAACTGCAGAGAGCCTGCAGACAAAAAGGGAGAGTGACGGAGCCCATGAATAAATATCAGCATGGCTTTTGAGAGGTGACGAAAACTCAGAGATCTGAAGGGATTGAAGTCTGACACAGAGATGGCTTTTTTCTGCTGAACAGGTTAGACATTTTAGTGGCTCAGTAGGTAGCTAACTAACATTAGCGCACTTGTTTGCTTGATTCAGCTAGGTATCGAGTTTCCTATTTTTTTTTTGTTTGTTTTGCTATGGTTGATGTGGTAAATTGTACTTATTTTCTGCTAGCTTTGAAAGAGAGCAATTCACCTCTTCCCCAAGAAAACCTTATCCGCCGCCACCTCAGTATTGAAGCTAATATAAAACCCATACAGTACGAATATCTCAAAGCATCAGATTAATCCCTGCAGAGGAGCAGTGTCTTGTGTTCTGTTGCTGGGGGTAATGCAGGACTCGCCCTTTATCTTTCCAAGAGAAGCACGTATGCAAGAACATTTACCCTAAGCAGCTCTTTCTGCAATAACAGCATAAATTACACATGCGCTTTTACAAAAGATCCCACAAATGACATCCAGGAAACTTCCACAGATATCCATCAGTAAACAGCCCTGACTTAGTTGTATGTATTACCTATTAAGAACATAGATAGAATATATCCTAGTTGCCACCCAGGACCTAGGTTGAGACACCATCATCACAAATATTGTCAAGTTTTCTAAGGAATCATAAAGCAATGGAAGGCGATGTGGATTGGGAAGAAGATGATTCTGGTGTCAGTATTAGTTTACTTTTTAAGCAAAACTATTCACTGTAACCGTCTTGTTTGTTTTAAGTTTAATGCGTAACATGACTAAAAAACATGTTATTGTTTCTGAATATACCGGCTTTTTTCCAGTCCACACTACAATGCGTAAACAGCATTTTCAAATGTATCCACTTGGGAGAGTGTTTTTGCTGGACAAAAACGGCGCCTCAGTGTGGACGGAAAGCCAAAATGTAGAGAAAAAGATGCCTCTGCTGTAGGTAGAAATATAGAGAATGGAAGCGATCATCCATTTCACAACTACATCTGTAACAGTGCTGTGTTCCTTGGTAGCAATGTCTTTCTATCTCTTTCTACAAACTGGCTTGGAAGTAAACCAGGATTCACCAGATACATCATAATCTGCTCACTCTAGTCGGAAAACTAGATATGTACGAAGCTATAAGCTTGCATCTCAGTAAATATGACTGCAAAGTCAGCAAAGATGTGTACTGAGAAATCTGGAGAAGAGCAGTCTAAAGCACTTGGAGATGACTGAGTGGTCTATAGTAGAGCTCTACTGTATAGCAAAGACGTGCCATGGGATTGGATTGCACTTGTGAGGGATTTGGGCTGTTAGTGGACGTGCCCTATGTCCAACCCTGAGGGGGATTACCTCATCACACAAGCAACCCCCGTCGAGAAAGAGGTTTATGAAACATGGACACATTTAGAGCTTCATGGATGTTTGTATCATACACAGATATACAAAATCACTGTCAGAAGTAATCCCAACTCATACACATCTACATTTTTATCATTTTACCTTCAAAACACACACACACACACACACACACACACACACACACAGTATTTCCAATGCCTCACAACACACTTTTTGTCCTCTAGCAGTACTAAAAATGTCAATTTGTTATAAATGTCTTTGTACATTAGATTTTAAGAAAGGTGACTATCAATTTTATATAAAGGCTGTTTATAAATTTGTTGTAAAGGCAACAGCAAATCTGTAAATTCACTGTAAGGCTGACTGTACAGGGGTGAATAAATAACAAATTTATTAGCTAGCACACCAGGCAAGTAAAAGCTCCAGTCCCATAGATCTGGCTGCCCAGAGACCTAAATGACTCAGTAGGCTAAAGGAGGGTAACTAATCTAATGTAATAATGTATGGTTAGCTAGTTAGCTAGTTAAAGTAATTTATACAGACTAAGGGAATCATGAACATTTACATGAACATGAACATTTAGCAGGATTGTGCTAGGGACATGTCATGTCAGTCATGAGGGTTATGTAAGGGTAAATCTGCACAACTATTATGCAGCCCAAATAGTTCTATAAGACAGAGAGCGGCATTTGAGAAATATAAAAGGGAAAAGATCACCCATAGCAATGCACAACACAGGAAAATTGCTGCTATTAGTACAGCTAGTTGGCTTCATAAGCTACATTCTTGAAAATGATTCACAGAGCTAACCACTGGCTCTCACTGAAGTGTTGTTTCATGTCCAGCAAACTATGCTGTGTAGGTTATAATGTTACCTTTTGGAAGAACAACAAATTACACCAGAACCTTCCAAGGAACAAAATTACTTTGCAGAATTGAGCTCTGCATTAGTTTTCAAGCCATTTTTGCTGCTCCCAGGTCTCTGCAGCTCAGTTTTTTTATTTTATTGTTACTAAATTTACTTTGTGAGAATCTGTTTTTTTTTTTATTACTATGTGGTTTCTGCAGCTTGATAAGAAAGAAGGAATGAGAATAAGAATGACTTTAATCAGTTTAAAAGTAATTCTGTAACATGTAAAATGAGCAAAAAGTGAAAAAATGTCATCTTAATAAAACTTTATTATAACTCTGTCACGGTTCTGGAGAGTCGGAGATGGGTGCACGTGCAGAGTTCAAGTTTTAATGAGGATGAGAACAAAACATAAAAAGACACGAGGCGAGAGAGCACAACCTGACAACAGAGGACAAACAAAGCAAGACCAAGAGTGTGGTGCAAACAGTCAGTACATTTACATGGACAACAATATTCCGATATTAACCCGATTAAGACAATACTCTGATTAAGAAACTAGCATGTAAACAGTGATTATTAACAACCTTAATCTGATTAAAGTCATACTCGAAGTAAACAGAAATCGAATTAAGACGTGGAGTATTGCTATTTTAGCTGCATTATGGAAGTGCATTATAGACATGTACACACCTTAATCACACTATTAACGTCGCGTGGGAGTTTTCACCGCATTTTGTGACAGGAAACGATCACACATGGCAAACAAAAAAGCATGGCTGCAACCAAAACCGCATACTTACCTGCTATATAGTAGCCAAAATACATGTATTTCACCTACTATATTGTAGGTAAGTATACCGTTCCGGACTCAGCCCATGGCTTCAAGCAATCGTCCATTTGCACGTATATCATGACAAATAATTAACTGCACTTGAAGCTTTCGTAAAATTAAAAATAAAAACACCCAAAACTGTATACGGTACCATAACCAACTGTATGTTGATGTGAAATTCTGGAGGTAACGTCGGACGGCGTGCTGTGGGGACGTAATGCCGTGTTCCGTTAATCGATCTATGTTCTATAACATGTGCAACAGGAACATGAAAGGAATCGTCTAAAAGTGACTCATGTAAACATTTTAATCACAATATTGTCTTATTCAGACTAAGGTCAATAATTACATTACTGCTGTCCATGTAAACGTAGTCAGTGATTATATACACACACAGGTGCTCGTTACCAGGAATAAGAATCAGGTGCAGGTGGTCATGTGTCTGTGATGCAGAGGTGCAGAGGCTGCTGGGAACTGAAGTCCAAAGCTCCCTCCGGCAATTCATGACATTGAAGAAATGTCTGATGGAAATGTATTTCATGGTGTTGTTCACTGGACTGATGTGACTCGATAAACTCGGTACAGTGCATTTACACTAATAACTGAATTGATGCTAAGAGTACAGTGACTCTTTGCTGAACTGTATTTTACAGCATTTTTGTAGTTTTCCTGAACTGTAAAACAAACAGTTTTACAGCGGCAGCTTGTAATTTTTATAGCAGCCTATTGGCACCTTAATTGTCAGTAATTTCCTGTAAAAAAAAAAAAAAAAAAAATCTATAGGATTTTTGTTTTGTTTTTTACAAAACGCTCGTGAACATCTCTTGCTCTGGGCTCAGATCTCATTACGAAGTCACAAATTTAAAAACACACCAAACTACTCACCCCAGTCACATAATATAAGCAATTATGACATAATCTCCAAATGTATAGCTCCTGGTCCTAATGTTCCTAACTCCCCCACAGACCCAGAGTAATGATACAGACACAATTGCTGTTACAGAACATTTAACAGTCCCCCATCACCAACCCCTACCTCCCCCCTCCCCCTCCCCCTCCCCCACTTCCAAAAGCCCCAGTGTTAAGCGGCTCTGTAATGAGAGTGTGCAGTGCAGGAGGTGAGCTAGGAAGTGGTTTCCATAGTGACGATGAAAGTGGACACATGGCAATCTCCTTCCCCACTGAGGCTAGAGAGAATAACAGCTGTTAGTCGCTCATTCACAAATCTTCATACATACAGCCTAAGGTCTCTGCTTGCAAAAAGCATGTTACCTGAACAGCCATCGGAGACAAGTTGATGGGAACGAAGAGATATTACTCAAAGTAAGTGGAGATTCAGCAAAGCTTCTCAAGGTCACGGACTGTCACAGCAGCAGTGTTTTGAAAACATTGTTTTCCTTGCCTACTCTTTCCTTGAAACGTGTAGATTACCATTAACAGTACAACTAATGCATCTTGTTAAGAGATGTCAGTCTGACAAACATGTGTTCAACAGAAATGAGCACCAACAGTGCTATAGGTGCTGCAGACGTTTCCACTAAAAGTGCAGACAAAGCCATAATAAAACAGTGTTTGAATAATCACTAGTACGGTATACAATGCAAAGCACACACACTACCACTAAGTTACAGTACATCTCCCTACACACTTTAAAGTGCACTGATCAATATTCCTTACTGACTATTACATATAAATTGGTATTATCTGAGGAACATGATAAAACAAAAAGGAAAAATCTGCTGACTGCAAAGCCTAATGTAGGCAGGCGCCATTTCTCCTGGCCAGGTAATGCAATCATTAAGTTAATATTATGGCTTGGATCAGAAACCATAGCAAGTCACTTGGTGTGTCAAAATGGACTATGCAGATGCCTAAAGTAGCACTGGGTCCAAGGCCCAAGTTTAGCATGTTTTCCTATTGTTCTTGTTTTCCCTGGGTTCTTCGGTTTCCTCCCAACTCCCTGTGTGTGTGTGTGTGTGTGTGTGTGTGTGTGGTGCCCTGCAATGGCCTGGCATCCCATCTAGGGTATTCTGCCACTTTGTGCCTGGTGTTCCCAGAATTAGCTCTGGATTTACCATACCCTTGACCAAGATAAAGCAGCTATGGAAGATAAAGTTCAAAAGTTTTTAAAATGAAGTAAGCAATTTGGCATATCAGTATTTTCCATCCATCCATTTTCTGTACCACTTATCCTACACAGAGTCATGAGGAGCCTGGAGCCTATCCCAGGGAACTCGGGGCACAAGCTGGGGGACTCCCTGGACGGGGTGCCAACCTATTGCAGGGCACAATCTCACACACCCACACACTACAGACAATTTGGAAATGCCAATTAGCGTACAACACATGTCTTTGGACTCGGGGAGGAAACCAGAGTACCCGGAGGACACCCCCGAAGCACATGGCAAGCACACAGGGAGGCATTTCCACCTCGGAAGATGCGAGACAAGCATGCTAAAGGCTAAACCACTGTGCCCCCCCACCCCCCACCACAATATCAGTATTTTGTCAGAGTAATAACTAACATTATGAGACATGCAGTACTTGACTGTAATATGTTCCATGTGTGTATAAATGTAAACTCCAAAACTCACTCTTTCTAGGCTGTCTGACCCATTCTTGCATAAACAAATCAGCATGTCTGTATTTCATATATTTGTAACTTTGACTTAACTAGCAAAGTAGAATGAGACGATGGAAAGGTAGCTAGCTACCAAACTAATGTGGATAACCTGCTCACTGTCATCTGGAAGCATTGTCCCTACATTCACATTAGCAAGTGCTTGTCACGTGTGATAAGTAGTTAAATACAAATTAAATAATGCATTAAATCAGTGTAAACAAAATTCTTTTGATTTTCGTATTACATGCTAGGCTTCATACTAGCTTTGTTGGCAGATTAGCAAAGCAAGAAGAGGCACCAACATTCTCTGCCTTCCAAGTTTTATTTTTCTTTGTGATAAAATGAAATCATGGTTATATGTTTTTAGCAATTTTTTTTCCCCCATAAAATGGGAACTAACTGAATGTAAGTCATTTGTAAGTCGCTTTCGATAAAAGCGTCTGCTAAGTGAATAAATGTAAATGTAGAAATTAAAGTTGTGAGTGTATAACTGAAAAAGCGTCACACCACACCTGCCATATGATTGGCCCAATGAATCATTCAAGCCACTCGTTTGGATTTGTCACTGTATTTGTCACTCATCATACCTAATTTGCAAATGTTGCTTGTTGCTGTCGCTAAAATTACAGCTGCCTGTTGCTTGCTATTGTGAACATAGCGATAGGTTGAATGAGTAAAAAAAAAAAAAAAACTCTTTCCAGCATAAACATCAAAGAGAAAATTCTACTCAACGCACCTTTAAATAGGAACCCAGAAAGAAGTAGAGACAGTCTTGACTCTGGATGCTTGGAATGGATGCTTATGGAAACTTTCCCAAATCTGTCCTTTCCAACAACATACTTACACTTCCTGAAAAGGTTCCCAAGTTAGTGCTGTCTCTATTTTTCTGCCTAGCAGCTCTTCTCTTTTGAAAGTCTCAAAACATTTTCCTATTCACATGGACCTTCATTGCATGTGTGTGTTTATACCATACAATTTGTGTTCTATATATGTCATGCTTCACAGATAATGAGACAGCAGGAAAATCTGGGAGGCACATGCAGTAATGAAAGCTATTATTTGACAGCTGTTTGTTGGCTTCTATCCACTGCAGAGTTGTTGTTGCTTCAAAAAAAACCCCAAAAAAACCCTGCATGTTCATG
The DNA here is from genome assembly GCF_023375685.1 of Ictalurus furcatus. Taxonomy (NCBI): domain Eukaryota; kingdom Metazoa; phylum Chordata; class Actinopteri; order Siluriformes; family Ictaluridae; genus Ictalurus; species Ictalurus furcatus. The sequence goes on along the minus strand of NC_071263.1, from coordinate 11,412,831 downwards.
CCTTTAAAGCTCACATGAACGTGAGAGTTCTGTTTCTGTTATGGCTCAGTGTGAGAAAACTAATCAGCTCATTCTTCTGGAAGAACAGCTGGCAAGAAAAATCAGCATGCCTGGCTACCACACTTACTGAGTGATTGTGTGTGTGGTTTAGTGTAGCTGAAAAGAAGAATTAAATATAAGGAGCTGCTAAAGTGGTCAGCCAGGAGACCTTGCACAGGAGAGCAATAGTATGCAAAGAGAAATGAAGAGAAAGAAGAAGAGTAGGTGACAGCTACAAACCAGTAGTCTTCTCCTTCTGACAATCATTTCTGTCCACAGGAATGACGGGTGGAGGAGGAGGCTGGAATATTGCTTATGCTGAACAACCACATGATCCTTCTAACTACTGCAAGCATGCACACACAAACACACACACACACACACACACACACACACACACACAGTAAAGCCCACAAGCAGAGATTTCTGGAATCAATAGACTGCACACAAGATTGCTTAACTGAAAAACAATGTTGTGTTTTTGGTGGCACTCAGTCTTACACATGTCTTACGATCTAAAATTTATTTTTAAAGACTGTACCCCAGATAACACACACATCCAACATCATCACAAAGTGCCCAAATTACATCTCGACAACGTCACATGCAACTCGCTTGCTAGAATAATGTTTTGGACCACTGTAAATGTACATTATTAATATTCGGCCTCATATATAGGGTGTCCCAAAAGTCTCCATACATAGGGGAAATTCACACATTTCAGCAAAATGTCTTCCAAAACTTTTCATACTTTGTTTATATTATATATATTTTTTCAGGTACATTTACATTTACATTTATGGCATTTGGCAGACGCCCTTATCCATACCAACTTACAGAAATGCTTTGAAGTCTCCATCAATAAATACATCCTGATACTGGTTCACTAGGTCACAGATTAAGAATACCGTCGGTCTTAAAACTCTGTTGGGTAGGTAATATAGTAAGGAAAAACACACAGATAACACAAGTAGCTAGCCTTTAAGAATGCCTTTGACAAAAGAAGAACGTATTGAAATCATTCTCATCGTAAGGTTGTGATGAACTTTAACAGGAAACATCACAGGCGAGCACATCACACATGACACTCTTACCAAGCTTATTAACAAATTCAAAAAGACTGGAAGTGTTGCGGACCAACCAAGAAGTGGACGTCCACGAACATCCACTGACAAAGGCACAACCGACGTGGTGCTGGCAAAAATAGTCCCCTATGTATGGAAACTTTTAGGACACCCTGTAGATTCAGAAAAATTTGAATATTTATTTTGTCACTGTCAGTCATTAATTGTAAGTTATGTAGCTTAATCACAGGAAGAAACTTGCATGTAGTGAACGCAAGCTGAATCTGCTTATCACAGTGCTAGTATGGAAATCAAAATAAATGATCACCAAGAGGGTGTGCTGTCTTACAGCACGGATAGGATTTTACTCACGCACTAGACTGAAGGATGGCTGAAAGTAACACATCATAAAAACAACATTGTGCTGACTTTCCAATGATCAAAAAGGTTGTTGTGATGTTGTTGAGATACAAACTGTGCCGTCAACGTTGTGCTGTCTGGAATTTGCAACGTCAAGGGCCACTGTTTGAAGCAATGACGTATGTTTCTAAGAACAAAGACTATCCATTCTATCTGAATATGTTTCCCATCCCATAGCTTTGCAATCATTACATCTGTATAAACAGCCAGCTGGATACTTCAGATCTACCAAAATGAACTATAAGCTGGGTGAGCTCAAATATTTAAGAGGATTTAAGCAAGCAAATGAGGAATCAGCAAAGACAATCTTAACAGGAAGTAGATGTCTTCAGTAAAAATGACAGGCCCAAAAACTGAAAGGATGTCCAATTAGCTACATTTTCTAAGGAGAAAGATTATGATGGTAAATGTTTTCAGGCTTAGTGCAAATCTGCCTAAATGGTCATGATTGTGGTTTTGAATTGCTTGATTACTTTTAAGCATGTATGGTAATGTGTTGACATGTAATTCCAAGATCAGCATCAACAGCATATATAAAAACAAGGGGAGAATAACATGACTAAAGACATGACTAAAGTCACTGATAACTACGTGATCACTTTTGCACATGTTTACAAGCATGTGATAAAGGCTTTGGAGACATAGCCTCTAATGATTGTTCTGCCTCAAGAGACACTTCACTACACCTGTGACATCCAGATCCAGTGATCTGAAAATATCACCACACACACATGAACAGACTACACACAGACACATGCACAGGGCCTCCATGAGTCACTCAAGCAAACGCTCTCACAGTCAATCCACGAAAATAGCCCTTCTGAACATTTTCATATTCCCACTATGCGCATATGCTGGACAGGGGGAAAGAATGCAGATTCATCTTACCATGATGAAGGACAACTTCAAAACCTAAAAATAACCCACATTACGAAGATATATATACACAAGAGAGCTGTGGGTTGCGTAAATTCTTGCCGCCAACTGTTTGAGTTTTTTTCACTCGAGAGGAGGTCTGCTGGAATGGAGAGCTATTTGAGACTTCCTTTTGGCAACAATTAAAAGAGAAAGTCTATAAAGAAGAGAAAGGAACCGCTTGAGGCAAACTTACGAGTGTTGAGGATTTGGGGTTAAACAACTAAATGAATTATAATAAACTAATAAATAGTTTACACTAAGACTGCATTACTAATTCTGCAGTAAAGGTTCTGTGATGGTGACCAGAAGATTGAGTTCAATCCTATCAATGGTGATAGTTCATCATGGTTCATATTTGCTTGAATTATAATTATGCCTCATAAAAATGTCAAATGAATGTAAAGAATTGGTGTTAGAGCTTGTATTCAGAATTTTTTTTTTTTTTTCACAAATAAAATCACTCTTGCGGCACAGCAGATAAAATTGCCCCCTCACAGCTTCAGGGTCCCCAGTTCGATCCCGAGCTCAAGTGAGTTCTTCCCATGTCTATGTGGGTTTCATTTGGATTTCCTCCAGTTTCCTCTCAAAAACACACCCATAGTTGGATTGGCACTCTAAATTACCACTAGGTAGAAATGAGTGTATGAATGTGTATGAATGAGAGTGTGTGGTGGCCTGAGATGGACTGGAGTCCCATTTAGGGTATATTCCCACATTGTACCCACTGTTCCTAGATTAAGCTCCAGATCCACAGCTACCTTACCTTACATGTTTTATTCTCTCCTCTTATTCTCTCCTCTTGAACATAGCAAGGTGAATTTTAAGTGTGACGTACTACTGCTCACTCTGCTGCACTTACCAGAACAGTTTATGTCCAAGACTCACCCATTCTTCAGTGAGCAATTTCACTTGGTTACTCTATAGTCCATATAGGATTTCAAGTATTGAGGCTTTTTTCTAAATTTGCGATGAAACTTCTGGAGTTTTTTTGTGTCCTTTTTTTTTTTTTTTCCAGAAATCTACTCAAATTGGCAAAATTGCAATTGCATGAAATTGTTTTGCACGGTCTTTTGCAGTGATGTTTGTTGGTAAATGAGACCTTTTAGGTGTACTCGTGTTTGAAAAGAGCTTTGGCTGAATGCGTGTTGTGATGATGTTACATGACGCGTCTCGGCCCAAATCTACGGTAATTTAGAAAAATTGCACGCTCCTCCGAATGCTGGGAAGTTTTCTTGATTTTGTGTTTATTTCTGCGATCTCAAAATCAAGGAATCCTGGAAGGACTGACTATAGACTAAAGCCGGGTGCACACTGTGCGATTTGTAATAGTCCTTTGCGACTGTTGCTTGTCAGACTGTACGAATATAATCCCTGCTGTAAGCTACGTCACACTGTCGGATCTCGGTTGTCATTAATGTCAGACTATACGACAGTCAAGACGCAAAAAACGAACGCACACAAGAAGACCCGTATGGAGGAGGAGAAGCCACACTACAGGACTGTGCCTCAAATCTTCTGCCACTGCCAGAATTTCATTGGAGGAACAATTTGATCGCAACGGCCGTTAATCGGCTGTCGGGGACCGCGACCAAAGACTACAGATTTTAGCCTAGGATTATAGGAATCTTTTAGGATTCTCAAAAATTTGTCTCAGACGACCAAACCTTGGCCAAAATCGTACAGTGTGAACCCGGATTTAGTAGCTAAAAGCGCCTGCTGTAATCATAAAGACACTGATGCTCTAACTGAACAACCTTTCAACATACTCAGTACTGTTCGACTTTACAGCATACAATTCTTGATTGTTATAATTCCACTTTCGGTCATAAGTCAACCAAAAGATGAGCCTGGTTCCTTGCAACGTTTCTTCCTAATTTCCTTGCCGCTATCAGCATTGTGGCCAGTGGATCTAAATCTACATCTAGTGGTCTATGAAGCTGTTTTGTGACAAAGTCTATAGTTAAAAGCTCTATATAAATAAAATGCAATGGAACTCAACTCCAGCAGTGAAACATAACGAAAGGAAAGACGTCTTCATCATCATTGGATGTCACTCACCACTATAATGAACAATTTCCAAACTAGTTTGTTGCTAGACGTCCTGACATCCTGAACGTGTGCGCGCGCCTTCTCTTAAGAATTCAGCACCTGTGCTCAACATCCCAATTGTGACGTCATCAAGACTCATCGCGTCGTCTGACAGTCACTACAATTACATCAATTTTTTTTTTAAAATTATTATTTAGTACACACTCACGCTCCTATTAGACAGTAGATGATCTGATGCGCGGATGTTTATTTGCACTGTATAGCCTACAATTTCCCCCAATAATACTGCGATAATCAAACCGTTCTGTATACACATGACCATATATGGTGGCTCATATTCCCCGAGCACTGAATGCATAGCCTGTAATATGGATCATAATAAAGGATGATGATCTTCGGGCGTTGAATGAAATATAAAACACACCCTGATTTCTGTCAGCACAACAGGAGGACAGGTGATTTGCCGATTTCACAGGCCCTCTGTGCATCAGACAGCTGCAGTTAGATGAGACACGGATATAAAAGCAGATTGCATGAAATCTCATCTGTCTTTTCATTCACGTTTCTAATGTCAGCCTCCATGTCGCTCTGATTTGCTGCACAGGTTGTCAACAAATACGCCAAAGGATCGCTTACCTCATTTTAACGCCGTTTTCCACGAGCTTTTAGACAATAAGGAGGTAAATGCAATGCAATGTCTGTCCCCGCAGAATCACCGGCGCATTTGACCGCGTACAAGCCAAAGTCAGACGTGCAGTTCAGTCGTATAAGATGAAAGCGTTGAGATTTTTGTTTGTTTGTTTGTTTGTTTGTTTGTTTTTAAAAAAAATACGAATGGTTCTCAGGCGAGGTGATAACAGCAGCGCTCCGTCAGTGATGGGCGATGCAGCCCTCTCAACAGCTCAGCCAAGTCAGCAGCGTCTGCATTATATCGCAATTTCTCAATATATACATCTAAAACATATTCCATGTTCAGACAACGGTCGCGCCCATAACATCGTCAGTAATGAATCGTGTGGCTAAAGCGCTCCGGAGATGCCGTTTTAACTCCCTGCTGAATTTGGGCCAGCCGGGTTAAAGGGAGCGAGTCTGAATATTGACCGTAAGACACTGCCCCCTAGTGTCAACTACGAGATACTGCAACGTCTGTGTTAGAAGGTGTGGCGGTTATTCTGTCTGTCGCCTGGGTTAACTTCTTCACATAAAGACATGGATAACTGCGTTTATTTTTATTACAGCAACTCTCCACGTTTCCTTTTTTCTTTTCTTTCATTCTTTTTTTTTTCTTTAAACCGAGTCAGCCAGCATAATCCAACTGAGCTTCTCTGACTGCGGCAATGCGCATGCGCGACAGTTTGACGGGACGTCACGCGGTGAGTAGGCGGTGCCCTCTTTGTTGGACTATCAATATTATTAAGCAGTACTGTAATGCTGTAGTGTGGATTCATATTTTAGTACGTGCTCGAATTAATAAGTCGCTGGGCCACTCTGCCAACAATCATAAATAGTTATACGGATGAATAACTGTAATAATCCCCTTCAGCTATAGCTAGTTGGTTTGTAGGGGCAGCTTCTGTTGACTTTTCCCCTAAAAATATCTACATAAATAATAATAAAGGCGCTCCCTTTTGAAAAATTTCAGCTTGGACTGACCAACCACCAGCTGCCAAAACACAGGCCAAGCTGGTACATCACAAGTTATTTTCCAGCTTACTTAATACTTGACTAAATTGAATTTCCTGTACAATACAAGTTTCAGATTTTCTAATTTCCTTACTATTGTCATAATACTTCCTATTTATTCAACACCAGTTGTGACCTGTGTGATGGTAGATGGTAACTGGTCGGACTATGCTGGATTTTTAGCAGGGTTGGCACTCAGACCTCTAAAAATACTCAGTGAGAACTGAGCAGAGATATCCATGTCCCGATTTAAACTGGCCCATAAAAAGATGTTATTATCAGTCCACCTTTATATAGCCTATAACTATGCAGGGGGCCTTCTGTATAGTTGGACAAAATAACAGGAATAGTGCATGAAATATTACACATACAGATGTAACAGATGAGTTATTCAGTGGGGGAAATAAGTATTGATTGTGACAACATTTTTTTTGGTAAATATATTTCCAATGAGGTTATTCACATAAAATTTTCACCAGACATCAGGATAAAATCAAGAAATCCGCAAATATAAAGAATTCACAACGTTAAAGTCCATAAATAAAGTTATGTGTAATAAAGTGGAATGACACAGGAAAAAAGTACACGCTAAGAAAAAGCAGTTCTCCAAGGCAAGTTAAGGCAAGGAACCACCTGAAATCTGTAAGTAATTATACCACCGATCTGTGCTAAATTATATCAACTGGCTTAGTAAATTGATATTGATGGTATTTAAAAAGGTTTTTTGTTAGCAAGGTGTCACACAAGAAACATCTCATGATGGGTAAAAGCAAAGAGCTCTCCCAAGACCTTCAGAACCTTATTGTTGTGAAACATATTGATGGAATCAGATACAGACATATATCAAAACTTATGAATCTTTCAGTAAGCACCATGGAGACTATTATCCGCAAGTAGAAGCAACATCACTTCATCATCAACAGGCCACACACAGGAGCTCCTCGCAAGATTTCTGACCAGGGAGTCAGAAGAATAGTCAGAAGAGTAGCCCAAGAGCCAAGGACCACTTGGAAAGAGCTGCAGAAAACACTTTGGAGGCACTAGGTGCCATTGTCACAGAGAAAACAATAGGCAATGCACTCCACTGCTCACGCTCTCCCTGCAAGACTCCATTACTAAAGAAAAGGCATTTGGAGCCCTTTACCGGGAGATTCTTGAGAAGAATCTGCTGCCATCCACCAGGATGATGAAGATGAGACATGGGTGGACGTTCCAGCAGGACAACAATCCAAATCATACAGCAAAGCAAACTCTCAACTGGTTTCAGAGAAAAAAAAATCAAGGTGTTAGAATGGCCCAGTCAATCACCTGACTTGAATCCAATTGAGCAAGATTTAAAGACAATATGTTTTGAAGAATGGACCAAAATCCAACCTGAATACTGCGGCCAATTAATTTCTTCATACAGGAAGCGTTTTGAAGCTGTCATTACAAACAAAGGTTTCTCTACTAAGTATTAAATCAATTTCAATTTGCATGTTCAATACTTTTTTTGTGTGTCATTCTGCTTTATTACATATAACTTCATTTATGTACTTTAATGTTTTTATTTCTTTATATGTATGGTTTCATGATTTAATACCAAAGTCTGCTGAAAATTTCATGTGAATAGCCTCATTGGAAATATATTTAATGAAAAAATGTATTCAATACCTATTTCCCCCACTGTATTAGACTGATTTCCAACTAACAGCATGTAGCTCAGCTACAGAAGAGGTCTGACAACTGGCATTTTGGTATGTGAGATTCAAAATATCACAATAAACAACAAACAGTTCCAAAGATGCCAAATAGTGGATACCTGAATAGCAGATGCATCAGTTACAAAAACTAGGACAAAATCAAAAGTCATGGCAGCATGACAAAACTGGAGAAATACCATCAGCAAAGAGTGGTCACTGACAAGAACAGACGGACACATTACAGAGTTGCTAAGTGCCCAAAAAGTATAACCGTAAGGTTAACCACAGAATTGAATGAACACCTCTTAATAAAAACTGTATGTCATGAGCTTCACAAAGATAAATGTTGTATCAATGGTCAGTGTGCAAAGATACATAACTTGGTGTAAGCACAACAGCTGCAGTCAGATTAGTTAAAAATAAATAAATAAATAAAAATAATCATGTTTCATTATATCTGGATCGATGTATGTTGGAGGAAGCCAAAAGATGTTTTTAGCACACAATGTCTGTTGCCAACTTTTAGGTACAGTGGGAGATCCATAATGGTATGGGCAGCCATGTCATGGAAATCATTAGGTCCAGTGAATGTTTTTCATAGTTGTATAGCGGCCAACAAATATGAGGCCATTTTCCAGGTCCAGGTGCACCATATGGTGCAAACACTCTTTCCTGATGATGTACTGTTGTAAATATTTAAAGGTTGATGAGCACCAGGATGATGTCAAGCTTCTTCTATGGCCTCCACAATCACCAGATTTAAACATAATTGAATCTAATGGGAAGTTCTGGAGCTCAGTCTGCAAAGCCGATATCCACCACCTTCATCCTTTACAGTACTGGAAGATTTTTTCTCTTAAAGGACAGTCTAACATCCGCAACAAACCATATAGGATTTGTGCAACAGCATTCCAAGAAGGATTAAAGCTATTCTGGAAGCAAAGGCTGGCCCTACACTTAAGGTTCTTGCTATTAATATATTGTTGCAGGTTTCTGTTATTTTGACCACCACCTGTATGTCTTTTTTTGGTCCTTAGTAAGTTTGACATCTTGAGTACAATTATGTTAGTCAATATTTCTATATCTTTACAAATAAATAAACAAACAAGAAAATAAATAAAAACATTAAATCTGATTGAAATTTAGACATCACAAATACGTCTATTTAATGTCTTTTCATTGTCTAAGGTATGTTTTGATCAAAGAATAGGTTTAATTGTCCCTATATTGACAATACTTCTTCACCAAATATCAACATATATATATATATATATATATATATATATATATATATATATATATATATATATATATAATACCACACATACACCCTGAAATTATAAATGAAAGTGAAGTTAGAATTTCAAATGATCATTCCTGAGCAAAAGACAGAAAACAGCAGCAATCATTGTAACAGTCTGTAAGTAATTTTTTTCCCTCTTAACGTTGAAGTTAAATATTAGCATTTATGAGAAATTAATAGGAAAGCTTGCATTATCAACTGTTTTACCATCATTATAACAACATCTCATGTAAAATAGCAAAGCATAGCAATTTACCTTTTGTATAATGTATTATATATAACTAGAAAATTAGAACATAAATAGCATCAGACTAAATTAGTAGTATTCCAAATTGCATGGAAGGAGAGACTTCTTGGCTATAGAAAAGCCCTTATTGCTGTTAGATTAGCATATCTTTTAACTCTAATAGAAGATAACAAAAATAATCCTAGATTCTTATTTGATACAGTAGCAAAGTTAACTAGGACCAAGATCACTGTAGAAGTACAAAAGCCAACAGTATGTAGTATCAATGAATTTTTTCAATGACAAAGTTGAAAATATTAGACAAAAATTCAAAGTATTAATTTAAAGTCAGACAATTTGATAAATAACTATGTAGAAAACAATACAACCATGTCAGTGGAGCCATTAGGCTCTTTTACTCCCTTCCAACAAGCTGAACAATTTTACTAATTTGCTCCTCAAAATATTATTTCTATTATATTCTACTATTTTCTATTTTCTATATATTTGTTATTGTATATTTCTATTAAAAAATAATCAATTGCTCACTTAACACCGTATGTACCTACATCCTTTAAACTAGCAGTTATCAAAGCCTTGATAAAAAAGTGACCTAAACTCTTGTCAGCTCTCTAACTATAGGGTGTAGCTCAGCAGTTATGCTCATACTTACCTACGAATTACTTACCTACATAGTACCTGAGCAAACCTTTAGTATTTTACGATCTGCTATGCCTACTTCCATCAAAAATCAAAAGGTGCAGGCTCTTTGTTGGTACCTAGAATAAAGAAGACTACTGTACAGCAGTGGCCTGAGCATTTACTTACAAAGCCACACAGTTATGGAACAGCCTTTCAGTTAGTGTTTGGGAAGCAGAAACAGTCTCAGTCTGTAAGTCTATTCTGAAAACCTATTTGTTATTCAAGCCTTGTTAATAATTTTTCTCTTAGGTAAATGCACAGATCTGGAGGCTTCACATGCATAAACAAATCTTTTTTTGTCTTTAGGTAGGCTTTTTGGAGTCTTTTGGCTTGCTCAATAGTGACAGATCCAAGTCTATATCCAAATATCTGTAAATCAGATTTGTGTCAATGTCCATCGTTAAAAGTGCTGCATAAATAAAATTTAATTGAATCGAATATAATGGTTCAGTTGCATGTGAGTGCTGGATAGCTTGCAAACAAGTCAATTCAATTTTATTTGTATAGCGCTTTTACCAATGGGCATTGTCACATAGTAGCTTTACAGAAATATATAAATTCCAGATATAAATTTAAATTTGAAAAAGTTACAGTTTTGCAAAGCCATGTTTCCACCTAGTTATGCATACTATGCATACATTTGAGCAAATTCATATAAATTTATAACAGAAGAACCATGTTTCTAACACTTTGCATTAATAATCTAGTTATCTTGCTGAAAAAAAAAAAAAGCAAAAGAATTATGGATGTCATACTGTTTGGTGCTTTTCCTGCTGACCAGCTTTGCTGGTCTAAGCTATTTGTTTTCAGCAGGGTAAACTAAGCTTGCCTAGTCTTGTTAGTGGATTTAACACATACAGTCACATACGGTCACATAGGGCCATACTGTAGCCTTGCTCTAGAAATCAGGTGACACAAAGTTCTGTTTCAATATCTATATCCATCTCCGTTTATAAAATATTACAGGTACTTTATCCGAGGTATGTATAAATAAAAGACCACATACATCCAGACAGTTTTGAATTAATTTAATATGAATGAAGTATCAAAGGTGTTAATGATTATAATGAGGCCAGAGTTTTACATTTTATTATGCATTCTCCAAAAATTGTTGTCTGTTCATAGTTGCCTATTACACACCAAATACCTTCATGGCTACTGATTAATTTATATGTAATACTAAATTTAATGTAAAAAAAAAAAAAAAAGGAACACTGATATTTTCTGAAACAAAATCACATTTTTACATTTTGCTACCTGCCAATCAATAGGCAAATGAAAATCTGAATGAAAAATCTTAATACAGCCAACCATGTGCATGCTAAGACAGTTTTAATATACCAACTACAGTCATTAAAAACCCTGATGAGTTTCTTCTCTTTCAGTGCAATAGAAATGAAGCATGGTTATGGTCATTAGGCAGTGCAGAGACAGTTCAGCATAGAGTAGTTAAAACAGTTACATTGCATTGCTAGATTTGTTGGCGGTAATAAAATTAAGGTGAGTACTGTTTAATCTAGTCTGCATAGTAATAGTTTTGTCTGGTAGAGCTTGAAAATATGAATTGTATGAATCAAATACAGTGTATTGCATAAGTATTTACCACATTTGAGGTCAATACTTATGCAATACTGTATGAGGCCTGTTTGCCTAGGTAGTAACACTACAAAATGTGGAGGGGGGGGGGGGGAGGGGGGGAGTGTCATTGGGGTGTCACTGGGGTGAATACTTAAGGAATGCACTTTAATATTTACCAGTTTCATTAACTTGCAGTAAACTAAGACACTTCATTAAGCCTTATTAGAGAATACATTTATGAGGAACCTAGTAACTTAACTATGAACTATTGGATGTAGTGTTTAGATTAGATTTTTTTTAAAAAGGGTTTCATGCATCAGTTTGGTACAAAGGGGAATTATTATGATCACAGTGCCTTTGCCGTGTTTGGTAAAGTCATGCTGTTTGATTTCTTTAATATACACAATGTCTCTTCAAAAGAAGAATGAAAGCTGAGATCAGTTCAGAAGGTTTTGAGACAATCATAAATTCACAATGAAATTCAATCACACAGGAGTGGTTGCAATACATCTTGAGGCCAGACGGTGGGGTCATACACCACTGTCTGTTGTAACAGTTTCAATGTAAATTTGTAAGCTTTGGCATCACATGATATGCATCATGTGGAGAAAAGTTTTTCATATTCATCACTCCAAGGTAAATGTGTAGGTTGAGTTTGCAGAATGTCCTCCTTATAGTCGATGAGACAGTAAGCTTATTTTGAATGCTGGGCTTGTGTTTTAGCAAATAGCAAACAATAGCTTAAACTGCCTGCCTCACCTCATTACACAATATATGCCTTCAAATGTCTGCCACTCCTTCATTTCAATATAATAGAAATGGGAATCGTCCCATTCCATTTCCACAAACACTGTCAGTAGTTGTTTATATCACACGCCACTGCATCACACTCATGTCTTTTCCTCCAGTAGACACCAAGTGGCTGTCGTCAAACAGGAAGTTAACATTGGTGACATGACTACTGTGCCCGCCATAAACATGACTAGGAGTCTGAGGAGAGACAGAAAGAAAGAAAAAACAAAGAAGGTATATATTTTTTCCTCTGTAGAAGAAAATAGAATACATGCTGATTGCTTACTCTGGATTGAGAACAGGGGAATGAGAAGAGGTGCACTTTTCCAAAATCGTCCCCAGTGGCAAGAAGTCTCTTCTCATTGGAACTGCACACAGCATTAATGTCTGTCCCATCAGAGCCATCTGGCCACAAGCCTGAGGGAGAGTAAATAAAATCACCTTACACGAGAACTAACGTTCAGCAAATGTAATCCATATGAATCCATATACAATTACACCAAATGACATGAAACAATGCAGGCATTTTAATGAACACTAAGCACTTTTAGTGTCATCTCCAATGAAATCTATTTCATGGATCTTTGACCAACCTTATGATTATACATTACTGCCTGAAACTCACCAAACACATGAAAACCCAGCGTGCAGGTAAAGGTGGCCCATGGAATATCTCGAGTAGTTTCCACACTCACTACTTGTTTACACACAGAGGGAATCCCTGTACAAACAACCACATTACCACTACATCAGAATCGACTGACTTCTTATACATTTCAGTGATTTCTGACAATTGGCATCATCCAGATGTTTCGTACATCATGTTACGACAGACATGACGTACAAAAGACAGAGCTCATATCAAAGCTCATGCTAAACAATGACCTGTTTATGCAAACTGGTTAATAGTAAATGTAGCTGTACTCACAGTAAAGGATCTCATAGTCTCCAGAGTTGGACACCAGGTACTGAGAGTCTACAGACCAGTCTAGATGAGTAATGAAACTGGAGTGACCCTATAAGAGACCACAGTGAAAAGCTCTCCACTAAATTGCTTTCTAAACTGTAATTTACATTTTTTCCCCCCTTAAAATGGTATATTTACTCAGATTAAACATTTGATATGTTTTCTATGTTCTACTGTGAATAACATATGGGTTTATGAGATTTGAAAATCATTGCATTTTGTTTTTATTTACATTTAACACAGCGTCCCAACTTTTTTGGAATTGGGGTTTCAGGGTGGAGCTTTCTTTTAACTCTAAATAATGCTGGGTTATTTCTCTGCCCAAATACTGGGTTGAGCCTTTTGGGTCATTTAATTGGTTTATTTTCTCAGTCTTGGGTGGTTTTTGGGTAGTTTTGTGTAACTCAACCGCTGGGTTTGTGACTGGGTCATTTTCACTGACAGTTGAATCAATGCATCCCTCCCCCACCCCAACGCCTTGGGTCAAATCAACTCAGCATGGACTGTTTGAATTCACCTCAGGTGGAGGTAGAGGTTTTCACACAGACCAATATATTTATCCATAAAACCATTACTGTACACTAGAAAAAGCAAAAATGCGTGATAGCAGTCCAGTTTACATGGCATCAAGTGCACCCCTTTCTTTATTAGGTTTGGCTTACTTGTTTGTAATACCCACTAAAACGTAAGTTGGTCACTATTTGGATGTTTTAAACGTCTCCATTGATCAAAATCTGACGTTTTTGTCTTAAATATATGCCTTATTTAAGTCATTTACTTCAAAGTCTATACATAAACACCACTTTAGCAGCTCTAGCAATACATTCCTGAACACTTTCTTGTGTATAAATAAAGAAGATACCACGCTGACAAAAAAATAAAAAATAAAAAATAAAAATAACCCTGGAATTATTAACCCATTTATTAAATAAAAGTAACCCCAGCATTTATGTTAAAAGGAAACCATCCTTTGGGTTGAAAAACAATCCATTTGCTGGGTTGAAAAACAACCCATTTGCTGGGTTGAAAAACAACCCATTTGCTGGGTTAAAATTAACAACCCAATTTGATGGGTTACTTTAGCCCAAAATGTGTTCTGTCCTATTATTTACCTAGCCGTTGGGCTAAAAATAACCCAGTTTGGGTTGTTTTTAACCCAGTGTTTTTTAGAGTGTATTATTACAGCAACATGACATTTTGTACAAATACTGTACATTGCTGTTTTGTAAGACAAACAATGGTCAATTCTGGAAATAATTTATAAGACAGCAGTTTCACACTATTGACAATATATATATATATATATATATATATATATATATATATATATATATATATATATATATATATATATATATATATATATAATAAATGTAATCTTGAGATACTTTTACAAAAAAAGATAAATACTGAGCAGAAACTTACGGAGCATTTTCCTACTCGGCTGTACTTCTTGCCATTCTCAGCCACAGCATATATGTAGATGTAATTGTCATGTGACCCAATTGCAAGGAAATTGCCATCTGAAAGACAAAATGTTCAATCCGTTTTAATATAAGTGTCATTTGAACTGAGCCTCTGTCAGTTACCCTGTGTTTATTACATATAAAAATAAGATTGAGTGGGAAAATAATTAGAGTGGCTGTCAGAACCCTGACCTGGAGCAAAACGCATAACTGAGAGCTGTTCATTCCCATCTGTATGTACAGTGACTAGGTCCTTAGTTTCGGTATCCAGAACAAGCCACCTGTCCATACAATTACAACAGCAGAACAGACCATATAAAGCTTGCATGCTGAAGCACTTGGAGCATTTTCAAAGACTTCTATTGTTATTAGGGTTTTTTTTTTATATGCTGATGACTGTTTCATGAATATTAATAGTTTTAAAAGATATCTGAACAATGAATCTGGACTAGTCCAGTGCCTGTGTATTACATTTGCATAATAATGATGTGTTGGGGTCGTCCATGTATTAGAAATTTGCCAGAACAGTAATGACATGTCAGAGACCTCATTGCTGTGAAGGGACAGCCTCTCTCACCTGCCAGTCTGGGTTCCTATGGCAACGATTTCCCCAGAGGGATGGAAGCCAGCAGACTGAGCAGCATCCTACCCACATAAACACAAACACAGACCTCAATCCTACACACCAAGTTCAACCCAGACTTACATATTAATGTGAGATGCTTACTGAAATTTTGCCCACTTTATATATTTTTAAGAAAGACTGAAAATACACTAAAGAGTTCATAAAATCACTATTATGTCTTCACTGACATTATGACCATTGATTTTAAACTGATGCATGCTGTGGTTTCTGTTCACCTCCAGTGTCTTGGTCCAGAGTGGCTGATGGGATTCGGAGTCCCACAGACTGACCAGTTTATCATGTCCACAGGTGAGGAACTGCAGCTTCAGTGGGTGCACAGCTAAGCCCCATAACTCGTCAGTATGACCCTGAAAAACAACCATGGACATATGTTTCAAGTAGTATTCAAGTTTTTGAGAAATAACAATGTTTCCCACTTTTGTCTTTGGATAATCACACCTGGATACTGTAGAACTGTAACTGTACATCTTTTCAACACACTTAGTATTGTTTGACTTTATAGTATATAGTTGTGGAAGAGTAATGCTTTATGATCCCACTGTGACGAGAAGGCAGGAGGGGACAGGCTGTGAGGACGCATGCGTGGCACTGAGTTGTCTAATCAGTGTGAGTTTGCGTAAACGGGGCGGATGGAAACGTCAGAGAGGGAGAGAGAGAGACGCACATGTGCTTTGTGTTTGAGCTGCGTTTGTGTGTCTCAGCTGACCGAGGACCAGATGACAGCATGTCTGGAGACCGGAGAACCAGTTTTTCTCTTTTCTCTCTCCTCTCTGTCCCTCTTGCGCTGTCTCTCCTGCTCGCTCCTTCTCTCTCCCCTCTTCCTATGGGCAGCCAGCCGAAGGATGTAGCCGAAAGGGCAGCACCACTCCTCTCGAAGGGGGGAGGTGGTGTACGTTAGGCCAGAGGCCTGAATCTGGCCATGTAGGAGAGTGACAAGGAGGAGGGAGGTGCCAGGCTGTGAGGACGCATGCCTGACACCGAGTTGTGGGAGAGAGCGATAAAGGGTCAGCTGGAAACGCCAGAGTGGGAGAGAGATGCATATGTGCATTGTGTTTGAGCTACTTTTGTGCGTTTCTGTTATGTTTGAGTTCTGTTTATTATTAAACTTTACGTTTATGTTCAGCCAGATTCTGCCTCCTCCTTGGCCGTCTTTGAAGTTTGTTACACCCACTATCTGGTGTGACCCAAAAGAGGACGGGTTCCCTTTTGAGTGCAGTTCCTCTTCAGGTTTCTTCCTCATCTTATCTGTGGGAGTTTTTCCTTGCCACTGTCACCGTTCATTTGGGATCTAGATCTAAATCTACAGCTTGATTTCTGTAATGCTGCTTCATGATAATCCATCCATCCATTTTCTGTACTACTTGTCCTACACAGGGTCGTGGGAGAGCCTGGAGCCTATTCCAGGGAATTCAGGGCACAAGCCTGGATGGGGTGCCAACCCATGGCGGGGAACAATCGCGCACACATTCACACATCCATCCACACACTTTGAACAATTTGGAAATGCCAATCAGCCTAAAATGCATGCCTTTGGATTGGGGGAGGAAACCAGAGTACCCAGAGGAAACCCCCAAAGCACAGGAAGAACATGCAAACTCTGCTCCCACAGGGCAGAGTCAGGATTCGAACCCCCAAGGTGCAAGGCTAACATGCTAACCACTAAGCCACCTTGCCCCCTTGCTTTGTGATAATGTCTACTTGAATTAAATTGAAATATTAAACTTAGTCGAAGACTAAAAATGTTTCATTGCAGAATATAGAGTCATAGTTTGGGTTGTGCTTACAGTAATTACTATGCATCCAGGAAAGCCAGTGTTATTTTAGCATAATTTAATTATATAAAATTAGGCTCAGTGAATAAATTGAGGCATTTTTCAACTAGTTAACAAGAATACTATCTTTATGCTTCATAGTGAATCACCTGTACAAAGTAATTAGATAAAAAAAAGGACCATGAGTTAAATAGATCATATCTGTGAGATAACTTTCAGTATTCACCTGTGTAATGGGGGTGAAGTCCCCATTCAGATTCCCCATCAAGATGTAGTTTTTGGTTGTTCCAATGAGAATAGTTTCTCCTTTCCCCTCAGCAACTGTACGAATAGGCCCATACATTTCAGGAACCTAAGAAAAATAACATACAATGACAGAAAACAAATATTATTAATTATTAGTCTATTGGGTATTTTCATGTAATTCACTTTATATAGTAACACTAAATATAAAATCAGCACATTACATGCAATTTAGTGTTAAATATAAAATAATTACAATTTCACTCTATTTATTAGAGTGGCATAGAGGTGACATAACAGTGTCTCACCTCCACCATATTAATCTTCTGGTAGTTTCCATCCCAGGAAGTGAGTTTACGGTCTTTCCCACCCGAAACCAAAGTGCCGTCTCTCAATATGCACAGAGCAAACACGCTGCTTTCATGTGCACCCTGAATGGCCAAACTAATGCGATTAGAGCCTTCAAGACAGACACAGAGCAGTGAACCACATTAGCAAGCATTAACCTCACTCTCTGGAAGGCCAGAAACAACGAGCAGATGAGGGATCTGCTCAACAAAGCAGCACTGATTGAAAATCCTTACTAGACATCTATAATCAAATTTTGTGGATGCAGCTGTTATAGTTTGCAACGCTCAGACCAGAAAGATAAGAATATAATATGAACACAAACATGTTTATGAAATATTCATCATGTGTATATGGAATGGTTACAGAATGTATTATGTATGATCTAATATCCATCCAGGCTTTAAATCAGAAACAGCAAGTCTTTAAACATTGCCACAAAGAATTGTGTTTCCATAACTCTACCATTAAATTCTTTACCTTTGCCCCATACAAGAATATTTCCACTGGAGTCACCAGTGATAGCATCACCATTTTCTGAAAAAGTCACACACAAGACAAACTTGGGCTTCTCTTGTTTCTGCAAGAAACATAAATATGGCTTGGTATTACTTACAAAATAACTGTTTATACAGTCTATCCCCCAAAAATATACTGTAATCTGTAAATTTACCTCAAAAAGTCCCTGTTTCTTTAGAAGGGAGCCTTTTTCTAGTGACCAAAAGCAAAGGTGGGACTTCCCACATGTTAAAATTATGTTTGCATCTGTTGGATGGAAATCAGCAGCAAAAACTGACTCATTTGAGCACTGTAATAAGAGCACAAAAAACAGTGATTAACATTACACTTTTTAAGCTAACACTGGAAAACGAGAAATAAACCCCTAACAGCATGTTTTTTTAATTTGCATACAAGACTAAAAACATTCCTTTTCCAAAAGGTCAGAATATTTGTAACCGAAGACTGATTCATCTAACCCCAATTTAGCTTTATACAGTGCTGTGAAAAAGTATTTGCCCCATCCTGAATTCTTATGGTTTTGTGTACATCTCGTACTAAATTGTTTCAGAAATTAAAACTTAATCTAAGATAAAACAAAGCCAACCTGAGTAAACACAAAATACAGTTTTTAAATTATAATGTTATTTATTGAAGCAAAAAAGTTATCCAGCACCAACTGGGCCTGTGTGAAAATGTATTGGCCCCCGTAGTTACTAATTCCTTAAATCTATGAAACTGCATTCATAATGGGGTTCAGCTGGACTAGATACAACCAGGCCTGATTACTGCAAACCCTGTTCAATCAAATGAACACTTAAATAGAACTTTTTTAACAGCATGAGGTTGGTTAAAAGGTCTTACTCAGTAACACACTATGCCAAAATTGAAAGAAATTACAGAAGTGATGAGGAAGAAATGATTGAAATACATCAGGCTGGGAAGGTTTACAAAGCTTTTTCAAAGGCTCTGGGACCCCAAAGAACCACAGTTAGAGCCAATATCGCTAAATGGAAAAACTCAGCATAGTGGTGAACCTTCGAAGAAGTGGCCGACCATCCAAAATCACAATCAGAATGTAATAGGACCCACACATAGTGGTGGTCACTCTCTTGACCTTTACTAACATATGGATTAAATACAGAAAATATAGTAACACTGCCGCAGTCTCAGACCATTATCTCATCTTGTTTAAATTGCATATTGATCATAATATTTGCGCCTTGCCACGCTACCATGTCAAACATATATTCTCGTTAGCTACTGCACAGAGTTTTATCAATAACCTCCCAGAGATATCAACGATGATTGAATTACTGTCTGATCCCAAAGAACTTTATCAGGCAACTAAATGCTTAGAGTCAATGTTCTGCTACACGCTAGATAAGGTAGCTCCACTTTAAAGAAAAATAATTAGAGAGAAAAAGCTAGCACCCTGGTATAACGATCACACACGCACCTTAAAACAGACCACTCGACAATTAGAACATAAACCAAATTGGTAGAGTTTCAAACAGCTTGGAAGAAGAGCCTCCAGAACTATAGAAAATTTCTTAGCGCGACTAGATCAGTCTATCGCTCCACCCTAATTGAAGATAACAAAAATAATCTAGACTCTTATAATACTATAGCAAAATTAACTAGGAATAAAACCACCACAGAAACATGCACACGATCTTTACATTGCAGAGACGATTTCATGAATTTTTTCACTGACAAAATTGAAAATATTACACATGAAATTCAGACTATTAATTTAAAACCAGACAGTTTCATAACTAACCCTGTAGAAATGTATCACTCAGGATTTATGCCTCATCATAGCACAGAGACAGCACTGGTTAAAGTAGTAAATGACCTACTACTGGCTTCTGATGAGGGTTGTCTCCTTGCTTGTGTTACTTGACCTTAGGGCAGCTTTTGATACTATTGATCATACTATTCTCCTTGATAGACTAGAAAATGTTGTTGGCATTAAGGGAACGGCCCGCTCCTGGCTCAGATCTTATTTGACCGATCGTTATCAGTTCATAGATGTAAATGGAGACTTCTTTGTGCATACTGAGGTAAAGTTTGGTGTTCTGCAAGGTTCTGTTTTAGGCCCACTGCCTTTGACTATATATATATATATATATATATGCTACCTCTGGGTCAAATTATTCGTAAACATGGAATTAGCTTCCACTGTTATGCTGATGACACACAGTTGTATGCTTCAGCAATGCCAGATGACAGACACCAGCTTAATAAATTTGAGGAATGTATAATGGTGTTATGAATCTCTGGAGGGAACCATGGACTTCAATTCCCAGCAGCCACTGCACCGCTGCATTGCGGTCACGTGACCACCCGCACCTGAATTTCATACCGGTTAACGAGCGCCTGTGTCTGTTTAAGTCACAATTTGTACAGCACTCAGGGTCTGGTTGTGGTTGTCCCAGGTTGTCATGTTATGCTCTCCTGTGTCCTAAGTATTGGTTTATGTTTATTTTTCTTGCTCACACATGCTTAGTATCTTTTTGTGTCCTGTTTGAACTTTCATTAAATGTTGAATTGAGTTGAAAAGTTCCTCCAGGAGCACATCAACTACTCATCGAGCAAGTCACACAAAGACAACATCAAAGGACCTACAGGCCTCTCTTGCATCAATAATTGTTCATGACTCCTAGGCACTAGGCAAAAATTGCATCCTTGGAAGGGTGGTACATCTGGTGTAAACTAAACACAGAATTCCACAAAAAGAACATCATACCTACGGTCAAGCATGGTGGTGGAAATGTGATGGTGTGGGGAAGCTTTGCTGCTTCAGGGCCTTGGCAAATTGCAGTAATTACGGGAAACATGAATTCTGCTTTCTACCAGAAAATCCTAAAGCAGAATATCTGGTCTTCAGTCCATAAGTTGAAACTCAAGTGCAAATGGATTATGCAGCAAGACAATGATCCAAAGCATAGGAGTAAATCCTAGTTCTAGAAGTAACTAAAAGACTGATCTC
This sequence comes from Ictalurus furcatus, assembly GCF_023375685.1. Taxonomy (NCBI): domain Eukaryota; kingdom Metazoa; phylum Chordata; class Actinopteri; order Siluriformes; family Ictaluridae; genus Ictalurus; species Ictalurus furcatus. The sequence goes on along the minus strand of NC_071263.1, from coordinate 11,391,440 downwards.
CAGTTATTTTAAGTTGAAGGGGGCAATTGGTTTTTCACTTTGGTGAAAGATGTTGGATAACTTTTTTGCTTCAATAAAATAAATTAATTAATAAAAACTGTATTGTGTGTTTTCTCAGGTTGCCTTTGTTTTATGTTGTATTTCATTTAAAGATCTAAAACTATTTAGTAGGAGATACACAAAAACAGAAGAAATCAGGATGGGGCCAATACTTTTTTACAGCACTGTACTGTACATGACTAACGGTCAGATTTGAAGTTCAACAAATTGCTCTAAGTGGTTATTTAAAATGTTGACACGTCCCAAAATTACATACCTTAACTTCAGCAAGTCTCTCTTCTCGCTGCCAGTCCCATACTGAAAGGACATGATCGTTGGAGTCATCTACTACACACAACCAGCTGCCCCCATTCTAAATGGTTAAAATAAAGACACAAATAGAGTTACAAATATGATGATCATTAATGGAAAGTGTAACAATTATAACAACCTTTTCCTATCAAAAATATAAGTAACAAAATAGAGTATGGTGAATGGATAAGTTGTTGAAATGGACACAAGAATAATAGTACACCTCTAGTGTCATATAAAGCCATTCTGAATTACAATATCCAAAAATGTCTCTTACCGACTTGGAGAAGGAGAGGCACACAAGAGCCCTGTCGAAAAAACCAGTTCCAATAACATGTAGTGTGTTTAGACTCACAGAGTCCCAAACACGGACATGAGGAGCTAACTGCTGCCAAAAAAAAACCCCCCAAAAAACAGTTTGTGTTACTACCACTGAGCTGCAGAACAAAATATAACAGACTACACATCAAACAGTAAAATATAGAATTAAGTTTATACTGAATCTGAAAATTGGGTTTCCTGTTTCCTTTTCCTTTACTTCTGCTAGGTAGAGATAGGTGTTTCACAATGTCCAATATAATGGAGTTGGAAAGAAATGATATTTTTTAGGGTTTAAAGTGCAGAAATGGAAAATGGTCAGTAACAAGATGCCCAGAGGTATAGTAATACTATAACAAAGGCAAGGATTTAGGAAAAAACAAAAGACAAGTACAGATAGATATAAATACATTAAACAGGTAAGATACAGGAGTAGTTGGGGCTTGTGGTTGGAAGATTGTCTAGACAGGGCACTGAAAAACCCCAATCAAGAGTAAGACTGGCATATACGTAGTCTAATCAACACTGTCACAAATGCTGAGACACCAAATACAATTTTGAAAACCAAAATTTGGTTTGGGTTTGTTGTTGCCATTGACATTTAGGTGAAAAAACAAGCTTATCAGATGGGAGTGAATGTGGGGACATTGGGACTTGGGGGAATGTGAGGTGCATGTGCTACACAACTGAATATTTCTTTTTGCATCTTCAGCTAATGTGGGCCGTTCTTCTGCACTGAAGGAGAACAGTGGCTACTAGACTGTTATGTTTATTAAACCAGTGATAAAATTGAACTGATAAAACTCATTGTTTGTATTAAGGGCATGCTAGCACCACAGAAACCATTTTGCCCTTGATTTTGAACGCCTCAACACTAATCCCACACAATCAAGAATAGAGATAGAGATATGGTTCTGCTGGAAGTGTCATTTCTAAGCTTACAACTGGTTATTTTGCAAACATCTCAAAACCAGATGAATATACTGTATTTAGTATAGTCTTCCGGATTATTTGGATGGATGAATATGTCATCTGTAAATATAGCCATGTGTACAGAAAATCACAGAGCACATCATTAATGAATGCCTGAAAAAATGAAAGGTGCATTAGCTAGTCTTTAAGACATTACCAAATATTCTTAGTGTCCCATAATAGTACTCTAAAAAAGAGGTTTTCCACTCATGCCGTCTTGGTTACATTTAGGATTACATGCACTACAAAGTTTCAATGTGTTAAATTTAGTGCTAATCTTTGGGTGCAGTGGGCTTAATTGAGTGTGTTGAAAATGATTTACAAAAATAATTGTGTGAATTATGACATGCGCAATGCCAGGGGATGAAGCAGTAAGTATATAAATGAGTATTTTGCGTGCACTTAATGTTTCTGGTGGTGAAAAGTTTGAACATCAAGTTTGGATAACAGAGACTCATGGAAGAGTAAAGTGAAGTTCAAGTTCAAAATATCATATGAATAAACATGTAGACATGAGTGTGCATTATGTTAATAAAGAAAGTGTGAAAACTTTAAGTTTCCACCTGAATATTATCGAACCAATTGTACTGACAGAGATGTTTAAGGTCTTTGCTCTTTGCTATGGCTCTGTAGCATTTACCATTCCACTGTTGTTTCATAATGTTGTCCATGAGAACTTTAAGAAGGGCCATCACCTTCACCATGATTGCTTCTTGTTGCATGAAATCTTCCCAAACAAACATTTGTAGGCACCTGACCGTAACACCCACATATGTTTTTCTGAACATCCAATTCCAGATTTAGTTCCCTTAAACTTTCTGTCTCAAGTTATTCCACTCCAATAATGGCAAACCATGGACCTCACTTTGTGCACAGAGGCATTGTTATGCTGGAGCAGGTTTGGGCCAATTAGATCTGGTATAAGGAAATTCTAGACAATTTTGTGCTTCCAACTTTACAGTATGGGTGTGATGGTCATACAGTATGGGTGTGATGGTCACACTTTTGGCCATATGGTGTATATTCTTTTTATGCATATGAATAGATACTTTTGGTTTATATGTATAAACACAATGTCAACGCATTATTTGTGCAAATTTTAAGTTGATATATGCACTGTATATTAAACAAAAAAAAAGTGTCTGAATATGTATTTCCCCGCACTGTAAACACTAAGACAGTTTGCATGCATTTAGTGGTGCTTGAAAGTTTGTGAACCCTTTAGAATTTTTCAGATTTTCACACAAAAATCCTCGAAGTAGATAAAGAGAACCCAATTAAACAAATGAGACAAACATATTATACTTGGTCATTTTTTATTGAGGAAAATGATCCAATATTACATATCTGTGACTGGCAAAAGTATGTGAACCTCTAGGATTAGCATTTAACTTGAGATGAAATTAGAGTCAGGTGTTTTCAATCAGTGGGATGACAGTCAGGTGTGAGTAAATGCCCTGTTTTATTTAAAGAACAGGGATCTATCAAAATCTGATCTTCAGAGCACATTTGTGGAAGTGTATCATAGCTTGAACAAAGGAGATTTCTGAGGACCTCAGAAAAACAGTTGTTGAGGCTCATCAGGCTGGAAAAGGGTACAAAACCATCTCTAAAGATTTTGAACTCCACCAATCCACAGTCAGACAGATTGTGTACAAATTGAGGAAATTCAAGAGCATTGTTACCCTCCCCAGGAGTGGTCGAACAACAAAGATCACTGTAAGAGCAAGATGTGTAATAGTCTGTGAGGTCATAAAGGAGCCAACGTAACATTTAAGCAACTAAAGGCCTCACTCACATTGGCTAATTTTAATGTTCATGAGTCCACCATCAGGAAAACACTGAACAACAATGGTGTGCATTGCAGGGTTGCAAGGAGAAAGTCACAAAGGTTTTGTGGATGGATGAGACAAAAATGGAATTTTTGGTTGAAATGAGAAGTGATATGTTTGGAGAAAGGAAAACACTGCATTCCAGCATAAGAACCTTATCTACGCTGTGAAACATGGTGTGATAGTGTCATGGTTTGGGCCTGTTTTGCTGCATCTGGGCTGGGATGGCTTGCCATCATTGATGGAACAATCAATTCTGAATTATATCAGCAAATTCTGAAGGAAAATTTCAGGACATCTACCCGTGAACTGAATCTCAAGAGAAAGTGGTGCATGTAGCAAGACAATGACCCTAAGCACACAAGCTGTTCTACCAAAAAATGGTTAAAGAAGAATAAAGTTAATGTTTTGGAATGGCCAAGTCAATGTCCTGACCTTAATCCAATAGAAATGTTGTGGAAGGACCTGAAGCAAGCAGTTCATGTGAGGAAACCCACCAACATCCCAGAATTGAAGCTGTTCTGTACTGAGGAATGGGCTAAAATTCCATCAAGCTGATGTGCAGGACTGATCAACAGTTACCAGAAATGTTTAGCTGCAGTTATTGCTGCACAAGGGAGTCACACCAGATACTGAAAGCAAAGGTTCACATATTTGCCACTCACAGATATGCAGAATTGGATAATTTTCCTCAATAAATAAATGAAAGTATAATATTTTTGTCTCATTTGTTTAATTGGGTTCCCTTTATCTACTATTAGAATGATTTTTTAAAGTCATAATTATGCAGAAATGTAGAAAATTCAAGCACAACAGTATATAAGGCCATGTAAAGAATAACTTTGTAAGACTTTGTAAAGAAAAGCATAAAATGGTGGATGTTTACAAACTGAAGGACAAGAAGTCCTGTAAAACCTGCTCAGAATAAAAATTGGACTAGAATGTGACAATATTGCAACAGGTCTCAAGAAAATGATGTATCCAATTGATTTTGCAACACAGGTGTACAGATATGTTCAGTACACCCATTGTATGGTGTATTATTTTAGTTGGATGCTAAACTGCCTGCGTTAAGGGAAGTGAATACATTGCATAACTTTTGGTATGCGATTTTCACACATTCCATGTAGTATCTTATTTACAATTTTCTACTGAAAAAAAAAGGCTTAAATCCAATTTGACATCAAGAATCAATCATGTCTTGTGGTTCTAGAAGAAATGCACTTCAAGCAAAGATAAATCGTTCAATGGCAGATTTAATTGTAGACATCCTTCAAGGCTGCTCAGTGTCAGCTGATATGTGTTCTCTTACTTTGCCATCCAAGGAAGTTCCAGCCACTTGTCCTGTTGCTATGGTGATTTTATCAGGATGGACAGCTAGGCTTCAGGAAGCAAGAGGGAGACCAAAAGGACAGTAGTTAACAGCGCTGAACAAGAATAAAAAGTACAGCTACAACAGTCATGATATGAAGCTTTTATATCTTCATTGGGCATTAATTTTTTTGAATTATCTATAAGCCAAGGTTTATCTTACAGAAGGTAAAGTATTGGTTGCCATATTAACTTTATCCCCTTTTGACAATCTGTAATAAACAAAATGCAAATCACTTTACACAGTTGTACGCAGTATACAATTATTAGTCCACAGTGATTTTTTTTTGTTACAAAAAAACTCTAAAAAGTACCCTGTTAGACGGCGCTGAGCAAAAATATAATCATTATCATTAGAAACCTAGTTTACTTAAATACTGCTACAAAGTGTACTTGTCCTGTGTTATCACACAAAAAAGAACAGGACACAGAGAATTGTTCAAGTCAAACAAATCCTAATGAAACATGGTGTCACTTAGTGTTACAGTACTAATCTGGACAATTTTGACAATAAACCGCTCAGCTGATTAAAAAAGGCATTGCTGATCTGCTCTTTAATGTGAAAATCATAGAGCAGTCAAAGTTTTCACATTTTCTTAAAAGGTTTGTGTTCAACAGTTTTTTGTTTTTGTTTTGTTTTTTAAATAATTGTTCATATTTTAGCCAAGCTTTAGGGTTTGGTCATTTTTCTGCATACTATTAATAGAACATATCCTGGAAGGGTAGAGTGAGCATTAATGATTGAGTTTTGCTCTTACCATTTGATGTCATCAGTATGCCCAGTGTAGTGTCTCTGCAGCTGCTCATCTACATTGTACAACACTACCACAGAGGCAATAAAATAAACCGTCTCTCCAGTGGGAAGCAGGTAGAGATTGGATCGACAGTCACGGCCCCGGTAGCCATAGCTAACTTTTGGTTAAGAACAAATCAAAACTCAGAGGTATGTGAAATTAGATGTTAGATGGTAATTTGGCTTTGCAGAGAAGTGATCAGTTTAAGAGACTGATATTTGCTCACATTCAGTTCACATTTAACAACTCATTTTTTTGGTTTCCAAAACAGCTATGCCACTGACGGATTACCCAATGTCAACATGTGAAGCTAAATCCACAAGGTAATCACAGAGTATTGAGAGACATCCCTCTAAAAGTGCGTAGTCCATTACGTTGTGAAGTGCCTGATGAATCATGAGTAGGAAGACAACAGACGTGCAGCAACTCTGACAGGCAGCAGCAAGGAAGATTAAATGCCAGCTGTAACACACACACTAAAAACTAGATTACTTGGTCTTCCATGTAGATATTGCAAGTAAGATCATCACAAAATAGTAAATCATGTTCAAAGAACATTGCTTCTCATCCTTTGATGTACAAGTAATCCCAGAACACAAGCTGATTTCCCCTTGAGGCTTATCATGACCTCCATGCTGAAACAGAGATGCATTATGCATAGATGTGTCAAGATTATAATATGCCTCCAAACTATTCTGCTGATTTGGAAATCAGAACAACTGCAGGCAGTGAAACACTTCTGTTGAAGATTACATACTTTGGTCAAAGTAACTGAAAATGTTTAATTTCACTGTCATACTACATACAGTACATTAGGACACAACATTTTGCTATTCATAAAAGCAGCCAAAGGAACGGAATATCCATTTCACAACAAATTATGCATAAGAATTCAAGTATTTTCTGTTTCTTGGTTTTAGATAAGAAGAACTAGTCCTAGCCATCTTTTCTAAGAGGAGTATTTAGCTGTATTTTTCTAGAATAGAATGAATATTTCCACTTGGCCAAGACACCAGTTCCCTTGGCTGCACTCAAAAGATAAATACTTCAGTAAATTCCCAATGAAAAATTCACATTATGTCAAAAGTATGTTAATATATAGTATATTTTAATGTAATAAAATTTGATGTAAAAAAAAAAAAAAACCACCACATTCTTCCTAGTTAACTTCCTATAAAATCCCATTTCTGCACCCACTATCTATGTGTCTCTTCCCAACTCCTAATCCTTCCTTATTTGTAAGTCGCTTTGGATAAAAGCATCTGCTAAATGAATAAATGTAAAAGTACCCAAGACTCTGTGCTGGCTGTCCAAAAGAAAGCAGAAGCTATGCAGAACTACAGCACAAGTTCTCAGACTTCACTCCTCAGTACAGTTCCACAATATGTCTTTATGTCATATATTTGAGGACGTTGCCTACAGTCACAAAGCTCAACATGTGTCAGTAGATTGAACCTATTTCTCATTTAGGCCTTGTGAACTTATTCATTCATTCATTCATTCAATTTAACGGCTCTATCTTGGTCAGGGTCACAGTGTATCCGGAGCCTCTCCCAGCAACACTGGGCGTTATGTAAGAATACACCTTGAAATGGGAAGCCAGTTCATCACAGGGAGTCATGCACACATACATTCATACACTCATTCACACCTAGGGCAATTTTGCGTAGTCGATCCATGTCCTGGCATGTTGTTGGGAGGTAGGAGGAAACCTGAGAAACGGTAAAAACACGCATGTCTGTTCGTGCATTTGGAACCTACCATCATGTAATATTAGTCTAGAGTGTCCAACTGAGTCTACTCATATGTACAAAAGAACAGTAACAGACAAGTAACAGGTGAGAACAAACAGACTAATAACCATTCGCTGTATATGTTCACATCACAGGCAGCAGTGATACAAAAGGATACACCCAGTCTAGCTTCAGTTTCTTAGGAGGCACATCAGCTTTTGCTTCTAGACAGTATGTATCCACCAGCTCTTTTGGCATGTACATGGTGATGGGTCTTCCTTTCAAATACATTTTGACATACCCTTCATCTAAAAAAAGCAACATATTTTCAGCACAACAAATGATCTAACATTGCGTGACCTTAGTAATATAAGGTTCTATCTCCCATTTGTTCTTAACTTAGACAGAACATTATAATACTAAGGTCATAACTGCATTGGGAGGCTGTATTTATGTAAAGATCTGGCTTAAGATTTCTATACGTTCGCGACATGTATAATTTGTCATAGAGCCATTGAAAATGTATTTGTTTTATTAACCAACGTAAATGTTTAAGTGAATGAAAAGGAATTGTTTAAAGAAAATGGGGAAAAAAGGGTTTTTTTCAATTCATTTTTATTATTTTTCTATTATGCATGGTCTATTATGTGTTTAATGGACAATGAATAAATAAAATGGGGAAAAGGTGCAGTTTCTTGGTTTGACTGCTTAATAGCTACAAATTAAAATAGTACAAATGTAAAGAAAGCAGATATGCAAGCAAAGCAGATGAGGGGAAACATACCTAGTAGTCCAAAAACAGACATAAACAAAACTGAGCAACATTTAACAGACAAAAGAATCGTGTCAAAACGGCAAGTGACATGCAGAAAGTCAGACAAAACAGCTCAACAGAAAACCACCAAAAACAAATGAAAAAAGCAAAGAATGAGAGAAGCTAAAAATAACAACAACAACAAAATCAGAGCCATTGTTTATAACCAGTGACCATTATTCCCATAATCAGTGCTATATCTGAGATCAGTGGCAGATTTGAAAGTACTGGCTAGGGGATTTGATGGCGCTCCTGTAACTTGGTGTGTCTAATGGAGAGTAAGTGGAATGAGAAGGACACTTCTTCATTGGGAGGGTAAACGGTAGAACCATTCTGCCCCTGGACTGAGTTGCCTTGCTGGATGAAATCTTGGCCTCTGGGGAAATGTGTGTAAAGGGCGCAGCTGGTTCGCAGGGCTCAGTGGACGTTGTCCTTATAGCTGGCTGGTGCAGGTAGATCTGCACGGTCACTAGGTGAAGTGATGGGATTGGGGAAATGGCAGAGAAGTTGGATGGAGTATAAAAATAAATATTTTTAATTCTATATCCTCTGACATGACCACATTCAACACAATAGGAATTCTACAAAATGAACTACTGGCTCACAAACCAGTGTGGGGAAAGGGGCATTTGGCAGCTAGGTATTTAATTTGAGAATCATTTTTCTTGTGAAGGGTAATGTAGGGCAAGCAGACACTAACATGGTGACTCATTCACAGACGTAGACAAAACTCTCACTGCATCTAAATCTGCTACTCACATGACAAGAAGATTGCCCAAGAATATTCAAAGGCATTTCATACGGTAAAAAAAGGGAAGGCCTCTAAAAGATTGATAGAACAATTAGAGGTGAGTAGAGTGAAAGCAGCTCTACTCTTATTGCCAGCAAGCCATTGAGTGAGCTGCTGGGTAACTGCAGGAGAATGTGGGCTCCTGTGGTGCATGTGAAAAATAGGCATTGAGGGCTGTGAGCAAACACACAGTGTGCCTCTAGCAGGTTAACAGGCAATCAACTACAGACTGACAACACTCTCGATGCATGTTAGGGAGAGTGCTCATTAGTCGATTGGGAAGGATTGCACTTTGGGGGTCTGTTACACACACATCCATCAGATCAACCCATGCCTTTACACCAAACATGGATCTGGTACATTCTGTGCCATTCTAAGCTAGGCCAGGCTGCTCTGAGAAAGTCTACTGAGGAGCATGTATAATAAAAAAAAGGACTGCCAAATTGCCCCACTGGATTAAAATCCAGCCTGTGGCCTCATTTACTATATCACGGTTTCTTAATCCTCGTCATAATGTAACCAAGCACTGCACTGTTTCCTGATTTTCTGGTTTCAACAAACCTTATCAAAATATGAAACCTTTCAAAGGTTTAATTTCATATGATTAAGCTGGGAAAAGACTAAACAGTGTAGTGTAAGGCTACTTCTTTAGAATCATTGGGAACCTCACCCCAGTATCTTTATTGTACATTCATGCACTATTAGAAAAAGGGTACAATACTGTACCTTTCCTTGTAGATGGCGTGGTACCCTTAAGAGTACATCTTTTGTGCCTTTAGTATGTATCTTTTACCTACAAAGGTGCATATAGTGCACCTTTAAAGCTTCACAGTCATTATGGTCCAATTATGAATCTTAAATTATTGGAAAGGCATATTACACTACGTCCATATTTCCAGGTGAATGATACATATCAAAGATACAAAAGACCATCCCAGCAATATTGGCAAGATACAGTATCGTACCCTTATTTCTGAGCATGTACTCAGAGCAGGAGTTTATAATGGATGTTTTCTAGCTTAAGGATGACACAATGCCCACAGAGCCATTTGGGTATATGAGGGTTGATGATCAGGACCTACCTTTGCAGTGTGTCACCCGTCGCATCCCTTAGTGAGTGTACACAGACAGAGACAGAGATTGTGTGAGAAGGTTTTTACAAAGGGAGAAAGAAAGAGATCCTGGCTCATGAGCACCTAGACTGTACTTAATTACTCTACAAGGCCCTTTGGGGAGGTATCTCTCTGGACCTGTGCTCTAGATAACAAATCGCTTATGTTAATGTGCTGTTTTGTTAATTCACTTAACATCTGGAGTGGTTGGTATGATGGCTTCAATTAATCAGGGATTAACCAACATGGTCAAACGTAACATGCATGCCATGTGCAGTCCCAGGTCCTAGATAGTGTAGTTTAGTATTATGTAAAGTAGACTGGATTTAAAAGAGTGGTAAGTGTATAGATTAAATCAAATTATTGTGATGCTCACATTTTATACCTTAGGTGCCTTATGTGGTTTTGTGTGCTGTCTTCTAATCTAAGGTAATGCAATAAAATAAACAGTAAACGATACACACTTGTACTGTGAATGACACATGTTGTATGTGTATTAGTTACATTACTGTTTGTAAAAAGCAGATAACCACTGACTTTCTTGAAGTATATTAAAGTGACTTAAAGTAAATTAATCTGCAAAGAACAAAAAAAAAATGTCAACAAAAGCATTGTAGCAAAACAAAGAGAAAGCATACTGTAGTAAAATGATGGGTGAAATGGGTTACTGATGATAGATGTGGTTGTTAGCTGATTGGATGAAATACATCATCCCCCAACACACACAGAACCCAACTGTCACTGAGGTTTTTATGAGCTGAGACCAGAGGAGGCAAGCCCATGCATTTAAAATGATATTTCCTTTAGACTTGTTTTCCTTGTCTTAAAACAGGATATGGATATACTGTAACTAAATATATTATTTGAAACGAACAAACATGATGTTTTCTTCTTTTTCTTTTAGTCCAGAGGTGTGCACTAAGACGATGGGATCCCATAGGGCTTACTTCCATGTGGTTGCAAGCGATTGGTCAGATATGAAGCTTGTGCAACAAACATAAGTCATATTCAGTCATTCATCCTTAGTAACTGCCTGGTTAGGGTCATGGTGGTTTAAATTAAGCTACTAGTTTGTTTATATTTATGGAAATACACCCAACTAAATCAGTTAGAAAATAGAACTGTCAGAACCAGAATTTACAGACCATGCTGGCATTTCTACCACTGTGTTTTTCAGAGATTTCCAGTCTTTCTGCGGGAATAGTGATAAGGTTCCTATTTAATAAAAATTCAAAATAAATAAATAAATAAATAAATAAACTCCAGTTTAAACAATCCCCACTTGGGGTTTAAATCAGAATAGATAGATAGATAGATGGATAGATGGATAGATGGATAGATGGATAGATAGATAGATATTGAAGCACTAAACAGGTGCAGATTCGGTAGTGCCATTGCATTGCACCCCTAGAAGAGATAATTCACTGCAGGTAAGCACCCATTAAAAATCACTTTTTCTAATTAGACAAGAAGGTCCAAAGTCATAAATTTAAGTCCTCATGTACCATGTATTACTTGCCACAGCCAGTAGTAGTCAAACAGCTGTATGGAGTTGTTCATGCAACTATGACTTCTCCAGTCTTGGCTCATAATTTTAAAACTTTACATGATAGTGAACAACACTGCAGCCTGTGTCACTTACCAGCACTGAACACAGGCTCCCTCTGTTTGCTGCAGGGTGTGAGAGAGAAAAAAAGCATGTAATCCAGATAAAGTGCATGCATCATGTCGTTAGAAAACCGTAAGACTTTCCTTCATCTTCGGAACACAGTTGAAGACATTTTAATAAAACATGGGAGATTTCTGTCCCTCCATGTACAGTCCAAGTAACCAAAACTTAAAATTTGCTGAAGTGATATGAATGCTTTGTGTGTGCAAAAAAAAAAGACAAATTATTACAATTAATGAATTAATTAATTATTCACAAAATATCTTCACTTTCGCATAGATCTCCGACGCACGTTCACAAGAGAACCACAACACACATGTGTTGGGTTGATGCGAGAGCGGGCAAAAAGAAAAAGTCAGGTCCTCCTCTATGTCAAAATCTGCAGACGTCTTTGTTACAAAGATTGTTCTGTGTGACTCAGTTTGTCTACAGCGGTCCTCTTCCTCTGCTGTAAACAGTGCAGCGTTTCCGGGTCCCACTTTATCGCGACAGTGAACATTTTTTTCTCTAATTTTTTTTGTCTGCTCTCACGTCAACATAACACGCATGCATAGTGGTTCTCACGTGAATGCACATCAGAGATCTATGTGGAAGTGAAGATATTTGGTGAATAAAGACTTAATTTGAGGTTTTTTGCGCACACAACGCATTTGTATCGCTTCATAAAATTGGGATTAAACCACTGGAGTGGATTACTTTTGGATTACTTTTACAATACTCTTATGAACTTTTTGGAGTTTGAAAGTTTTGGTTACTTGGACTGTAAACGGAGGGACAGAAATCTCCCAGGTTGCATTAAAATGTCTTCATTTGTGTTCTGAAGATGAACGATAGTCTTATGGGTTTGTAACGACATGAGGGTGAGTAACTGATGACAGAATTTTCATTTTTGGGTGAACTATCCCTTTAATATATTCAGAACTGGGGGCTTTACTATGTCTTTATTTTCAGTAGTTATGCTCCTTTTCTAAGTAACAGGCTTAGTGAATATACACCTGTTCTGATTGTTACTATGGACCAGTAATGAAAAAATTTCTACTGTGTTTAGTAAGGGTCAGCGGGTGCTGTACCTCTCACTGGCTTTCTTGCCACTTGAGTTGTTTCCAATTGAGGCGGTGCGATTGCGGTTGCTCTTGGCGTCTCCTCCACCCTCTTTCCTACTGCTAGGACCCACATGCTCTGACGAGCTTGTTCTTTTCACAGTGCTGAGAAAATATAAAGTATTTCGAATCATTAGTTCCATTTGAATCATTTATAGGCAATGGGATGTCAATGGGCAATGGGTGTAATGGGTAAAAGTAACATCTCAAATGGAAAGATCTCATTGGGAGAACTCAGCCAATCTCTAATTACACACATGAACCATATTCAAATTAGAATGCATGCAACATGTTTTCTAACCGATACGGGGTGAACAAATCATAAATTCATTAGCTAACACAACAGACAAGTCAAAGCTCCAACAAGCTGTTACCACCCAGAGGTGGATTATTTTCCTATAACAGTATGTCTCAAATTATTTTATTTCTCTTACACAATGGTGATTCGCAAATGCTTACAATTTTCAATTTATTAATGAACCTTAGATTCTGTTTAATAACTTAAAGTCCCTCTGAAAAGCCTTGAAACATGCAGCATTATTCGATTTGTTGACGTAATCTCCACTGAAACTGGAAGTCAGGGCTGGACATATAGAGTGGCTCCTCCCCTTTTTAAATAGCCAATAGTGTTTAGCTTACCTCACAGCCCAGGTTAAGCTGTACTTGACAGTTAGTACCATGGATCTGTATAATGTTGGGGGCAGGACACTTCCGATTCTAGGGAGCATTTGATTGGACAGAAAATCTGATGAGAAGCTGAAGTGCAGAATGATGTCATCAAAATTGTTTATCCGTATTGGTGGTAGAGAGAGACTGTATATTTATAAGGCAAATATCTTCTAAATGTCTTTTAAGGCTAACATATTCATGCTAAAATCCACAATACTTCAATTCTGATTTCATGGGGACTTTCATGGGCAAATCTGCCAAATAATGGTGTCTTCCAAATCCCATAAATCGAACAATTATCACATTGGAAAAATTACACAAAAAACATATTTTGTAGTTCTTAAAAGCACAGTGCTGTTCTGTGAGGAATTATTTTTAACATATCAGGCTGCATTTTAGTCAGGAACTGGCCATGTGCATGAGCATAAACATTTTCTCAGAGAAGAGGAAATCGTGCTGGGGAGATAACGCAGGACACATCCTCCACTGACAGTCTGTTATACCAAATAACCAGTCTTCACAATTACTGAAAACAAACACAAGACTCATGCTGGATCTAGCTGGACAGGCCAGCATATTTTTATTTGCTTTCCCATGACACGCTCGTCACCGGGTTTGTAATGGCTTAGGGTGGGCAGAGAGGCCTGGACAGAGAATGGCTGCCCTTTCAAAACACCCAAACAAAGAAAACGTCTCTATCAGCAGCTTATTGGTTGCCAAGCCTAATCCAGGCTGCATAGGCAAAGCTCTTTCAGGTCAGTCACTGGCTGGTGATGTTATCCTCTGTGAAGGGAGCTGCTGGATGCTTAAGCTTGAAGAGGTGCTTTTGTTAAGAATGAAACTTCAGGGACTAAATTGGAGCACACACAGTTAATCAAGAGACTACACAGCTTTCAGTCATCAAAGAAATTGTGGGTTGAAGTGGGAGCTTTAAGAGAGTCTGATGATGATGGAAACTATGGAGCTTTGTGATGGGGCCAAAGAATGTCACCAAATCCATGTGAGAAAGATGTTTGTAGAGGCAAACTCAATTTGTACATATGAAAGCCTGGATCCAAATATCCAAACCGTAAAATAAAGTAGTGTATAGCACTCATGGAAAGGAAATGACAGAGAACACATATTCTCACCTATAGGACGGTCTGAGTGGAAACTTGAATGGGCTGGACAGACTGGACACACTGTGCACAAAGCATGCAACATAGGAACAGAAAAGAATCTAAGAGTAAGATATACAGGGGCAAGACAGATGGTTTGAAGATGTTTGAAAGAAATGAGTGAAGGAGATGAAGTAGAAGGAAAGTTTTATTAGGTAAGGATTATAGTATCCGGCTCTTAATGTATCGTGTTGCGTTCTTGAGCATCAGTGAATGTTTGCACCTTTTGTAATAGTTGTGTTCGAGTCCCTCAGTTGTCCTCAGTGTGAAAAGATGGATCTCTACATCATAGAGCTGCTGTTGGAAATGGGTCAAATATGCAGAAGATGCTGGAAAAGCAAAGAATGTGCAGGACCTGGAGGATTTTCGTGAAGAACAGTTTAACTGCTCAGGACAAACAAGGGACTCATGAACAACTATCACAAAACATAAACACAGTCGCTGATCATCCAGGTAACAACACACAGTATTAAGAATGGAGCGTATGTAAACTTTTGATCTGTTTCATTTGTGTAAATTAAGTTATTATTATTGAGTCTTGTGGACTATATGTAAACATCTGTTATGTGAAACAGCTGATTCAGGGCAGAACTTAATAAAAAACAAAATGCAATTTTTATGATCCCGCTTATTTTATTTATTTATTTATTTATTTAAATTATTATCATTTTGCAGATTCTGCAAGGGATAAACTTGTGACCTCAACTGTACACAAAAAATGTTCAAAACAGATAACATTCATATGCAGGTCTTTTTTCACATTTACAGTGCATCCGGAAAGTATTCGCAGCGCTTCACTTTTTCCACATTTTGTTATGTTACAGCCTTATTCCAAAATGGATTAAATTCATTATTTTCCTCAAAATTCTACAAACAATACCCCATAATGACAACATGAAAGAAGTTTGTTTGAAATCGTTGGAATAAGGCTGTAACATAACAAAATGTGGAAAAAGTGAAGCGCTGTGAATACTTTCTGGATGCACTGTATATAAATATAGTTTATTTATATATTGTGTATATATATATATATACACACACACACACATACACACAAACATATTATATATAAATATATGTTAATATGCACATTCATTCATTCATTCTTACACTCAACTTCTCTATTGACCTTGGCCTTTTACACAGTCATACATCTATCCTTAAATTATAATTAAGCTCCAAGCCAGACAACATCTGAAGTGCATATTTATTGTGTGTGTGTGACAGGAAGAAGATGGATCACCTTTACTCATTGTTATTCTTCACAGTTATTCTTTCACACAGAGCATCAGTGTGCACTGAGACTGACATCACCACAATGGCTGTAGCGGCTGTTACCCTGCTACTCATGAGAAATATCAGGTTTAATCACTGTGGATGTGTGTGTCAGTGAGAGATTATATTATCAGGCTCCTGTGACATGTTGGCATTTCTGATATGGGTACGATGCGTGCAGGAGACGCAGAGATAGACGGTAGTAGGACAATTTTATTGTTTATAGTGACAACTAGTCCCTTGATGATCTGACTGTGAAGAGCACTCAATCTCTGATAACAGGGGTTTTAAAGGGAAATTCCACTGATTTTTCAAAACTTCCACATGATTCGACAATTACACAGAGGGTTTTTACATTAAAATGGTTCTTTCTGGGAAGTTTACCATTTGATTTCTTTGCAGTATGTGATATGAGCCAGGTCTATAAGGCAAAGATAGCAGTTTTGGTTGTTACCACACTACTGCTAAAGCTAGAGTCTCTTTGGGTAATGAGTGCATAAGGCTCCACTTTAGACTAAATATAAATACAGTACAACATATCAACTGAAAATGAAAGATATTATTACTGCTTCCACTATATGTGTTGACTGGCTCCTGCTATAGACTACTGTAACGCCACAAAAATCTATCAGTGGTTGTACTAGTACTAGCTCGTACAAAAATTTGTTGTAAAACCCTATTAGAAAACTTATCAACACAGAACTTACAGTCTCTAAGGCATTAAACAATGTTTTTAAAACCAGTACATATAACCTTCTATGAAGTTGTTTCTATGTACATACTGTAGGTATATGTCATTCATTCATTCCCTTACAGAACTGTCACATAAACTTGACATGAAATTTACACGTGTGGCTTCACATTTTATGTTTCACACTTTTTTATATGTAATGCTTGTGATGTTTTCATGTTAATTTTTCCACACAATTACACATGATGAGATACTTTTTGCATGTTCATTTTTATTCGAAATTGACTTCTTTTTTTTAAGTTGCCTCTTTTTTAAGTGCCTTGCCCAAGTTTACACGGAGTGGTGAGAAAAACAAGAAACATTGAGTGAGTGACAGTTCTGTGGGTGGAAACGCCTCGCTCATAAGAGTGGTCAGAGGAAAATGGCAAAATTGGTTTGAGCTGCCAAGAAGGATATAGTAGCTCAAAACAATCACTCTTTACAGCCGCAGTGAGCAGAAAAGCATTTCAGTATGCACAACACATCAAACCTTGAGGTGGATGGATTGCACAGCAGAAGACCACATTGGGTGTCACTCCTGTCAGCCAAGAACAGGAATCTGAGGCTATCATGGGCACAGACTCACCCAAACTGGACAGTTGGAGATTAAAAAAAAAAAAAAAATCACCAGGTTATTTTCCAGTCTCCAACTGTCCAGTCTGTGCCCATGATAGCCTCAGATTCTTATTCCAGAGATCACACATTTTCTTCAATCTGATGTTTGACGTAAACATCAACTGAAGCTCTTGATGTGTATCTGCATGATTTTTTTTTTTTTTTTTTACAGTGCACTGCTGCCACATGATTGGTTAATTAAATAACTGCATGAATGTGCAGGTGTACAGGTGTTCCTAATAAAGTGGACAGTGCATTTATATTTCACACAATGTTACATGGGTTAACTTGATATCATACAGTGTGTTCAGTTTCAGGTAAAATGCACATGTTTACACATGTACACATGTTTTTCAAGTGATCGCATCTTTAATCGCATAATCAAATGTAAAAACAGTGCTTTATACTGGTCAGGGTTCTGGTGTATCCATCAACACTGGGCATGAGCTGGCAAAACATCCTACATGGAATGCTGGTCCATTATGTATACATAGGTATATTTAGCAAATATTTGACAAAATCCCCCTGAGAGCAAGCTGTGAGGCACTATTTTTTTTGTTACTGCATTATGTACAATGACATGACAGGTGGTTGAAGAAAGGGTGTAGGGTTGTAGGGATTGAGCAAGTTGGTAAGTTCCTCCCACACTGTTTCTTCTTTTCTTTCCCATTAAAATGTTAACAGCTGTCTGAATACCGAGTCCATCGTTTGTTACCTATATTTCCAAGATTGCTGTCCTAACCCAAAGACCTCAGTTAGCTAAAAATCGTGTTATAGCTCCTGAAAACCTAAATATTATCTCTGGCGTCCAACCTACTAACATTTTGTTTGCTTGATACATTTTTACTAATTACAGTTTGAACAATGTTTATGAGCCATAAGAAAAAGAGAGGTAGCTATTTTATTTTTTTTAATAAAATCTGAAATCCTTCATTCTCGGTCTAAATGAAGGTCATAGTCTCTCACCTTTTGGTCGCTGGTGTGTTGTTGTCTTTCTTGGAGCCTGAGGGTGAGAGCAGAGTGGCGATTTTCTTTGGTAGGACATTGCCATTGTGGACTGTGGGCTTCAATGGCAGTGTTGCAATCATTGGCCTGGCTGTGAAACAAAAGGACAGAAAATAGGTAAGATGTTAGATTTTCCCACAGCCCACAAAGCAGAGATGAAAAAAGCTGTCCAGTAATCAATATTAAAATGTATAATAAATGAACATATGACCTGCACAGTGTGACACAGTGGCATTACAGCTTAATCTATGCACGTTGAATACAAATGGGACATTAATAAGGGCAACGTATTCTTCAGAACTATGGGTCCGGTTAATTATTACCAGGATTATTTATTTATAATTTATTATGAACCATGCCATGTGTGCAGTTCAGATGTCCTGGATTGAGTACAGTATACCTTTGTTCCAGTTTAGTTTCGTTAGAGTACACCTACAGTGTAGCTGCTGACAGCAGAGCTCGAGAGAGAGGAATCTTTATTTATATTACCCTGTGTACCAGCCCTATTAAAAATTCATCTCTGCAGATTTGCAGAAGCTTTTTCATGTTTCTCGCTTGGCTGCTGGGCGTATAAGCAGCATATTTGGAAGAAACACTACAGAAAGAGATGAAAGAGATACCAAGAGAAAGAGACAGGAAGGAAAATAGAAAGAGAAGAATCAGAAAGGCCTCAGACAAATCTGTCAAACTGAAGGTATGCAGACACGACTGACTTCATGAACACTTCGCACAGGCACAAAGGGACCAGAAGAAATGTAGGTGCTTCAATCAGCAATGACTAAAACAGAAATGTGTCTGTCAGTACATGATGGGGAAGTTGTTTCTGCTCAGACTGAAAGTTGGCAGTGCCAGATCTTATAGTATGTCTAGTTAAAAAGTGTCTGACATCAAAAGTGTGCCGGTTTGATTTAGATCACAAGGTACCCCAATTAACTTCTACCCCTCTGCTGTGGAGAAGGCGAGTGGTATTAGTAATACAAGGTCAGCATATCATTAGCAAGCCAAGCTGCTGCATGATGACAAATCGCTTTCTAGATTTTATATCTGGGATCCTACATTATACATGCTCAGGATTATTCCACACAACAAATGATAGAGTGTATCAATAATATTTCTCAAAAATTTTAAAATTACTTTCAGCCACCAAACCTCCATTTTCGGTGGACATGCACACCGCTGTTCTCTGCAGTGTTTAGTTCCAGTGATGTGAAAGCTGTGTGTTCTGTTTAATAAATAACACAACCTGCCTACATGCTTGATTTGGCACCACTGCTCCCTGCAGTGGGAGATTTACTCATCCCTGATTCACTTCAAAGTGAAAGAGGAGAGTGAAAGCTAAAGGTAACAGTGTGGAAGGGCTTTGGGCTACTGTTTAGAAAATTGGATTTTGATAAAAAAAAAAAAAAATTCTTCTGCCATACTGTAGATATCTAAAGTACTGTGCAAAAGTTTTAGCCACCCTATTTTTTAGTACAAGCTTTGTTATACATTGTCGAGTCAGTACAAAAGACATTTTAGATTCCCAAACATCAGTTTTCAAGCACAAAATTAAATGTTACAGAAAAATGTAAAGAAAGCAGCATATTACGTAAGAGACCACTTTCTAGACAAAAAAACAAAATGAATGCTGCTGGGTTTTGCTGCAAAAATAAGAAGTCACCAGAAGAACTGTGGCTGGTTCTGCAAAATGCTCAATAAAACTTACAGATATTTTCCTTATAAAACTGCACACATTGTACAGGAGATGACTAATTTTATTTTTATTTTTTTGTCACACCAAATATTGACTTTGTTTCATTTGCTACTGTTTATTGCTCTTTACAGTATTTATTTATTTATTTATTTTAAATGTAGAAACATTTAATTTCATTATTTTGAAGGCATCTTTGCTCTACAGTATTTCTTTGCATGTGCCTAAATGTCTAGGCTATCATCCTGCAAAGACTGCATTGGTTAAGGTGCCAGTTTAACATTTACACAGTGGTAATAGAACTGACTGGATATTAATCAGCTATTGTTACTAATATTACTATTATTATTATTATTATTATTATTATTTAGCACCAGTGTTAGATTGAGTGAAGAGATTATGATGAGGCTCATGTTTAAATGCTGAGAGTAACATTTTTCACTTTTAGGTCCAAAATGCTAGAATGGTACTTGTGGTTTTAGATGCATTCAGTAGAGAAACATACTTCAGTTCAGGAAAACTTACATCGTATCATTGAAAATGTCAAAACTTTTACCACGTGGAGGGTTTTCAGAGACCGCCACACATTTATCAAGGAGTATATATATATATTTTATATATATATATATATATATATATATATATATATATATATATATATATATATATATATAAAAACGAAAATCTGACACACTGCGTGTTTTAAACCTGAAAACATGATACAGTCATGCTTCTGTGTGAGAGTTTATGTAACAGTGTGTGTGTTACCTTTGGTTGGTCCCTTCCTGCTCAGAAAGGCCTGTTGTTCCTCTGAGATGTTGAGTCTCCTCACCACGTCGGCTAGAGCTGATTTAAGCAGCTGAATCTCATCCTCCTGCATCTGAACACGCTGCTCCAAAGATGCAAGTCGGTCCGACACCTCCATGCTGCTTGTCGCTGAGGCACTGTCATCTACAACACACACACACATACACAAACGCACGCAAATCAACAAATACAGTAATAAACCATTTATAAGCAAGTAATATGTTGTTTATTAATTAAAGATGTACAACTAATAAATGACCAATTAAAGAAGAATTATTGTATAAAGTAAAAAATATATTTTGATATATTTTATATGGTAATATTGATATATTTTTATATATTTTCATATTGTATTAATATTAATGTATCAGTAATGTAGAAGTTTCCTTATTTAGTTTTATTTTTAATCAATTATTTTGAACTTATTACACCAGCAGACCTCAACACTAGTCCTAGAGCCCAACTGATACCGTTACAGTTGATATGATGTCACTGTTTCTAGATGATACAGTTTCTAGCTTTTTCTGTTCCCAACACTTCTCAATATGTAATTATATTTATAATTGAGGACCCCTTTTAAATATTTGCTTTCAAATTTCTTAATGTATGCATTTATTGAGGTTTATTCATATTTTACAAAGATTTAGAAGAAATTGTTTATTAGCAAACTATGCAGTATTTGCTTCTAAATAGTTTATTACATAAATATATTTCATGTATATGGGAGACATACAAATATCTGGGTGTACAGCTGTACAGCAGACTGGACTGGACATGTAACCCTGAGACAGTCTACTGGAAATGACAGTGCAGACTCTACTTCTTAAGGAAACTCAGGTTTTTTAATGTATGCAACACAATGTTACACATGTTCTATCAGTCAGTTGTGTCCAGCACCATCTTGTATGCAGCAGTGCACTGCTGGATGGGGAGCGTCGGTGCACAGCCATTTTCAGATCTCTCCAGAGATGTTCAATCGGGTTCAAGTCTGGCTCTGGCTGGGCCACTCAAGGACATTCACAGAGTTGTCCTGTAGCCGCTCCTTTGTTATCTTGGCTGTGTGCTTAGGGTCATTGTCTTGTTGGAAGATGAACCTTCACCCTAGTCTGAGGCCCAGAGCACTCTGGAGTAGGTTTTCATCAAGGATGTCTCTGTACATTGCTGCATTCATCTTTCCCTCCATCCTGACTAGTCTCCCAGTTCCTGCTGCTGAAAAACATCCCCACAACATGATGCTGCCACCACCATGCTTCGCTGTAGGGATGGTATTGGACAGGTGATGAGTGGTGCATGGTTTCCTCCAGACATGACGCTTGACATTCAGGCCAAAGAGTTCAATCTTTGTTCAAACTTTGGTCTGAGAGTCCTTCAGGTGCCTTTTGGCAAACTCCAGACGGGCTGTCATGTGCCTTTTACTGAGAAGTGGCTTCGGTCTGGCCAATCTACCATACAGGCCTGATTGGTGGAGTGCTGCAGAGATGGTTGTTCTTCTGGAAGGTTCTTCTCTCTCCACAGAGATATGCTGGAGCTCTGTCAGAGTGACCATCAGGTTTTTGGTCACCTCCCTGACTAAGGCCCTTCTCCCCTGATCGCTCAGTTTGGCCGGGCGGCCAGCTCTAGGAAGAGTCCTGGTGGTTCCAAACTTCTTCCATTTACGGATGATGGAGGCCACTGCGCTCATTGGGACCTTCAATGCTGCAGAAATGTTTCTGTACCCTTCCCCAGATCTGTGCCTCGACTCAATCCTGTCTCGGAGGTCTACAGACAATTCCTCGGACTTCATGGCTTGGTTTGTGCTCTGAAATGCATTGTTAACTGTGGGACCTTATATAGACATGTGTGTGCCTTTCCAAATCATGTCCAATCAACTGAATTTACCACAGGTGGACTCCAATCAAGTTGTAGAAACATCTCAAGGATGATCAGTAGAAACAGGATGCACCTGAGCTCAATTTTGAGTGCCACGGCAAAGGCTGTGAATACTTATGTACATGTACTTTTTTTGTTTTTTATTTTTAATAAATTTGCAAAGATTTTAAACAAACTTCTTTCATGTTGTCATTATGGGGTATTGTTTGTAGAATTTTGAGGAAAATACTAATTATTTAATCCATTTTGGAATAAGGCTGTAACATCACAAAATGTGGAAAAAGTGAAGTGCTGTGAATACTTTCCGGATGCACTGTAAATGTGAAAAAAGACCTGCATGTGAATGTTATTTGTTTTGAACATTTTTTGTATACAGTTGAGGTCACAAGTTTATCTCTTGCAGAATCGGCAAAATGATAATAAGTTAATTAATTAATTAAATAAATAAAATAAGCGGGATCATAAAAATTGCATTTTGTTTTTTATTAAGTTCTGCCCTGAATCAGCTGTTTCACATAACAGATGTTTACATATAGTCCACAAGACTCAATAATAATAACTTAATTTACACAAATGAAACAGATCAAAAGTTTACATACGCTCCATTCTTAATACTGTGTGTCGTTATTTTCTGACACTGCCAGACACTGCCTCAGAATTTCATCTGAGGAAAAATTTGTCGGGGAACGCGTCAAACTAGCGATCAAAGACTACAGATTTTGGCCTGGGATTATAGGAATCTTTTAGGATTCTCAAAATTTGTCTAAGACGACCAAACCGTGGCCAAAACCATATGGTGTGAACCTGGCTTAACACTATCTGCAACAAATGTTACATGAACTTCACCCCTTTGACATTTAGGTTTTTAGGTTTTACACATTTTTCAGGACATCACATTTAGTGCATGTGTTTTCATTTCCGCATGTCATTTTTTCATATGATTCATTTAGTTTTACATTCCTTTTTCACATATGAGGCATATGATTGTATTTTTTCCACACATGATATCTCATGTGATCTATTTTTATGTTAATTTTTCCACATGTGAATTTCTCACATAAGTAATCCTTTTTTCAGGTGTGATCACATACTGTTCACATGATGTCACATATTTACTTGAATTGAGTTTACTACATGTTAATTTTCAGGGCATGATGCTAAAATGTACCTTCGCATGGTTTTACATGTGATCACATATTACTCACATCATCATATATTATAACTTATGATCACATGTGCAATATATGTGATTTTCCATAAAATAAACGGCCATGAGAGAAATATTTTCTTTGTTTAGTAGATCATTCTGATGAAAACCATGTGCTGACCAGCAAACAGCAAAGAGACCCAGCTGGAGATGGTTTGAGATGCCTCCCCCTCACGCCACACAAATTTTTGGTTGTCATATTACTGTATACTCTCTGTATCTCTCTCTCTCTCTCTCTCTCTCTCTCTCTCTCTCTCTCTCTCACACACACACACACACACAAAAGCAAATAAAAATCATGAAACATTGATAAACACCACCTCTCTTTAAGACAATAATGTCTTCATTAATTATGCAAAAGGAGGAAGCAGCTGCTAAGGTAATAAGGTAGTACAAATAATAGTTTTGAACAATGGCATGTTATAAAGGTTGATTAATGATGATGGTGCAAGGACTGAGTTTATAAAACTGGATGAAGATAAATTTATGGTTGTCCTAATGAAGCAAAAATATTTAATAACTATTTTGCACAGTTAATTATATGTACAGTATTTGTTTAATGTGGGTTCAGCTGTTGAAACCCCTACATGGATCTATACACATGCACTATAAGCATCTGTTTTTAAAAAATGTAACATAGAAAATATTGTTAAAGGTTGGAAAGAAAATATACCTGATTGTCAGACTGTGTATGGCAAAATCTAAAAATATCAACTGAAAACTGATTAATGTATCATAATACCAGTATAATACCAGAAGTAAAATAATTTTGCTCTACATTTTAATAATATGTACACATATGTACCATTTATAAAAGTTATTTTAAAAGAAGACATTAATTAATATCCTGTCATATAATAATACATCAACAACAACAACAACAACAATAATAATAATAATAATAATAATAATAATAATAATAATAGATTAAAAATGTATAATGTATGATAAATTCGATCATAAATCATAAAATCAGTACATATATGGTTTAAAAAAAACACTGCTAGCAAAATCCCATTTCATTAACTAAGTTAAATATATTTCACAAATAAAAACAGTGGATAGTGATTAAGTTTCCTATCCCAATTCATCTGCATATTTATAAGCCTGCCTCACACACACACACACACACACACACACACACACATACACACACACACACACACACAAATCCCATTTAATGGCCTCCAGCCACTTCACTTAAAAATTCAGCTGCCGTCGCTACATTAACAATTACATTGATTACTGTGCACTAACGAATAATGATTAATTCCATACAAGCGATGTACTTCACCCAGTTAGATACGGTAACACAACATTTTCTACAAAAGTGTCTATAATATTAAGTCAAAACATCTACTATACATTGTTTTGTATATTGGCCACATTATCTTGATAAAAGACAGAAAACTGACCATCTTTACGGTTCACTTGTGGTGACGAACAATTTGCCTTCATGCCTTTATTAAAATGCCCCATTATCATGATTGAAGAGAATGTGCAGGCTGTTCTCAGAAGGATAACATAGAGTGATATTATAATGATATGATAAAAGTGAAGCAGTCAGTGGAACTGCCTGTCCAGAACAGTTTTGTTTTTGATTTTTTTGCACAATGGTATTTAGTTAATTTGTTAAATTCAGTGGATTTCTAATTAAGCTAAAAGAAAAGTAGGGAATATCTATAAAAGAAAAGAAAAACAACAACAGATATTAGTAATGATGTTTCATAAAAATATCGTGATGGGTATGTGAACATCCAGCACTACGACATTGTGTATCGAACCTTAACCTAAACAATTGTTATGTTGTGTACAAGACAAATATTTATGAAAGATAGGGACATTGCTAAAGTGTTCAGTTATGTTTTTAATGATTTCATTCTAAGACAAGGAGCCCAGGTATGCTTTGAATGCTAATGCATGTCACTGTGAGTAACGGCAAACAAAGTGACGAATTACATACAATTTTCTTAACAGAAAAGATTAAATGCAATATAAAATGGCTCCAGTTTTCGCTGCACTCTTATTCCAGAGTATGTGTTTGATGATGTGTTTTTGTTTAACTTGGGTTTCCATGGAAAAGGCTGAATATATCTGCTTTAACTAGTCACTGCTCCACTCTGCTAGGGCACTTTCTCTGAAAGCACTCCACAATTGCACTTCAATTTTATGCTAAAAGAAAAGGGATGCACAATTAAACACACATTTAATCATATCCTTCATAAAACACAAATGCCTTCCATAAAATGATCTCAACCATTAATGATAGCCAGAATTAATTAGGAAACCTATTTGACCACATTAAAAAAGCATTTACGGGTAAAATAAGGAGAAATCCAGCATGATTGCTTGCTTTAATAATAATTTTTTTTTAAAGGGGTGTTGGGGGGTTGGGGCAATTTTACAGAACACAGCCAGATTGGCAAACATCTATATCCTGTGGAAACACACTGCATTTGCTCTGTTTCTCTTTGTATCACTTTCATTGCCTCTTGATTTATATTAAGATACATACACTGCAGAACAGCTGATGTTTTTCAGTTTCAGTTCAGACAAGTCAGGGTACGAACTGTAACTGATCCACAGTGTATGAATATTTTGCATTCATTTTAAACCAGCCAAGGAAATTAGTTCACTGAATGCACAGACTCACTGCTCTTCATCTCTGTCTTGACTTTATAACATGCACTGTGCATGTGATTACCACTGATTGCTATTATATCCAGTGTCTTTGTGCAGACAGTTGAAAGAAAGGGGTGCACAAACATGTTGGTGGATTATCAAAGCAAAATGTATCACTTTAAAGTCTCCCTCATAGTGCTCTGAACTCATTAATAATACATCTTTAGTCTCTGTTCGCAGAGACCGGCTGTCCTCCCTGACTCAATCCCGACACTCTGAGCTCCCGATGCAAAATCACTCAACAGCAGCCTGATGAGGAGATTTGAAAGGATTAGAACAGCAAGTGTCTTGATAATTCTAGGCCTTAAAGCTTTTTCTGCTCTTATGAGGTAAAATCCAGACGTTACTGGGCCAAAAGGATTTTAGATGTGTGGTGCGATCCTGTCCTTGCTTGGCAACCAATTAGACAGACAAACAGAGAGACAGACAGAAACTAGAGGTGTAACAATAAACAAAGTTCTAAACTGATATGATACAGTGGTGTCCCAATACACTACATTTTCGTTACAGCAAAAATAAACATTGTTTGAATATGTCCCTTGGGTTTAAATTTTCAATTGATTAAAATGTTCAACATTATAAAAGTACAATGACTGAAACTTAATAATGACTGTTCACATGATCCCTTCAGACTCTTGGCAGTATATAATGAATAATAAATCTGTGCATTACTATAGTATGTAACAAAAGGAAACATAGCTTAGCCTTCACTAGTGTGACTCACAAGGCGTCTAAAGCATGGAGCTTTACTAAATTCAGATGTTAGTCAGTTGTGCTGTCAGAGTCATGCATCTCTCTGTAGCCCTAGATGTGTGTCTGTGTGGGTGTGTGTGTCTGTGTGGGTGTGTGTGTGTCTGTGTGGGTGTGTGTGTTTCTCCATGTTTTCATTTAGTTTTAAAGACAGACACAGAAGGGTGATATCAGACATGTTTGTGGTATTAACACCAGTGTACTGTACTCATATTTGGCAGATTCAGCACTCTGTAGTGTTTCGGTCCACAACTCACTGACTGCCAGCATCGTAAATTTAACAGAACCCTGTAGTGTTCCCATATACCAGACCTTACAGATTTGGGATAATCTTTCAGTTCCTGCTTGCTGCTAACCATTGCCATTGTTGTTTTTCTTGTACTAATACACTACAGGGTGTCCAAAAAGTCTCCAAACGTATGGGAAATTAACACATTTTAGCAAACTGTCTTTCACAAATGTTCATACACACACGACACAGCTGCCAAACTTATTAAGAAATGCGAAAACCCTGATAGTGTTGCAGACTAATCAAGAAGTGGACGAACATCTGATAAAGGCACAGTCGACGTGGTGCTGCCATACATAGGGGACTATGTATGGAGACTTTTGTGACACCCTGTATTATGCTAGCATTTTGGCTAACAAAAAAAACAAAAATATCCCTGTAGCCTTTATTGGTTTAAAATTAAGTGGACACTAGGAGGTAGTATGAGCTTGGTTCCATTTAAATATTTATCACACCTCATGCAATATTATGACAAATAGCCTGCTATATTATTCAGTCTGTTGAATGTATTATTTGATATGCAGATGTATTGAATTGAGAGCCTCCTATTAAAAAATATGGTACCATATGCCGTATAATTGCACCCATAGAGATAGACCAGATATATAGTAATGAAATTGTGAAGTAGAATAAACTATGAATAAATCACTTGAAGATAAATTAGTATACAATATAATATACGATTCTATATAAACGCTATAAATAATAAATAATATGCACAGTAAGGCAAATCCATTGTTGAAAGCATTGAGAGCATTCATACAATCCTGTTTTCATTCAACAGAAATAAAAACGCACGTTATAATTTTTTTTTGGAATTTAACATGCATGAATCAGTGCTTTCTTCAATCAATAAGCTGCCATTTACACATGAAACCTCCATGCAGAGAAAGGGAATGGAAGGGAGGGCAGAGGTCTATGTTCTATAAATGGATTACAACAGCTTGTTTTCCCCCTACACCTTGCTGTTTTCACAACCCAGGGTCACAGAAACAAGGTCAGTGCTTGTCTTGAAGCTGTGCCATCAGACGGAAATGAACCTGCTTGTCTTGAGGTGTCAATGATTCATGTGTAATTACTTCACTTATGTGATGGAGCACATTATAAAAACCCATCAGCTAATCTAATATAAACTCTACAAAAAAGAAGAGCAAGCAAATCACTGGATCTGATCAAACATAGCGCACACAGGAAACTAGCCTGGCTTTTGTTTAGGAGCCAAAAGCAGCTGAGGAATCATTAGAGAGGCTTCACATGTGACCCCTCAGGAAGAAGAGGAGGAAGGGAGGAGGATGGATGAAGAAAGAAAAAAGTTGATGAGGGACAAACGGCTCCCAAGGGACAGGAACGTGTCCTCAAACAACCTGAGATCAGCAACGGGTCTCAACAGTCAGCTTATTAAGGTGGCGCACCATTCTTTGCCTGCTTGATCCTACAGTAGGTTATGATTTAATAGTTTTTAGTGTTAATCACGAAGAATGGTTTAGGTGCTAAAATGTGGTACCAGCTCATCGCCATGCCCTGCTGCTGCTCGTAGATTAATGGTACAACTGTGGTGTGAAGCTTCTTCGTCCACATACAGGAGATGGAGGAGATTAGAGAGATACTGAGTCTCACTGGTTATCCTTAAGCTCAGAGTGTTGCTTTTGCTTGCTCTGATGTGTGGCCATGTAAGGGCTGTTGTCAGGGGCTGAGTGGGTTGTTTAGCATCTACACAGCATGATGTTTACAGAGGCTATGAAGCAATTCACTGATGAATTCACTGGAGTAGCTGTTAAAAAAAAAAAGAACTTGAGGAAAATGGCTATAGGCATGCATGACAAACCTTATTTGTGGGAAAGGAGTTAAAATTCTGCAAATTCTTGCTATATTTTGTTGCTTCGAAGCTATGAGATAGTACCTCTTTTGTCAGTTTATGAAGAAGCAGAAAACCCAAAGCTCATACCCATAGGTGTGCATGAAGTAATGAATAAAACACAAAGGGGTGTGCTGTTATAGGAAAATAATCAACAATGGGGTTGTGTGATGTAACCCATTACTACACTGAAGTTGACAGCATCTTCCTATAATAGCAGGTCTGAAAGTATTTTATTAATCTTAAACCATAGCAAATTGCCAATTATAATATGATATATATATATATATATATATATATATATATATATATATATATATATATATATATATATATTTTTTTTTTTTTTTTACTGAGGAATATCCATGAAACAAGTTAGTTCCTGTTATAACTTATTTTATAGCAGCTGTAAACAGTTATTCCCTCAGCAACCGCTCTTTTTCTCTCCCTCTTTAACCCTACAATTATGTTATGGGTCAGTTTGACCCATTTCCACATTTGAGATGTCTGAAATACTGGTTCATCTCTCTTTTTCTCTTTGAAATGTTTTGACTTTCCTCATTTAGGGTCATGAATTTATATGCAAATATTTCTTCTTACAGCTTGTCTCGGACAAGCCATAATAAATGTTTATTGTTTTAATCTGTTCTTTGTTGTTTGTGTGTGTGTTTAGGAGGGTTAAATTAGACAGGAGAAAAAACAAAGCTTGTTGTGTTAACGAAGTCCTCTGTCCTCATGATTCTCTTGTAGTGTAAAATTTACTGACTATTACAAAGTGATGCGACCTGAGATTCCTTCCATGTATGTTCTCCTTACAGAAGGCTTTACTATATCAACAACTGTTTTTAATCCTAATAGAAACTTTTTTTTTTTTAAATCATTTCAAGACTGAATTGTGCAAATTATAATTATAGTTAATTGGTGCTTGTAATATCACAGCAGTTTATTTAAAGCCTTGTTTGTGCACTGAGGTTGGAAGTCTAGTGTTTATAATGTTGATGTCAATGGACAAATATGTAGATTGCAATACCTTGTAATAAGAGTCTCATATGAAATCATTTATACACCTAAAACTTACACAGATTTGCACTTTTGACAGCAAAGAGATGTATATTTAGAAATTTCATACCAACAAGCGTCATGGGTCAATGTCAAATGGAACAAACATCTTGCTTCCATCATTATACTCAAGAACAGCTAGAAAAATCCTATTTACTCTACCTACCACTACTGACCACCACAGTGTAACAGTCACAGCACTTTTCCAAAACAAGCCTCTTACATATCTGTCAACAATATCTGTCAACATTTCTTCATACTTCATCAACATTTTCACACTCAACAGTCTGACCTGACCCGTGCCCGTGCCCATAGAAGAATGGAGAGAGAGGAACAGACCTGGCAGTGACACGCTGAGGAAGAGGAACAAGGCTAGCTCACACTCTCCTGGAGAGCAACAGTAACGGACGAGATGCCAAACACATGAGGTGAGGAAATGAGGTCAGTTTGCTGGAGAAAGATGCAGTGCACTCGGAAAAGGAAACATGGATCATAGCATTAACTAATGGCTTGTTCTGCTTTCTTGCCTCAGACATAAAGCTCTTTTCAGCTTCTGCATAAGGGTGAGTCTAGATTCACTTACACACACACACACACACACACACACACACACACACACACACACACACACACAAAAGGTCACTCAGTACAAACAGCTGGCCACACTGCACTGTACAATGGGTGGGTGCATAGTATAACAAATAATCACATTGTTCTCAGAGTGACATAAAGGAGGTTAAAGAAAGTGCAAAGATAAAGAAGTGTTAGTATGCTGGATGTTACAAAGGGCTTGCAATATATCACAATTCACTGTGAACTGCTGTGAACACCTCAGTCGCCTAATGGTACATTATAATATATTCTACCAACGGGTTATACCATAGCGCTGCTGAAGTCTCCATTCTGATTGTTTAGATTGTGCTGATTAGTTTTTTATAACAGCACAGCACTGAAAAAGGTCCAGCTACTGTAAAGCAAGTAAATCAAATATGTTTATATTGATGCTCTAGTTCCAATACATAATTGCTTATGTAGTAACAGCTAATTCACAGGACTTTGTGTGGTGGACACTCCACATAATCTAAGACTAATAATAAACGGCTAGCAAATTGTGCTGTTATTTAACAAAGAAAAATGTATCACTGATATGGTGGAGTTTTCTTTTAGGAGACATTTTTTCATATTTATGGAAGGAGTCTTCAGTATCAGCACTTTGTAACGACCTCTGTCGAGCTGTGATTTTTGTCATTATTTTCAAGAGAAAGGAAATTATAGAGGAGGGTGGGACACGGTGGGTGCCTCACGCCTCCTGGGTTTGCAGTTCAATTTCTGCCCTGCCCCTGCCCTGCGTGTGCAGAGATTGCATGTTCTCCTCGTGCTGCTTTGGGGATTTCCTCTGGGTACTCCGGTTTCCTCCCCCAGTCATGCGTTGTAGGTTGATTGGCATCTCTAAATTGTCTGTAGTGTGTGAATGTGTGTGAGTGTGCCCTGCGATGGGTTGACACCCCATCCAGGTTGTCCCCCGCCTTGTGCCCCGAGACCCCTGGGATAGGCTCCAGGCTCCCCGCGACTGTGTGTAGGATAAGTGGTACACAAAATGGATGGATGGATGAAAAATTGGAGAGATTGGTGAGGGAACGACTGTTTACAGCTGCTATAATGTAACTATAACCTGATTAAAGTGTGATGCATTCTTTAATGAATTAGAAATGAATTCAAAATGGTCACAGCACTGTTGCTGAGTATTTTACATATAACAGCACGTCCTGTCATGTTTACGGTAATAGTAACTTTGGCCAAATATACAGAAAGCCAGATTCTACTCCATTGTATTGTATATCAGAGCCTCACAAATCTAACACCAACCGTGTTTTAAAACTGGTCATGGGAAGGTTTAATTGAATTCCAAAGCTTTATAATATGTGTCCATATACTCAACCAAGCCAAGCTGATTCTGCATCATTTGAAACAATTTAAGCTCAGACAAGCAGATCTTTTCTTTACTCTCCTGAAACACTAAAGCAAACAATGACACGGGGGGGACAATCAAATAGTTACAATCTAATCTGTATGACAGGAGACCTTTGTTGAAAGTCATGGTCAAAATGCAGTCGAAACAATTTGGATTATCCTGTCTGCCTGACAGTCTCAAAAAATAATCCTTTGTTCAGGCCAAGTTTATAGTGGAATGAGGGAGTGGAATATCCCTTAACAGCCTGGAGAACCAAAACACAACCAAAACAAGAAAATGAAAACATAGCCCTTTGTCTACAGCTTGTGCTTAGACCCTGCAGTTAGATAGATAGATAGATAGATAGATAGATAGATAGATAGATAGATGTGTATGTGCGTGTGTGTGTGTGTGTGTGTGTGTGTGTGTGTTTGTGCATGTGTGTGTGATTTTTAAAGTAGGTCATCTTGTATATCTTCATAAACGTCAGAAAATTTAATCAACTATCAGTAATGTACAGCAATAGCAAGTGGACAATGCAGCCTTGACAAAAGAGAGAGAGAGAGAGAGAGAGAGAGAGAGAGAGAGAGAGAGAGAGGAGGGGAGAGGAGAGAGAGAGAGAGAGAGATAGATCGCTTGGCGGAGAAAGACGTTTGTGTGGTGTTCTCAAATAAAAGATTTGTTCAACACTGTTATCAGTAGAGTACACAGCGAGAGCAGCTCAAGAGTAAAATGTAACATTTTATCTTTACTGGTGCACAGCACTATAAATGACAGCGCAGGAGGAACGAGTAAATCAAGGTGCGCCTTGAAATTAATCATCAGCATGTGATTTATTATTTTCTTAATAGCAATGTTTTATGGAAATCCTCTGACAACCAGGTCCTGGTATGAATAATGAAAAAATTGTGTGCTATAAGTGTGTTTGCTTGCTTGTAGTGAGTCTGAGAAGAAAAACTTAGCTCACAGCTTTCAGAAATCATGGTCTGTGATTAAACAGAGCACATTTTAGTCATCTTTAGTGCCTCCTCCAGCTCATGTTAGTCTGTTTAGATCAGTGATTTGAGCAGGACTTTAATCCTACTCTTGCTGAATGTGTGGTTATTAATGAATTTAGGGGAAGCTGATAGTGAGACTTCGGCTCCAGAGGCAAGAACATTGGTCTAGTAGCACTGGTCAGAGGACAAGAAAAATTTTAAAGAAAATAAACAATCATGGCAGATTTTTAGATAGCAGATTGTTAATGTATTTTTATCGCACTCTGTAATGTGTTAATGTATTTTTATTACAGTTTGTATTTTTAGAGAAATATTAAGCTGCAGTCTAAAAGAGAGCTTTCTGTAAGGCCTTGGATGCCATAAAATCTGAAATGTTTTCACATGGAAATTCGCCATCTTGGGGAAACTTGGCAGACAGGAAGACAATTACATTAGACAGATTAACATCGAAGTTATGGTCCAAGGTGTAGGATAATAGTTGATTGGGTGGCTACTTTTAAGATAGAAATTTTAAGCCATAAGGAGCAACTACATTTGTCTGATAGACACCAGAGACCTATTGTTTGATTGTTTTTCATTCTTCATACAATTTGCAAGGACTGTTGAGTTCTTTGTGTCATTTGCCTGTTTAAGATGACAATAAATTTCATTTCACTTGGGCCTGATTGTTCATTTTTATGACCTATTTTTCATCTATTAGTACTTGTCATACCTGTTCCTCAAATAACCTCTGGAATAAAATAAGGACCATTTTGGACTTGTTTGGATTCAGTTTCGTTTGGAAAAAATACAATGTTAGCTAACACTGTATCCATAAATATTAGTAAATTTCTGAAAGTCTTCAGTAAAAGTCTTCAGGGAAACTGGCTTAAAAAGAGGAATATTCTGAAAGTGAAACCAAAGCGTATTCATGTTTGCTTGCCCACTTATTTCTACTTTATTTCATTTATATGCATGTTCTAAGGAGCCCTCCCAGCAAATGTTCCACCATTTCTGTTTTGAGTTAAGAAGGAGTGTTTTTGGTTAATATGTGATGTGTGGCCCAGGCACAAAACATCCAGTGGTTCTGCTTAAATTTGAGAGACACGCAAGTTTTGATTGCAGCATCTTGGAAGGATATGAAATGCTTGGATCCAAAAGAGTAATAATAGGTCATAAAACCTACACTTACTGATGAGAGACCATCTTCAAACAAGCTAGCTAGCAAGACTACCTGTGTTTCCATGTCACTACATCCAGTTTAAAGAAATCTCAAAGCAACACAGCTAATAGAATGAAAAGAATAAAGTGTGTAGGAAACCCACGTGGACATGGGGAGAACATACGAAACTCCTGACAGACAGTTTCCCGAGCTCAGGATCCATCTAAGGACTCTGGAGCTGTGAGGTAGCAATTTTGCTTCCAATTTATTAATTCCTTGTAATTAGTTCCTAGCTAATATTGCTTCCTTGTCCTCAGTGTCTGATTTATGCCAACTGTAGTATATGCAACATATCCAGCATTGGCCACGGGTAGCTCGATTGGAAATGGATATGAATAGCCAATTCAGATAAGCTTATACTATCCATTTTGATGCAGAATGCAATTAAATATCAAACACACTGGACATTGTCATTTATGTAATTTCATGTTTTAATGATGTTGCACTCATCCGCACCTGATGAAACTGCTCTGCATTTTTTTTTTCAGCTTGCTAGTGATTCATTGCATAGTGACCACACGGTGGCCCATCCCAGCACATACAAGCATTTAGCCACAATACTGCAAAGATAGGGCATTCCTCTCTCCTCTGTCCAAGCAACTGTTAACTCTACTGGAGAATCGCCTATAAAGAAAGATCATATAGTCTCATTTCATCTTCCAGCCCATAAAACATGACAGTCTGGAAATTTCTAATGAAATGTGGTCAGAGTAAATTAATGGGTCCTTATGACTCACAGGCAGCTTCCACCAAATCCTTTTGAGCTCAGGGACATTGTGGATATCATGATAGAGACTGTACTATATGTTAATATGGGCATTCTACAAGACATGTCACTTTTTTGCAAGTCCTTGTCAAGTCTCAAGTCTTTAGTCATGTACTGTAGTTAACACTTAAATCCTTAGTCTAGTCATTTTATTGCACTGTTTTTACTACTAGAGTTGCTCATACACCACACATAGTGTATAGAAACTATATACACGAAATAACACAAAGCATATGTACAGAACGCATACAAATAACTGTATAATAAATTATTTTGATAGGCATAGGACTAGATATCCTTGGACTAGGTATCCCAGTATCCAAATATACAAACGTTTCAGGGTGTTTTAATGTGTCTTATAAAAACGTCTTGTATTTTGATGAATTAATTGCAAATAGCACTTCAGTTATATCTATCACATTGTTGTTACCAAATCTTATATTAATGTTATATATAAAGCAGTGCTTTTTTTACATTAAAAAAGCATAAAACATATAGAACTGGTTGGGAACCTATCTGCAATTTAACATTTACAATCACCATTGTACAGCATTTGGAGTCACTATTCAGACTATAGATGAATCCATACAGTGTGGTCTTTATCAAATAATTTGCTTGGAACAAACCAACCAACACATTTTTATCACACAGGCCTATTTGACATACCAGTGTACCTCCTGTACCATCCCCCCCCCCCCCCCACACACACACACACTATCTAAACTATGGATTGATTCTTACTACTCCATGGCTATACATAAACAAGTAATCTCAATCTGAGAGATAAACCTTATAAGTATCTGGATGTAAAATTGGATGGGAAGTATATAGGTCAACCTATATTCCTGAAGGAAAATGCATTCTTGATAAGTTACAGCAACTCACATTTAAGCAACAGCACCAGTTTAACAGGTAATACAAGTTTATACGTAAGGTGTCCTTCACAGCACTTGACACAAATGACTCATTAAGACCTCTAAACTAAAAAAAATGTCAAAACAACCATGTAAATACAGGCCAATAAAACTGGAGGTTCATTTTAGCAATATTCTAGCAGGGAAGAAGGAAACACAAAGAGTGTTATCTTTGAACCTAAGAGGTCACATAAGGTCCCTTGATACGAAAGATTAATTATGAGGAATTGACCAGGGCAACATGCACCTTTACTCATCGGGTAATGAGGAAACCCTTATTCTTCATCTCCTCATTGCTTTCCTATAATCTTTTCCCTTCCCCCAAGCCACTGACAGCCACTACAAGCACCATCACATACAAGCACGGATTGCAACTGACAGCACAGTCTCCTGTAACAAAAGTGGAAGGACATAGTCCTAAACAAAATAGAGCAAGACAGTAATCTAATCCTCAATAAAAATGTTTTATGAATTATGTTTCAGTCATTCTTTGGTTAATAATTTATAGACGTGATACCTTCAAAATCATATTTGGTTCAGGAGCTATGTATGAGTTGTTTAAACATCTCTTTCTGTTCGAGAAGTCATCTGTGTCAGCCTGTTGTCCTGACAAATAATTACATACCTCAATCATACTTTATATTTCACAAGGTTCTTATTCTTAACTGATACATCTACACTTAAACATTTCTCCTCTGAGACAGAAACACAAGCTGAACCAGTTCTTGAATCAAAGTCGATCATGATCTAGTAATGCTCCCTTTTAACTCATCTACAGTATTCCACTGCTTACTAGACAAGAGAAACTTCCTCTGTGTCCACTCTATGGGATTTGTAAACCCTCCTATAGTTCAGAGCTTAGCTGAAACTCCTTTAGCAATTTAAATAGTTTAAAGGGAGAGGCACAAGGCAGGATGCCAAGCTATGAGAGTGAGTGTGCAGAATCAAGTTTACCATTACAGAACTGCAGCAGTGAGGAGGTGTCATAGAGAGAGCTGTAGCTGGAAAAGCTGTCCTCCATCCTCTCCCTGCGCTCTCTTGCCTCCTTCTTCACCGTCACTTTCACTGGCTTGATACGGTGACTCTATCTCCATTCACCAACCAGCATGCTAGGGTCAGCCCGCCGTTATCAGTTACCATGACAACATGTCCCCTCTAGGGTGGCTGTCAAGCCAACTCGGTCCCAATCTCACTTACTCTCCAAAATAGGCTGGCAAGTCCCCCCCTCAAAACCCCCCCCCCAAAAAAAAACCAGGAGAATAATTTTTTTTTAACAATGTCCTGTTCTTCTTTTTTCTCTGCTTTTTCCTTCTCTTTTCCCTGCTAGGTCCCTTATGACCTTCTCCAGAGCAGCTGTGGGCTGTGTAAACATCCACAAGAGAAACAGTTTTAGACAGCTTGAGCTCTAAGAGGAAGAGCTGCTGCGTGTGTCTGTGTGTGTGTGTGTGGGTGTGTGTGTGTGTGCAGTAAGAGTGTTTGTGTAATGCCGTGGACACACTACTGAGCTGCCTGGAATTTCTCCCTCAGCCTGGTTTGGAATGTCCAATCAGAGCTCAGCTGGGTGGGGTTTCTCTCGCGTTACCCCACCCTATGGCAGAGAGAGAGAGAGAGAGAGAGAAATATGAAACAGCAAAAGGAACTAAGGGGAATGACTTAACCATGACTTAGCTGCTTTGGCAAGACTGAATAAAACTTTCCCTTAAGTGAAACAATGTGCATACACCAGTCTTAAGCACACTGTATTTATGAAGACAAAATGAGTGTCCACACCTAACACCAACCAATATAGAAATCATGTTCTACTTAAATTACACAACACACTAAAGAGTATTATAATGGCAAAGAATGTAAATTCCTAGGTATAAAGAAAAGACGGACAGAGGACAGAGGAAGGGAACTGAACAGAAAAGGAAAAAATATGCTTTTGTATTTTTATGCCATAAAAACAAGCTCCAACAACCAGTCCTGAAGCTAAGTATTTACATTTTCAGCCTTATCATATTCTAAACCAATTATGACTTGGACTGAGAAGCATCAGAGAGAAGCATAGAGGAAGTGGGCTTTTGGCAGTGTCCTACAGCAGACATGATGCCAAAAAAAATTAAGCCATTCAATGAGCCAAGCACAGATGCATAAGCAGTAAGAGATGACTGCATGGCCTCATTTTTTCAACTCTTTAAACAAAACCCACACGCACTGAAAAAAAGAAAAGGCCGCAATGAGAAGTCCTTTTGAAGCTTATCGCATGTCTCACAGGAGCAATGGAAAGCATTTTGAAGTGAAGATGTGAAGTGAAGAATGTCTGCGTGCTTGTGATTTGGCCTTGGCTGTCACCTCAAAACCGAAAGGATTAATCCCTTTGAAAAGCTGTCTCTTTTTCTGTGTCTATATCTCTCTCCCTCACCTCCTTCACTGTTGTGTTCTTCCTTCATTACACAATAGATTCTCTTGACCTGTACGAGAATCAAGTTCTGTTTATGGCATATAATCTTAGCCCGGATTAGGGCCTTGACACAGACCCTACTGTCTGTTCCACTCAAGACCAAATGCTTATGAATTCCCAAAAGCCAAGAGAAACATTACTTATTCATTAGTCTTTATAAATTATTGAGACTTATTGTGGTAACACTTTAAAGTGCACAAATAAGCAATATACTAATACTTAACAAATGCCTTCTTAATGACAAATTAATACATTAACTAATCTTTAGTGCAGCAGGAAATCATAAATCATATATACTATGAGGGGCTTCCCAATACTGTTGCCACAAAGATAGAAGCACAGTATTGTCTCGAACGTTTTTGTATGCTGTAAGCTTTAACATAAAGATTTCCCTTAAGTGGAACGAACATGTTCCAGCATGACAGTCCCCCTGTGCTCAAAGTGTGGTAAAATGTACAGAGCCCTGACCTTAACCCTACTGAAAACCTTTGGGATTAATTGGAGCACTGACTGCATGTCAGCCCTTCTTACCGGACATCAGCACCTGACCTCAGTAATGCTCTTATGCCTGATTGGGCAAATGCCCACAGCCATTTTCCGAAATCTAGTGGAAATCCTTCCCTGAAGAGTGAAGCCTTGCCTTGGAGAATTGCTTTTTCTTAGCGTGTTCAATACTTTTTTCCTGTGTCATTCCACTTTATTACACATAACTTTATTTATGGACTTTAATGTTGTGAATTCTTCATATTTCTTGAGTTAATACTGATGTGTGGTGAAAATGTCATGTGAATAACCTCATTGGAAATATGTTTACTGAAAAAAATGTTGATGTGTCCAATACTTCCCCCACTGTATAATAAGGCTATACTCACTTTATATCCGGTATTACATTTTATCATTTTGTACGGAATATGTTTATGTTTATTTTATTATTATATTGCTCCTTCTTGCACACTATGCATTTTGGATTTCTCCTGTAATCTGTGAATTTCCCTCTGGGATTAATAAAGTGATCAAAATTTATCATTATAAAAGAGTTAGGAAATTATTAATATAGTACTTATTTCTAAACCTTATAGTAAAGTATTACCCATATTGTTACTAGGTTTTTGTCTCTTCTGAGTCAGGATTCTTTCTCACTGATTAAGCATGCATTGTATGACTGAGAATCACGTGTTAAGGCTCTTCATTTGTAGTGCCTCAGTTTTCTGCATGATAATCGAGTCTCAGAGCGTTCAGAGGGGAAGCACAGCTTATTGGTGCTTAGAGATTAGAGAGCAGTGTGTCCCCTCCTGCTCTGGGACAGAGAGAGGGAGGAAGAAATGAAAAGAGAAAAGGGAGGGGGAGAGAGAGAGAGACTGGGATGAGTGAACGAGGCTATCGCCTGCCTCCACTGGCAGCTGGATGGCTCAATGCCCTGCTTTTGTTCTCCTGTTCTTCTGGATGCAATCTCTTTCTTTTACACATGAACACGTACACGTTTGATAAAAAAAAAAAAAAAAACTACACACAAACACACAGAGTTAGGAGTCAATAAGAGCTGTCACTTAAAGAATGTGTAATGTGTTCAAACCATTACAGACACTATATAGTGACAACTTAGCAACATTTACACCTCTAATAGTAAGTACCAGATTAATCACAATGAGGATTAATATTGCACGGATTAAACCATCTGCTGGTTGTGAATTTTGTTTTATTGGAAATTCTGTAATAACAGCACTCACCTATATTTATACGACACTCACTATACTAGGTGAATCAAGCTCCTCAGATACAGACCTGTGCATGATTATGAGTCGGCAAAAATAGATTTCAACAGTGGATTTCCTGGTGCGTTATAATAAACATCAAGAGGTTATGAGGATAATCAAGGGGCAGTGGACCATGACACTGCCTGTGGTTCAGACTGTGACTCCAGCTGTAGAGTTCTCTGCTCTGCTGCTTCCTACTGAGGAAAACTAATAAGAATTACAGAGCCATTGCTTCACATAATAACATTCAAGTGTAGATAAGATGCAAGTGTCTTTGTGTGTGTTTGCAAGTGTGAGAGGGAGGAGACGAGATGGAGTGGAACATTGCACATACGGAGTGTGTTAATCATGTGCTAATGCCTACTTCAGAGCAGATTCAAAAACAGTGCTCTAACACTTTGCATAAAGTGTGAAAGAAAGAAACGTCTTGTCTGTATTGTTCTGTAAGAAACAGAAATGTGTTCATATATCTAGATTTAGGCCAGCCATGTTTACTGTGTATGCGTCTCCACCTAGCAACAGCAGCTGTGCATGAAGAAGTCATTCTTCACTGAATATCCTATCATAGTCAGTACCACAAGGAGGATATAAAAGATCAAGAGAAGTGGCAGCCAACCTGAGAAGAAGAGCTATAAATATCTGGGTGGTGCACATGTAATTCTAAAGGAAGACTTGAGATATTTGAAGCATTTTATCTATTGCCTTGATAGAACACTCGATAGAACTACACGTACAGTGCCCTCCACTAATATTGGCACCCTTGGTAAATATGAGCAAAGAAGGCTGTGAACATTTGTCTTTGTTGTTTAACCTTTTGATCTTTTGGTCAAAAAATTCACAAAAATTCTCTGCTCTCATGGATATCAAACAATTGCAAACACAACACAGGTTTATTAAAAAATATCTTTGTTAAATATAGGTGTGAAACAATTATTGGCACCCCTATGAATTCATATGAGAAAAATATACTTGAATTATATACCCATTGATATTTTACATTTTTAGTACAGCTGGGTGACTAGGAACAGGAAATTGTTCAACCCTGACTCCTTGTTTCACAGGGGTATAAATATGAGGTAACACATAGGCCAAATTCCCTTAGTCATTCATAACATTGGGTAAGACCAAAGAATATAGCTGTGATGTGCAGCAAAAGGTTGTTGAGCTTCACAAAATGGGAAGTGGCTATAAGAAAATAGCAAAAGCATTGAAAATGCTCATTTCCTCCATCAGGGCAATAATTAAGAAGTTCCAGTCAACTGGAAATGTTATGAATCAACCTGGAATTGGACATGTGTCTATATTGTCTCAATGCACTGTCTCAATCTCCAAGGATCACAGCTGGAGAATTGCAGAAGTTAGCTGTGTCTTGGGGTCAGAAAGTCTCCAAAACTACAATCTAAGTCACCTACATCACCACAAGTTGTTTGGAAGGGTTTCAAGAAAAAAGCCTCTACTCTCATCAAAAACAAACTCAAGTGTCTTCAGTTTGCCAGACACTACTGGAACTTCAAATGGGATCAGGTTCTATGGTCAGATGAAACCAAAATAGAGCTTTTTGGCAACAAACCCCAGAGTTGGTTTTGGCGCACAAAGAGAGGTAGACATATGGAAAAGTACCTCATGCTCACGGTTAAATATGGGAGTGGCTCTTTAATGTTTTGGGGCTTTTTTCTGCCAGAGGACCTGGACATTTTGTTAGGATATTCCAGTGGTTGGATCTTCCAACAGGACAATGATCCAAAATCAACACAAAAATGGTTTACTGACCACAAAATCAAGGTCCTGCCATGGCCATCCCAGTCCCCTGACTTGAACCCCATAGAAAACATGTGGGGTGAACTGAAGAGGAACGTCCACCAGTGTGAAATTTGAAGGATCTGGAGAGATTCTGTATGGAGGAATGGTCTCGGATCCCTTGCCATGTATTCTCCAACCTCATCAGGCATCATAGGAGAAGACTCAGAGCTGTTATCTTGGTAAAGGGAGGAAGCACGTATTGTATTATTGACTAAAAGGGTGCCAATAATTGTTGCACACCTATATTTAACAAAGATTTTTTTTAAAATAAATGTGTTTTGTTTGCAATTGTTTGAGATCTATGAGAGCAGGGTATTTTTGTGATTTTTTTTTATTTTTTTAAAAGAAGATCAAAAGGTTAAACAATAAAGACAATTTTTCACAACCTTCTTTGCACATATTTACCAAGGGTGCCAATATTAGTGGAGGGCATTGTATGTATGAAAAATCAAGGTATTTGTTCTGCAGTATAAAAGAACATCTTTGATTGATGCTTAAATTTAGGCCTTAGATGTATTTTTGCTTTGATACCAAGGCAAAAGAAACATAACAGTATATTTATGTTAAATAAAAACACAGTAGTATTATATACACAATTTTCCACTCAAGTCTCCATTTTCAACTAGGGTAGTAGTATAGAAACTATGAACACAATCATCTAAAAATATATGTATGTAAATCATACTGTTTATGTCTAATTTTGTAAGTGTATACACTTTTGTAAACACAGTTATTTACTATTATATAGCCCTTTGTTTACTTCTTTGTTTGAAATATGAACTAACTAATACTGAGTCAAAATGGGGGCTGTACTTTTCTGAAATAATGGATAAAGATTTTTTTTTTTTTGCCACACAGTATGATTTATGTGCATGATATATGTGCGAGCAGAGCTGGTTTACATCAGTGAGCATCGCAGAGAGTTTTCACACTGGAATTAAAGATGAATATAAGATGCACCATAAACACTTTACCAAGCAGTGCACAGCCTGAAATGATAAAATATTCCATTACATTTATCTATTTTCCACTGGAAACCTCTAGAGGGGATATGTAAACCAGACTGTTAATAACA
The DNA here is from genome assembly GCF_023375685.1 of Ictalurus furcatus. Classification (NCBI taxonomy): domain Eukaryota; kingdom Metazoa; phylum Chordata; class Actinopteri; order Siluriformes; family Ictaluridae; genus Ictalurus; species Ictalurus furcatus. The sequence continues at coordinate 11,348,023 of NC_071263.1, read as the reverse complement.
GCTCTCCGGCCATCTGGAAAAAGCAAACATCCTCATGACCCCTGACAATCACTGATGCTGAACAATAAGCTAATTTATATGGCAAACACAAAACTAAACCGTTTCCTTCATTATACAGTATAATCCCCTTACATAAAACAAAAAAAATCATTACATTATAACAAGCAACTGCAAAATCCCACATGCCCAGTTTTTAAAATCATAGCTGTATTTTCCAATACTACCCTCTAGCACCTGCTTTCTCTCATCCAGCTGGTGTGGGACAAACTCTGACTCATGTGGTACTCACACACTTCTCCAGGACAAGCCCCCCCCTGGCCTGTGTAAAATCACCACTGTAGCGTCTGTTGTTCCGAGAAGCTGCGTTCAGTGTGCCTAATGGAGATGAATTATGGCTACTTCTTTCTCATCATAATGGCCTCTCTGTTCCTTCTTCTGCTCTTATTCTCCATACTTACATGATGATGTCATTAAAGCCTGGATTAGCGCTTGTAAGCCCACTGCAACTTCCTCAAGCTAAGCCAGTTACGACACTATTTTTTGCTCTGTCATAACAATAATAAAAGGCTAAATGATATGAGACATGACATTTCACTTACATAAATCACAACTGGCTTTTGTAGGAGTTACTCCCTGAAGCCGTGCAACGGATAGTGTGTACACAGAGTCTAACTCGAATGCAAATTACTCATAAAATCACTTATTACTGCCATGCCAGCTGGACAGAGTATCATTCGCATACACATCATCACAAACCACAGCTCATGTAGCATAAGCCAGAAATCTCCTTAGCTTAGTGGATCATAGGATATTTTCTGCATTTCATTCAACAGACGTCCATTTTATTAGACACTGTATACTGTCATGCTCTAAATCACTGTTCTTCATATCAGTATTTCAGTATTTTAGCTGACATTATACATCTGACTTGATCACTGCATTAAGGCTAAGCTCATTCCCCCATTTCTTGCATAGGAATATACACAGAGTACATCATACACAGTATGTCCAGACATACGGTACAAGGAAATGATCAAATAAATCAAGTTGGGGAGAAAGACCTATATAAATTCCTATCTCTTCTTTTCTCTACTTGTAACAAAATTTCCACACCCACCGCCTCTCCATCTCATCAATACTATTCAACTCTTCTACCCTGAGACAGTTCAGAGGGCGGGCTGGCTGTCTAGCATGAAGCAGAAGCTGCCCAAAACTCCAGACCAACTACCCCCTTTATTCCAGGTCATTTTCCATGACATTTATTTGAAGGTGTGGTCTGCATTTGCAAACAGTATATAGAGCACTACACTACAAACTCATTCTTCATTATCTCTCACAGCTCACAACCTGAAATATACAAAAAAAAAAAGATTATTATTCTGGAGTGCCGAGAGCTCTGAATAAACATACAGACTGTCATAAATTCAATTATGATTGTATTGTTTAAATGTTAGATACCAACTATTAATTTATTTACAGTACTTTTGTGATCTATATAAAGTCTTGAGCACATGCTCTAGGTCAGTGGTCACCAGTCCTGTTCCTGGAGATCTACCTTACATTTACATTTATTCATTTAGCGGACGCTTTTATCCAAAGCGACTTACAAATGAGGAAATACAAGCAAAGCGATATATCAAACGGAGAACAATACAAGTAGTGCTACCATACAAGATCCATTAATTCAGTTCTAGAAAAGCAAAGTGCGCAAAGTAGGGTTTTTTTTTTAGGATAATGTGGGTTTGGCGTTTTAAGGCTTCGTTAGGTGCTCACGGAAGAGGTGGGTCTTTAGCTGTTTTTTGAAGATAGTGACAGATTCTGCGGTCCAGATTGAGGTTGGAAGTTCATTCCACCACTGAGGAACAGTTAGTGTGAAGGTTCTTGAAAGGGACCTTGAGCCACACTGAGTTGGCACTACTAAGCGTCGGTCGTTAACCGATCGTAGATTGCGTGAGGGAATGTAAGCCTCAAGGAGAATGTTGAGGTAGGGCGGTGCTGTACCAGACAAGGTCTTGTACATGAGCGTCAAGGCCTTGAATTTGATACAGGCAGCTACAGGATGCCAGTGGAGATGAAGAGGGGTGTGACATGGGTCCAATTGGGAGACCTTCCTGAAGACTTTAGCTCCAACTATAATTCTGCCCAACTGACCATCTAATTAGTGCCTTAAGAAGTTCTTGATCAACTAAAACAGGTGTGTTAGATTTTGTTTGGCAATGAAACCTGCAAGAAGGTAGGTCTCCAGGGACGTGGTTGGTGACCACTGCTCTAGATCCTATTCTTATATTAATATCTCAGTGAGAAATATAAATAGCCTGCTCCTCTTCAGTGCAGTAGATATCTCACTTCAAATCTAGCACTCACATCCCATTACCAGTCTCAGACAGTAACTCTGTCTGTCTATGTGTCTGTCTGTAGTCCACCTCCAACACAACATGCCAGCTAGGAAATTAATTTAGAGCTGAACTCCTTCTCAACAAGGCAGAGGAAGGCCATTACATCCTCCTCTCAAATTGCAGCCAAAAGCAGAGGAGAGATGACATCCAGAGACCTTAAAGCATCATTTCTACCATAGTCTTGATTGTTCATGGATTACTTTACTAGCACTAATTACACTTGGCTACCCACATTAAGTCTGTTATATTAAACCTAATATACTTATGTGTATATATATTTACCTTTAAACTGATCTTACTTATCATGACAGGAAAACTGGGGCTGGACAGATTTTTTTGTGTTTTACATTGTCTTGGCTGGTATGATTCAGGGTGGGCCAGTGCATCAGTGGAGCATGATCTTTTTTGGCTGAGCAGTAAATAAATGAAGGCTGGTGGCTGCTTGCCACAAATGCAAAACTGTCAGTTCTTATCATGGGGAAAATATGTCTCATTTATATGTCCAGAGTGGAGGGTAGAGGAGGAGGAGTCACCCTTCCAGAGATGAAGGGGGTGGGACACAAGAGTACAGCAGCTGATACCGGCAGATCAGCTTTAAAACCTGATGGAAAACTTCAAGATAAGAATTTAGGTCATATAGCATCAAACAAACCTTATTATTAGCCTACTATTATTTGGGCTTTGTGTATTATTATTATTATTATTATTATTATTATTATTATTATTATTAAGTAGTATTAGTAATAGTAGAAGTAATTAGGGATGTAATTTTGAGTCTTCTGTGGTTTTGATTCTTTTGAAGGCAACGATTTAAGATATGATTTATTATGAATACATAGAGCAGGACTATTTTAAGAGTTATGGGACGAATCACCTTGCTAGCCTATTTACCCATCAGTCTAAAAACATGACTTATTTTTTTACACACCATTTGCACATCCTTTCTTAATGGTGGCTTAATGGTGGCAACCCCCAGGGTTGGGGATTTGAATCCCACCTCCGCCCTGTGTGAGCAGAGTTTACATGTTCTCCCTGTGCTTTGGGGGTTTCCTGCGGGCTCCTCCCCCAGACCATAGACATGCATTGTAGGTTGATTGGTATCTCTAAATTGTCCATAGAGTGTGAATGGGTGTGTGAGTGTATGTACGATTGTGCTCTGCGATGGGTTGTCACCCCATCCAGGGTGTCCCCTGCCTTGTGCCCTGAGTTCCCTGGGATAGGATCAAGGCTCCCCTGCGACCCTGTGTAGGGTAAGAGGTATGAAAAATGGATGGATATATGAAAGTTAATTTGTCATAATATTTAAATCGATATATTGATCCCAGTTGTCTTGTTACACCGCTAGTAGTAGTGGTCTCACATTATTAGGACCCAATGAGCAATAATTGCATAAACCAAATGGGACATATACAGTATATGCTATATCCCAACACAGTAATTCTTACTAGGTCTATGATGTAAATTACAGGTATCCCGTTTATGGAATCTGTATACCGGCATGTTCCACGTACTATAATACAGCGACACCTAGTGGTTCATGAAAGATAATGCCTTCTAAAATATTCCAAAAGTTAATGCATAAAAGATTCAATGATAATGGATAAAAGTTAAAGGATCATCCAAAATTAATTAACTTACATAATTTTTAAAGTTAAACAGAGCGAGTATTAAAATGATAATAATAGTAGCATCAAGACTGTATTCCTGAAAGAATATCTGTCTTTTTCTTTGCATGTTGTTTGAACTTGTCTCCTTTGAACACCTACTTTAGTTAAGAAAGGTGATACAAAAATTAACATTCTGGTTGCTTTTCTTCTGAAACCTTGATATATCACATAATCTCACTAAATTTGTGTGAGGCCACATTTAAAGACTCAGACTTAACTTAGCTCAGCATCACACAATAGTTTTCTTGTTATGTTACTGATTACGTAAAGCAGACTGATTAAAAACAGCACCTTATTAAACAAAGACGTTATTCAGACTATTGAATGAGACTTCAGAAACATGCCCTCATTATGTATCGCAGCACACACAGATAGGGTATGTGGATTACAAATTGCATGACTAAGTAAAAAACAAAGAAAGATCTTGCAGGAAGCATAAGCCAGTGAACAGTTATTTTTCATATGTTATTCCACTAAAATTTATAGAAATGAATTCAGCCAAATGGCATGTGGCAGCAAGAATGAACTGACTGTTTGTGAAAAGCACCCATAATGCAATGCCACAGTTTGCCTCATCCTTTCATGGTTCATTCATTCATATTACAAATATTGCAAAATGGACTAGCTGATTAAGCTGTGATTTGAGTCCACAAATATAAACTTTCCTGTATTGTAATTATGAAACCATCTTGCTCTGACTATAACAGATTGGATAAAACTACTGAAGAAGGCAAAATGACCTTTGCTGAGAATATCATCAGTTTATTCAGTCAAACCAAGTAAACTCTTCTACACAAAATTGCCATCATGTCAAGAACAAGTTATCTGGGTGAAGCTACATACAGTTAATACGCACCACACATACTCTTCTGTAGTAATAATACAGATTATGTTTTCTCAAACACATTGCTTTACAGAAAGCTTTGGATGCTGATTGTGCATCCATAAAAAAATATATATATATTTTACTCTTTATAGTTCTAAAAGTCAATTTGCAATGCATCCTATTTCAAATTGCATTATAGTATAAAGTGAGTAAAACATGAGCTTTCTACCAAAGGCCTCAAAGTTGCTTAGATCACTACATTAATGCAGCACATTAGTAGATAAAATATTTATTAGCAGCTGACCTACAGACCAAGAGGAAGAGTGGAAGAGCAGTCTATTTATATCTGATTGTTTCTGTTGTGCTGCCAGTAAAGCAAACATCAGCTCTTCCCTGACAACACACATTATCTGTGGGGAAACAGACCATCGACGATTGTCTGCTGGATGAGTGTGTATTGAACCTATAAGCACGCAGTCAATAGACAAAGACACACGACACCAGAGTATTTAGCTGATACATCAAATGTAGCCTATATGTGCTGACAATAACACAATCTCATTATACATCTCTCATTCTTCACTGTGCAAACTTTGACACACATAGACACCATAAAATGTGTTCTGGTTCTATCATGACATTGACATTGAATAAAAGAAAGCCATATAAGGCAGAAAAACTGTGCACATTGAGCAGAATTTTTGCAGGATGAGCTGTCCCCATGGAAAGGGTCCAAAAATACCAAGTAAAAACCCAAATCTAAAGTTACTCTGACTCGCCACACTCACCCACTGCAAGTCCCTCCGGGTCTGACATCATGCACAGTAATGGAAATTTCTCACAGGCAGGTTGTTTATTAGCGAGTCTCCTATGCAAGATACCTGCAGCAAAGCACACAGAGAGCACAGAGACTGTGGACACCATCAACACGGCTCCTGCCCTCTCTGGCCAGTCGATGACCACGAGATGCGAAGAATGCACAGCCAGCATTGGTGGACCATCTGCTATTGGACGATAAATATGTTTACACCCCTCCCCATCCCCTTCTCAGTCCATTTTAATCTGACTGAGCCTTTACACCAGGAAGGAACTGTGCCAGAGTATGAGTGCAATCAGTCCTATTTTAATACCCATTAGAGCACTCAGGGTTCTGCAAAACTACAACAAGCCCACAACAGAGTGACTAGTGTTTAGAGATTATTTTCCATCTGAAAAGTATACTGAAGTCCTACAACTGTTTTCCCTCAAAATCAGTTACTTTCTATATTCTCAACCAGAATCTCTGACAGCATGTTTGAAATGTATGCTCTTGGTATCATTTTTGTTGAGAAGTCAACCATATATCCCATTTAAAACAGAGTAAAGAAGAGTGGGTTGTGTTTGTAGAACAAAAACTGAAATCCATCATAAATTATTTATAAAAATAATGTTTAAAAAAACGACTTTTTTCTTTCCTCCCAAGTGTTTTGTTAAAATACATTCTGAGATTGTGCTCAGCACATTTACCTAACATCCACCAGGTGGCGCTGTTGTAACACTTCTCCCTGAAAAGAACCGTATCAATCCTTAACAAATAAATTTCACACATTATGTAAACTTGCTTGACCAGATTTAGACAAGGTTCACAAGTAAAAAAAAAAAAAAATTGTATTGGAACTTGTATAACGTTTAGGTAAATGTCATTGTCTCATTGTTTAATCAACTTTCATTCTTCACAAAACAAAAAATGTAGCTACTCATTGGATGACGTTAGATTTAAAATGTATATTTCACTGGAAAGGGAAATACTTTTAAAGAACAGTTTGTTGTAAAATGATTTCTTCATTATTTAACCAAAAAAACAGATCAGCAGTAACATTAAAACCACCTGCTGATATTGTGTAGATCCCCTTTGTGCCGCAAAAACAACTCTGACCCATTGAGGCATTGACTTGACAAGACCTCTGAAGGTGTGCTGTGGTATCTGGCAGCAGATCTTTCAAGTCCTGTAAGTTGTGATGTGGGGCCTCTATGAGTTGGACTTGTTTGTCCAGCACATCCCACAGATGCATGATCAGATTGAGATCTGGGACATTTGGAGGCCGAGACAACACCTTGAACTCTTTGTCATGTTCCTCAAAGCATTCCTGAACAATTTTTGCAGTGTGGCAGGGTGCATTATCCTGCTGAAAGAGGCCACTACCATTAGGGAATACTGTTGCTATGAAAGGGGTGTACTTGAACAAAGTTTAGGCAGGTGGTACGTGTCAAGGTAACAGCCACATGAATGCCATGTGCCACATCACACTTCCTCCGCCAGCTTGCCTTCATCCCATAGTGCATCCTGGTGCCATCTCTTCCCCAGGTGAGCGATGCACACACACCCAGCCATCCACATGAGGTAAAGGAAAATGTGATTCATTAGACCAGGCCACCTTCTTCCATTGCTCCATGGTCCAGTTCTGATGTCAGCATGGGCACTCTGACCATTCTGCGGCTACGTAGCCCCATACACAGCAAGCTGTCATGCACTGTATGTGCTTTTTCAGCAATTTGTGCTACAGTAGCTCTTCTGTGGGATCGGACCACACCGGCTAGCCTTCGCTCATGCACATCAATGAGCCTTGGGCACCCATGACCCTGTCGCCAACATATTGGGAAATGTCTCTGTAATATCCTTCCAATTATGGATAGGAATGAACAATGTAAAATTTAATGAATGCAAAAAAAAAAATCTAGAAACAGATTTTGGTTGAGAAAATAGGAAGTAACTGATTTTAAGGGAAAACAGTTTTTGAAAATACAGTGGGTTTAAGCTGTTTCCACTCTAGGTTGATCAAGAAAACAATGTGCGTATATTTATGTGTATATCATAATGACATAAATTGACAGATATGTCAGGAAACAAGCTTTTCAGGAATATATGATTAAGTGTAAGGCGCTTAAGCATTTCGTGTTGTTTTTTGGAGTTGTTAGATTTAAGATAATGTAGTGAACATGAGTGTACATTATCAGTGAAATTAACACGTTCCTGACGAATTATGAAATTTTATTACCACAGTTTAAGACAAGACATAAAGAGGCACATATGCAATTTATCCAAAAATCTTAAAAATTATTGACATGGCCAAAATTGTTGTTTCTACATATAGTGTCTTGTAAAAGGAAACCTGTTCAGTGATGTCCCCAAAAGACACATTAAAACTTGCTAGAACTTATGACGTATGATTTTAAAAAATAATAACAAAATACATACTATACAAATACTTACAGTAAGCCATTACAAGGGTTTTCTGGCAGGGTAATGCTCCTGAGCACTACATTACAATGAATGTACATGTCTGTCTGATACATGACATTATTTATTGTCAGAAAGTCTAGTCTATTAATTACGCAAAGCAAGCAGCATCTAAAATTTTATAAGCTGATATGAAACAAATTGCAACGAACTGGTGAACAAATAGTGTTGCTATGTTTTCAGTCTTGCTCACTGCAGTCTGCGTATGTTACGTAGCCTAATCCTTTAGGCCTCAAGCACATCTGGTAACAATTCTTTTGATACAACTTGCCAATCTCGGCCTGCATTTAATTTTCTGCTTTTTTTACGCTGTTTTATTGAGTTATCGATATATGTTACACTTTTATATGTATTCGCTGTGTAGCCAAGTCTGCTTATTTTTCTGTGTGCTGTGAATGCCACACTTCAAATCGATTGCATTGCAGAGGTGTTTGGTCTCTTACTATTGCTGTGGTCATATTGGTGTGCTTCCCAGGCAGTAAATTGAAAAGACTTTAGGCCTGGTCATCATGTCATAGCAGTCCCTGTTCATTTGATTGTTTAGTAACCCCAGCTTGTAGACTGATTACTTGGCTAATCAATTTGGCCTTGTGAGAGTTTGGCATTGAGTGATTTTCAGGCCTCTGTCAATCGTGTGAGCTTAGGTTTCTCCCAGGCTCAGCATGAGCACTTCAGACCCTCTGGGACCCCTACCTCCATAGCTTACTTTGATCCTGTTTGCAGAAAAGTTTACAGAGGACATGCTTTCTCTAAACGTAACCCCTTCCAACCCTCCTGCAGTAACCCCAGTCCCAAGCTGGGCTGTTTTCATTTGGGAGATCACTAAGGATGAAATGAAATGATTACAATCCATGACTACTATATTGCACCTTTTTTTACTATTTGATTTTAATCATAAAATGTCTCCTACTAATAGTTTCACCCAAGCTGGAACTAAGTTAAGGCATAATGTTGACAACAAGGACACTTAGACAATCTAACATCCATTTTGGACTTCTCACAATGAATCATTAATACATGCAGTAGTACCAGCATGTTAGATCCATAATTGGCATTTAATTGGTATTCTTAAAAGCAATTGCCAGCCCTATTCCAGTGATCAAGGGTAATGAAGTCTTAATGGTGCTAAATTTAACAGCCTCCTCAATGATTCCTTAACTGTTTTATGGCCATTGAGGCAATTTGCTAATTACATCATAGACTTTAAACTTAGCGCCTGTCAAATTTCTGTGCTAATTGTGGCAATAAGATCACAGCACGCATTTACAATGCCAGATCTCAGTTCATCCACAAGCCAAACAAATAAAGTCTGGTTTCACACTTTTAGTAAAGAAGTACACATTTTTAACATGGCTTGTAAAACAACAATAAAGAATATTGCTTATATAAAAAGAATTAGAGTAATGTAAGATCATCATCATTATCATCGTCTTCTTCTGATTGGTTTTTCCTTTACAAAGGATCCGAAGCTCTGCTCCTCACCTGGGATTTAACTTTTAAATGTTTTCTCACTCACTGTGGTAACTGTGCTGGGGTCCTGCAGTAGAAAGCATCAAATTTGAAGTTCTTATATTTGCTTTTCAAGCCACAAACAGCTCAGATCAGTGCAACATCCAAGGTGTCATGTTTTTGCAGTGCATCTGATGTGGAACTGCTCCATGTCTAAACTCCTTCCGTTATTATTTCTAACACCTCCGTCTCCAGGCCATTCCTCAGCGTGCATGTTCTTGGTCATGCCAATGGAAAAACTGATCTTCTAGCACTTAGCTTATGCTAGGATGTTCTTTTGTGGTAAATGTAAATATATATATATATATATATATATATATATATATATATATATATATACGTTTACTTAAATTTAAATGTAAATATATAGTCAATTTCTTTCATTTTGGACAAGAACATCTGCCAAATGACTAAACATAAATGTAAATAAATTGATCCAAACATGTGAATTTCACTAAATTTGTGCAAAGTGTGACAAAACATGCTAATAAAACTGACCAGTGGTTTGAATTTTAAAACACTGAACTAGCTTTTAACCAGTCATGAGGTTAACAGATCTTCAGAAACAAAAGGCTTGGAGAGATTTTTGGCAAGAATGTAGTTCTTTTTGCCCTCCCCCCCTTCCCTTCATCTCTGAACCCAAAAACTGCTTGTCCGGCCCTCAGGCAGCAGAACGGCCAGCCAGCCAGAAGATGATTTAGAGAAACATTGTGTCAGGCCATGGCGATGGAAAGAAGTCCTGGTGAACACACTGTGATGAATGAGCCTGGGCTGTTTGAAGAGGAGGAGGGGAAAGGAGAAGCAGGAGTTAAATGCAAAAAGCTGATCTGAGAGTAAACTCTGATGTGTGTTCAGGGGGAGCAAGTCTCTTAAAACACACTAATCCTTAGATTTAACATGAAGAAGGCTACCAGCAGAAAGTTCAGACCTCCTGGTGGCATATATCATAGAATGCAGCTGTCAGCACATGCTATGACTGTACGCTAAAATTTAGGAGTATGTGTGTGAGCAACGAAAGCTTCAGCAGGGAAACTCATCTTGTAGCATAGACTGCAATTATCTAAATGCTCAAGCAAGTAGTGAGACACAGAACTCCACTGTTTGCTCTTTAGGAACTAGAAGTTCTTTACATTTGGGGCCCCAAGTGCAGCTTAAAACAACAGTGTCCAGAGGCAGGAATGCCCGTTGACGGGTTCTCAAGCTGACAGCACTGGCTTGTTTTTGCCTACATATCATTTCCAGATGGCGGTCAGAAATAAAAACGATGGAAACAGTTCGGGTGAAACTGGAAACTAAAGAAATGGATGCTGAGTCGGGTGCAATAACAATTCCATTCACCACCACCCTAGTACCATGCAGCTGATGGCTTTATCCTGAGGAACAGAAGCCCACTGTGACCCATCAGGAGGTAGAGTAGAAAGAATTCTTCTCTAATTCATTTCTGCATTTACTTACTCTTAAAATAACCTAACTCTGTTTACGCCCTATTGAATTTTCCCAGTAAACAATGGATTTGTACTCGAGCTTAAAATAGTTGATTACAAGGTTTGTTTAGAAAAAAAAAATGCAGAGCAAAGTTAGAACTGAGCAAAACAAGCTACGTGAGCTATTTATTCTTGTATTGTACTCTTACAATCATACAAAAAGGAAATCATACTCCATGATGAATGAGCCTTGGTTTTTGCCTACATGGCTTGACATGGCTTTTGTTTGAGGAGGAGGAGGAGGAGGAGGAGGAGGCAGAAGAGGAGAGGAAAGGGGGGGGGGTTACTTAAGAATGAAAACACTGGTCTTAGACTCATGTTCTCATGTGGTGGAAAACATTTGCGATCCCAAGACTTGTGTGACTTCTGGATGCATTTTAACACACACAAACCCATTTAGCATTAAGCAACAGGCAGACGGGGGCATGTAGTTTTCAGCACGTTATGATTATTCACTAATGTTTAGAGGCGTAAACTTGCATTTATGAATAACAGCACGGAGACTACGAAGTCCATCTTTTGCCCTTTAGGATCTCCTAGAACTTTTTGGGCTCCCAAGTGCAGCTTGAACCAGCAGCATCTAAAGGCACTCATGCCCCTTGACACAATCTCAAGCCCATGGCACAGACTTGTTTTTGCCTATATATCATTTCCAGATGGAGATTGTGAATAAAAATCATAGAAACTGCTAAAGTGAAACATGAAACTAAAGACACAGTATGGAGAGTAGAGTGGGGTGCAATAACAATCCCATGCACCATCAGACTACTACCAAGTCGAAGGTTTAACCCGGAGGAACAGAAGCCCACTGAGACCCTTGGAAGACACAGAAAAGAAAGGAACCTCTATCAAGAATTTGTTTTATTTGCTACCCAGCTAACAAGCTTTAGTTTACAGTTCTAGGAACATTTGGCTGTGTGTTAGGTTTTCAACATTCATACAACCTTTTTAGTTAATTTAACATTCACATTAGTTTTTGTCTAAATAGAAATATTATCTGTGCAACATTAAAATGAATGATTATATATTACGTTTGATTTGTAGAGCATTGCAGGAATGTAATTGGAAATTTGTAGCTTAACGTTTTTTTATTTTATTTTATGGAATTGCCTCAACTTAGTTGGTGAGTAAACAAGCACAAATTTAGTGTGGTCTAAAATTAAGTACATGGTATTTTCAAATGTTCTTTTTCTAAATATATTCTTTATTGTAAAAAGCTAGAGCTGACTGTATTCTCAGGGTCTATAGCTTTGTTTGTTTTCTTTCCAAACATTAAGTCAAGAAAAAAATACTGTGGTCAAGAATTGAAGTTACAGGAAGGAATATAACGGACTATTTTAAAACCTTAGCTTTGGGTGCCTTTAAGGATGTTAACAAAACCACAAGAATTGGTGTTTTGTGTGCTAGGACACTTTTATTCCTGTTTTTGAATATTGTTTTGGAGTGGTATGACAAACAGACAACCCCTGCCCACAGGTGAGATCCATTACTGCTGATTATTCAAGCCCTTATTTTCAAAGTGTTGGATAATTCAGGATAATTTGAAGAAATCTTATCAGAGCTCATGAAACCCAGGATTAGGCCCAGGGGGGGTGGGGGGTGTTGGGGCAAGCTCCACATTAGTCCTGGGCAGCAGCATGGAGCAACCCAGCTTATCTGTGCATATCTAAAATACCACTCCTGAATGGAGAGCCAGATGGCTCAACCATTCTTGTGCTAACGGCAGATTTACTTTAATTGTTCTTAATGCGCTTTTGTTTTTCGGGGCCTCTCCATGAGAAAGGGCCTCCAAACAAGGAGCATTTACATGTAATAATTAAACCATAATGACCCTGCAAGTGATTAATTAGTATGCACTGGTAAGGTTTTGTGTAAACTTTGCGGGGCACAGTCTGCTACGGCGCTGAAGGTAGGGGAGAACACACAATGCATAGTGGCTGCTTTTAAAAGTGAATAAGGGTAGAATATTAACAGCACACATACGACTTTCCTATTAAATAAACTGAGAGAAGAAGCTACAAAACAAAAAACTTTTATTCATTTCTTTCTGCAAAAAACCCAATTTCAAAAATGTCAAATAACAGTAACTCTTTCTCTGAAAGAACAACTAAATCAATCACATCCACTGGATGAAAAAGTAGACTGCATAAAAGTAAAAATGAATTGCAGTGATCAGTAAAGTGATCCTAAACAGCTATCTCAGCTCCTACACAGCTGTAATTTCAGTACTTCTTTCCTTGCCTGTTGCAACACTGTGTTTAAGGCATTCCAGCATGCAGCGCAACACCGCAGAACTACTGGCTCAATTAACATCAAAGTAAATATATGTAAGAGCTTGTATAGAATCGGCTCAATATCCTTTCATTCGACTGTGCCATACAAACACAACAGCAAAACTGGAAAAAACAGAGGACTGGGTGTTTCTTTTTGTGTAAGGAGAGGTAATTATACCTGAAGGGAAATCCTTTTAGACGCCTCTTGGCAGCATGCGGCATTGGCAGGCTGATCAAAGAGTCTTTTGAGTGTGATGCCTATAAATACATCTCGTTCATTCACTTCATAGCTCTCCCGCCCCCCCAAGCATCTCTCGTTCTGCCTCGCTCTGTTTTCCCCTTACTTAAAGAGTAGCTGTCGAGGCTTTGGCCGTCCTCACGTAGACTGTGGAGCTCACATCTGGAACCAGATGACTGAAGCCACTTCTGAACGAGGCAAGAAGTCGGCCTGCAGACAAGTAAAGGCAAAGAGCGTATATGCTTAGGAACACACACTTAATAAAAATGTGCTGAGACTCTTTTTGATCATAATGAATAGTGGGAGCTGTGCTGAAAGCCATTCAAACACGTTAAAAAAAATAAATAAAAATGAGCATTGGGATGTCTAATGTATGCATAATGTGATGCAGTGGTGGTGGAACTTACATGCTGAATTTATAAAGCTTAACATTACTCAATATTACATTCAGAATCATTTGTATCTTAGTCATGCACAATGTTAGTCCAGGTGTAACTGTAATGCTTATTTCAAAGCAGACAGTACATTTGGTTTGGGTTTTGCAGGAATGACTCACTGTGTAACTGTTATTCATTACTCATATGAGCGAAATGCTAACCTGTCCATGTCTTCTGGTGACTGACGGAGAAGCTGGTGCATTGTGGGTGAGAGCTGCAGATGTGGGCAGCTTCTACAACACTGTGCACAGAGAGCATGCATCTTTGATGGTTGTAGGATGGCCAGCACTTGTACTCCTTATTTCCAGATGTACCCATGCCTTTCAGCACAGCATAGTCTACGGAGAAGAGAGGAAAACTATGTCAGTTTTTAAACTGGGCAAAACATGATGGGTGTATATAAAATCAGCGGATACCTCACACTTCCACGCTCTCAGCAAGAGGTGTCAGAGTGTTGTGTTACTTAAAGACATTCCTTTGACTTCATATGAGACTTGGGTAAATATGAGACGTAGTAAAATTTATGTACGTATGTGTGTGACAGAGATGGAGACAAACACCACACAAGGAGCTCTTTACCACCGACAATGTGACAAAAAAAATCTGCTTAACAAATTACACAAGCATTCAAAATGTGTCAAAATACTTTACGAGAGCTGTTGGAAACTTGTTCGGACATAACATTTTGAAGGTCTGGTGCTTTTTACACTTCAGTGCTGCTGAACTGAGGCTATATGGATGATTTATGGATGTCAAAGCTCAGGTTCAGCAGAAAGAGGGAGAGTGAGAGAGAGAGACAGAGAGAGAGAGAGAGAGAGAGAGAGAGAGAGAGAAACCCAATGTCCTGCAGGGCCATCACTATTTCACTAGCGCTTGAAGACGGATTAAGTTACATGGTTTCTTTTTATGACAGTTTGCACATCTGCTTGAAGGTGCTGTTGAGTTATGTATTTGACATTAAAATTAACACGCATCATATTCTGTGCCGCTTTAACAGTCTCCTGAAATGTGCATTCACATTCAGCAACTGTAATAGTCTTTTAAAAAAAAAAAAAAGGTTGTAAAAATATTCGCTTGTATTCCATTTTCACACCACAGAAACGCCGAAAGTATATTTCAATTGAACGAAAATCATAAAGAGAGTTTGAAGTGATTTGTGTGAGGTACATGAGAATTGTGTTTTAATTCTAGCTGCAAGAAACTCTGCATGAGTCAGAATGTTTGGGACTGTAAAACAATGGATAATAAAAATGATTCATGAATGATATAAGAGGATAACGTTTAATACAGTCTTACCTTTAATTACAGATGAAGGCATGTTCAGCCCAGATTTGTATACATGCAAGACTTCTTCAAAGGCCTCCAGTGTTTTGTTAACACTGTGTTTCAGTTCCCCTATGGCAAACACCAGCATTAGTGATACAATAGAAGCAGATGAATTATCCACCAATAAAGACATGTTGTTATGATGAATGAAACCACACACAAGAGAGACTGTTCACCTGTTGTATTCATTATCTGATCCACGAGAGGTTTCAGTATTGTTGGAGCCTGATGAGGCAGCAGATAGATGAAGAAATATCTAGAGACACACAGAAAAGACAATCTGAATAATAAAGTCCTCCTTAGAACAGTGTGTCTTATGACAGTCAACCATAAAGCATACGAATACACACAATAATAAGCTATACAAAAAATATGCTTGTTTATATCTCAACAAAACAGACACTTGGTTGGTAGGACTGGAAAGGCGTGTCGGCCATATACCTCCCAGACACACCGACTCTGACAGATGCTTGTAAATCAAACATTATTATCCAGCGATTAGCATAAACATGGAATGTGGGCCACTCTCACCTGTAAGCATTGTAAAGGTTCCTCATCTCGTTGAGGCCTTGGCACACTCCGCTGCCCGAGCACGGGAAGGTAAAGTTGCGCAGTGGAAACTGCAGCACGCAATCTGAACTTGTCCTGCATTGTGTCTCCGTTACAACGGCATCGTCCAGATCAGTCAGCTTGAGCTCACCAGACACCATGATGAACTGACGAGGCTGGAAGTCCAGCAAGGCCACAGAGCCAAGAGGAGAAAGAGACAGATAGTGAAGAAGCCTGACCAAGCCGAGACACACCTGCAGTGTGGAGAGAGCAGAGGTTGTCTAAGAAATCTATAACAATATTCACAAATCACAAATCAGACCATTTAAACTAGCATTATAGTTAAGAATGCAGACATCTCTGTCTGATATATATATATATATATATATATATATATATATATATATATATATATATATATATATAGATAGATAGATAGATAGATAGATAGATAGATATGGATTCCACTTATATAATAGATAATCATATGCCTGTGATGAATGAGATATGGTGAGTCGAAGCAGTATAATAGATGATCACAGTACTGAAATTGACAACTTGTGTCTTAACACAAATCTGCACTTCTGTAATCATAACCATGCCCAGGAGCTAATGGGCAGACATATGAGCTACATGATTATTTGATAAGCCTGTAAGGAACAACAAATGTATTATGTCAGTCTTTTGTATTTGATCACAATGGAGGAGCTGAACACTGTAATAACAGAGATGGACTTTGTATTAGTATCAGTTCAGTATATACACTGAACAGACTCTCAATTACACAGCCCCTTCAGGTAAAACCATTTCTCCTGAAAACCTATAAAAAAAAAAAATCAAAGAGCACAGACACGCTGCGCCTGCCTCTGGTGAGCCAAGCACTTCAATAAACCACTTCTACTTTCCTGGAGCCGGGTATCAGATCCTCCGTCTGTACCACAAACAGCCAGATACTGCTCAGTTTCACAGCTAGCTAAGATATCTGAGACGGACATCTGTCCCTCAGAGTATTTGATCAGGCTCAGATGGTTTGGAGATAGTGCTTCAGTTAAGCCAGAGAATTTTCATCCACCCCCTGCCCCAGGTATGCCCTGTGGGGGGCTGTGGGTGGGAAACTCCTGATTAACACTCCACAGGAGGTGGGGGGGGGAGGTGGTCAAGTTGAGGTTCTTACCCGAAAGCGCTCTTCCCAGGGGCTCTGCAGGAGCTGAATCATCTGCACTGGGGTTCCCTGCTCCAACACTGCTGTGATGCCACCCACCAGGGCACTGTCCTGGCACTGACCTCTCAGCTGTAACCACAAAACAAGACAATCATTTAGAACCACGGGGCGGTATTTTAATCGCACAACTCATATTAAAAACACAAAGGGTTTAGACTGAGGAAGCTTTCTTAACTAGAATACATGCTTTTAAACGAACTTCAATGGGAAATTTACTTTCCTTTATTTTGAATGAATAGTAGGGAGATAAATGTGCAAGGGATGGTGAGCAGCAGAAAACTGACAGGCGATACAGCGAAAATAGACACTTAGCACTGATCTGTTGCTATTTTTCTGTCTGAAACCAGCAATGGATTGTAGATATTAACCGTCGTAAATCTGTTTTCTGTACGTTAACTGCCCAGCCAACAAAGCATGCTGTTATGAAAAAAGAATAAACGACAGGGTTCTATGATAAGTTACCACACAAAAAGTGTTTTATTCCTCTTATTCCACAACAATTTGCCAAAGATTCCAATGTTTTATTTATTGAATGACATATCATGCTTTCTAACCATTTACAGTAACACTTAAAGTTGTGGAACATCCATGAGCCAAGTTAGTTCCTGTTATCACTTACATTACAACAGCTACAAACAGTCATTCCTTTACCAGCCCCTATTTCTCTCTCTCTCTCTCTCTCTCTCTCTCTCTCTCTCTCTCTCGCACTTCTTGTCATAAGACAAAAAAAACAACCCCAAACAAACAAGCAAAACAAAACAAAAAAACAACTTGTCATGTTACTTAAAAACCTGGCACTGGAGACTCCATCCATAAATGTTAAATAAACATCTCCTTACAGAAAACGTCACCATATTATTATAAAAAATAAAAAATAAAAAATAAAAAGTCAAATAACAACACGTGATTGGTCTGTTTATTATTATTAGATCATGTAGATTTGATTATGTCTGCAATACAAGTCAGAGCTGTGCTGTTACAGAAAAGTAATCAACACCTTCTGACCAATCAGAAGTAATGTCATGTGCGTAATGTGTGTTATTACATATAGCTGGTTAGTTTTCATCATCACTAACAACCACTTCTGATCCCTGATCACAATGACTTGAGAATCAAGATCACTTCTGACAGCCTATAAAAGTTAACCAGCAGGTTATTACTGTTTATAAATGTTTACCTTAACAATATTAGGGTGCTGTAGTCTCTGCAGCAGGATGATCTCTTTTCTCAGTTTGAAGGACACGAGGTCCTGGCAGCCCTCTGGATCCCTGAAATCCTCCAAGCAAGATCTCATGTCTGTCCCTTGATTGTTCACGGTTTTCAACGCCACTTCTAAACCCCGAGGTAAAACGACCTTTAACACTGTTTTTGTGTAACCGGCGCCGAGAAAATCCACAACTGTCAAGCCGCTCAGATCCCTGCATCCGATCTCCGACCCCAGAGCCTGCAGAGTTGTGTTCCTTATCGCGTCTGCGTTGGGAAAAGTCGACTGATGATCCACTAGTGATCGATGTCCCTGATTAAAGGTGTAAAAAGGAGCAATCTCCTGCTGTCTGTCTCTGATCTGCTGGAGTAATGCACCGCGCAGAGGAGTTAAGTCCAGAGCAGTATCTCCAAAGTTCCCTCTCAGACCAAAGTGCCATTTCTTCATAACAACCGTCAAGCAAACAATCACCAAAGCGAGACAAGAAAGGAGAAAATACTGCTTTCTCGTGGAAGACATGACCAGAAATGAGTTACTCGCGCTATATAGTCACTGGTGGGATTGTCCCTGTTCAGTCCGCTCATGCTTCTCAGTCTGGTAGCTGTGTGTTTACTCTGGGCTGATCATGTAGCCCCTCATTGTAGCAGTAGATTAGGGAAACGCCCAATGGGCGTGGTTGTCTTTGTTCGCCCCTCCTACGGTCAAGAGATCTGCCTGCACAAATACAGCGCACGTGCCCAAAATGATGCTGTTTCTTTTTCCCCTCCCCCCTTTAAATCAGTCATTACGCAGATTACACTACACACACGTCCATATGCACAGACTGTAAAGTGTAAACATTATTAGTTTTATAAATGGTTAAACAAAAATTTAAAATTCATACATGATTTAATGATAATGAGTATTTATTGATCACATATACATATGCACAGTGAAATTATTTTCTTCGCATCCCAGCATGTTAGGAGGTTGGGGTCAGAGCGCAGGGTCAGCCATGATACAGTGTCCCTGGGGCAGAGAGGGTTAAGGGCTTTGCTCAAGGGCCCAACAGTGGCAGCTTGGCAGTGCTGGGGACTGAAAAAGCCACCAAGCCACCACTGCCCCTAGATAAAGATTATTTAGATAAAATTGCATGATATATGAATTTTGATTCTGTCAGTAGCAAATGTTAAAAAGTAAAATGGATTGTCTATGTGTTTTTTAAAAAAAAAATAAAATAAAAATAAATAAATAAATAAATAAAAAAATACCGGCTACGGTGGCTTAGTGGTTAGCACGTTTGCCTCACACCTCCAGGGTCGGGGGTTCAATTCCCATAGTGGCCCTGTGTGTGCGGAGTTTGCATGTTCTCCCAGTGCTGCGGGGGGTTTCCTCCCCCAGTCCAAAGACATGCATGGTAGGCTGATTGGCATGTCCAAAGTGTCCATAGTGTATGAATGGGTGTGTGAATGTGTGTATGTGTTTGTGTGCCCTGCGATGGACTGGCACCCTGTCCAGGGTGTACCCCGCCTTGTGCCCAATGCTCCCTGGGATAGGCTCCAGGTTTCCCTGTGACCCTGAAAAGGAGTAAGCAGTATAGAAGATGGATGGATGGATAGACCTTAATTTGACTGTCGATGAGTGTGAATACTATGCATGAAAGATTAAACATGAATGCATTGTGGAGATCAACGAAATGGAAAGAACTGCAAACAGTATCCTACAGATTTATTATTATTATTATTATTATTATTATTATTATTGTTGTTGTTGTTGTTATTATTAAATAGGCTTATGCATTATCGTTTGGGAATGAACTCATCGTGTCTGTCAGCTTGAATTTTTTTTTTTATCCACCATAATTCTCAAATAGGACTGTTCTTTCATTTGTAATGTTACAAAGTGAATTAGTAACATAATGACCTTAGTATTATAAGGTTGTCTGGGTGAAAAGCCCTTATGAGATATGAGACAAATGTTTATATTTGTATATATGTATGTACATTAACTATGTACTATGTGTATTAGCTATTAACTTGTATTACTTAATTAATTATTAAAGAACATGTGGTATTGAGTCATTAGGTTACTACATCTAGGCATATTTACATCAGAATATCTAATAAATTCAATGGCATGTTTTTCTTAGTGTAGGCATACCTGTTTCTTAGTAGTTGGCACTTGACAGCCACACTTGCCATTCAGAAACAATCTGTCACACAGTAGAGGGAGCTAGAAAACTACTGTGGTATTACCATTCATTCATTTATTCATTCATTTATTCATTCATTTATTCATTCATTCTTCTTCAGTAACTGCGGTGGATCTGGGATCAAATGGGCCCCCCTGGATGGGACACCGGTCTATCATATGACATCATCTACACACACATTCACACATTTTTTCACATCTAGGGGCAATTTATAGTAGCATTCATAGTAGCTAATCCACCCACTGGCATTTTAGGGGGTGAGAGGAAAATGGAGGAAACACAAGCAGACACAGGGAGAACAGGTGACACTCTACGTAGACAGTAACCTGAGCGTAGGATCGGGGACCCTGGAGCTGTGAGACAACAACTCTACTGGTATGCACAGTGGCTTAGTGGTTACTACGTTTGCCTTGCACTGCCAGGAGTTGGGGGTTCGAATCCCATCTCCGTCCTGTGTGAGCAGAGTTTGCAGGTTCTCCCTGTACTTCAGGAGATTCCCCAGGGTACTCCGGTTTCCTCCTCCTGTCCGTGGACATGCATGGTAAGCTGTAGTGTGTGTCCATAGTATGTGAATAGGTGTATGATTGTGCCATGTGCTGGACTGGCACCCATCCAAGGTGTCTCCTTCTATGTGCCCCGTGTTCCCTGGGATAGGCTCCAGGCTATGTGTGTAGGATAAGCAGTAAGGAAAATGGATGGATGGATGGATGGATGGTTCAATCATAGTAGATATCATGGTCTGAGCGAGTGGGTGATTAAGGTTACAGTGTATGGATTCAGCAACAGGATATTATAGTTCGTAAAGAGTTCGTTCTGCATTTGCATATGCTTTTATCTTCGGTCTTTGGTTTAACAAATACATTTTTACAGACTATTTTGGAAATAGTTTTATATTACATATAAAAATACCACTGCTACCATGTCGACCACCAGCACATCAGCATCCCAACTTCATATTCAAGTGACACATTGTATGATTAGGTTGGTTTTTTTTTCAGCAGAGATAGCAAGTTACTAGATATGTATTATTAGAATTGTGCTAGGCAACATTACTCTTTTATATGCATTACCGAAAGATGCATTCAAAATGTGTACTTGTTTGATTATTAATTACAAGGTAAAATATTACATCAAAATATGGAGCCTTTTAAGTTACAATATAATCAGAACATGCCTAATAATGTGTACTCCTGCTATCCAATGTGATGCCTGATCCTGATACACTTCTACTGCTGTCACTCCCCAAGGCCCCTTTGGTAGCGTACTGTTAACTACTCAAAACATATTTAGAAGGTTACACACATGCATGTATGAACAGACACACACTCACATACCCTTGCTGTAAACTATAGTATAGTACAAGGTATATCACATGACATAATTATGCAAGCTATGGACACTGTATTGTCAGAAACTGGATGAGATTATCTAAATTAGAATGAAGAGCAAAGATTTTACACTCCATTACACTATTATTAGCATACATGCCATTAATTGTCTGCATCTCGTCTCAAATGAGAATGAGTCTTCTGGGCTACAGTGCATTATAAGTACCTCATCAGTGCATTATGCACAAATATGAGCCCATAATAAACAGATTTATTGACACAGCAACATTGCTTGTGAGTGATGACAGTGACTTACTTTTAGACTGTCTTCTTCTTGGCCTTACGAGAGGAGAAATACTTGATGATGTCATTAATATCCATGGTTTAAACACTGTCACATTCCAGAGACATGCATATCAAGTGGCTTAGTCTCTTCTGTCCCACAGTTGACAGCAAGCGGTCAAGCTAAATTTACCTCTCCAGTAGTGGGGAATCTGGATCAGTTAACATTACTGAGACTCTGTTGTTTGTGCTGTCACTGTCTTCTTCTGATGTTGTACCTGGAGGTGAACTGAAGTAATCAGTTAGTTTCAGAATTTGAGCTATAGACCTAAGAGTATCTTCTATTCTCTCCACTTCCAGTGCTGATGTGTTTGTGAGTAAGAAAAGATTTTGTTCTATTTGTTGGGATCAGGATGAACATTTTTTCAGAGGCAGCACTTATGCCTGACTACTGACCACTGGTTATATATACTGTACGTTTGTCCCACACACATGAGGAAGTGTGAAAATGGTCTACTCGGTGTAGACATTTTTCTTCCCAACGCATTTTTGTCGAAACATCAGCCATTGGATAATCTCACCTGAATACCCTAAATATACGCACTTCCCTAAAACAGTTTATCCCTAAGACTCCTGCTGCAGTGAATAATCTCACAAGGGAACTGTCGCTTTGGACCTTCTAAGAACAGTTGCTGAAATCATAAATCATTTTCAGCACAGGACACATATTCACAACATTCTCACATTTACTCTTTCTCTGTACAAATGCATTATGATCTTAATCCCAGAGTATGGTGTCATCCAGAAGAGGATGGGTTCCCTTTTGAGTTTGGTTCTTCTCAAAGCTTCTTCTTTAATTCATCTCAGGGTGTTTTTCCTTGCCACGGTCACTTCTGGAATGTTTGAATCTGCATCCAGATTTCTGTAAAGCTGCTTTGTAAGAGTGCCTATTGTTAAAAGCTCTATACAAATAAAACTTAATTGAATTGCAGCATTTTGCTCTTTGATACCAAGCCCATTTATGTACTTGAAGTCCGCTCTCCAGAATCAATCAATCATGTCCAATCAAGGTAATATACACCTCTTTATAAAGTCTGATACCAACCAATCACAGGCATATGTGAGTCATTGTATGCAGAAGAGGGCAGTAAATGCTTTTCTCTGACTGTGGTATGCTGCCCTGTGATGCAGCATGAGCAGCAGTTTGAAAAGATGCATTAGCTGGCTTCTTGTGTCTTGGAGGAAGCATGCGCTAGTGTTCACCCTCCCTGTTGTGTGATAAGAGAGCACTAGCTAGTGGCTGGGAAATGGCAAATGATCAAATCGGGAGAAATTTGGGGGGGGGGGGGGGATGGGAAAGAAAGAAAAAAAAGAGTCCCTGGAGCTATCCTCTTAAGTGTCACCAATACCATCAGGTGGTAACTGTCAACCCAGGTCAACCCAGTCAGCGAACTCCAGTTGCCAACGCATACTGTGGCCACCCCGGACTACCTTTGACTGAATGCACACAATGCGTTCAAAATTACGCACTGTGACAGTACCTACTGTACTTCATTCTATTCAGTACCTACCACTCAGCCATTGATACAATATGTACTGATCAGTATAAGTGTGTAGCATGCGTACACTCTGCTCGTACTACATCTGCCATGTTGGCATTGTCATGTTACCTACAACTTAAAAAGAACCGATGCACTGCCTTCCGCCATTTTTGATTCTGACAGCTCTTCCATGCAAGTCCCGATGCCTTATGGGATAGCGCAGTGTCCATTAGCTCCATGCTGCAGAATCTCGGCGGAATCAGTACGTCATCCGGGTATGTCTTGCCTACTATTTTATGAATACTGAGATTTTGGACTTACTACTCTTTTGACGTATTGTTCTTCGCCTACTGTATGGTACGGTAGTAGGGTTGTTCAGATGCAGCCTTTGTCTCCTTCACAGTCACCAGATTTCTTATTGAGCACACCTGTTTTCAATCACTATGTCCTGTACTCCAGATGTTGCCAAGCCTGCTATCGTGTGTTTGCTGATCTGGTTTGACCTGTTGCTAGTTTCTTGATTCATGATTTTTCCTTTGCCCAGTTTGTCCTGTTTGTTGATCGCCTGATCCTAGCCTGTTTCTTGTCTTTGAACTTGCTTGCCGTTTTTTGTTTGTTTGTTTGTTTGTTTTGCCTTTCTCCCATAAGGAGATATTCAACTGCACTTGCATCTGACTCAGCATTTCTGTTATGACAATAACTTTCCTGGCAAAAACTGGGGCTTTTGATACACTTTAGAAAACATCTAAATGGTGCAGTGAACATTGCCCAACATCATCCTTTTATGGCTATAG
This sequence comes from Ictalurus furcatus, assembly GCF_023375685.1. Lineage (NCBI taxonomy): Eukaryota > Metazoa > Chordata > Actinopteri > Siluriformes > Ictaluridae > Ictalurus > Ictalurus furcatus. The sequence continues at coordinate 11,323,479 of NC_071263.1, read as the reverse complement.
TTTATCCTCACTTTGACAGACCCTTTCACCACGATAATGTACCATGACATAATGCAGGCATCATCACTAAAATAGTTCCTGGTACACGTTAGTGGGTTTTCATGAGCTCATGGGTCTGCATAGGCCCTGCATCTCAAGTCTATTGAGTATCTTTGAAATGAGGTGGAAAGAGTTGTTTTCATCCATCCCGTGTAATTAACTCATTTCCACATGGTACAGCATTTGGACACAATACATTGAGCATCTTGTAGAATCCATTCTGAAGACCCAGGGTGGTGCAACACTTTACTAGACAGCATAGTTGTGCAATATGTCTGACACCTTGAAATATGTATTTGAAATACTATTATCAACTGAAATGGCAATACTAATGTCATGTGTAATTGGTAAAGTGAATTCCTGTATTTAAAAAAAAAAAGATTTTGATACTTTTGGGTGAATTTGTAGGATGTATTTCTTCTAATCCCTACAAAGTAGTATATTTAATAATCTCACAATTCAGTATAGAATCAGTGTAGTTTCAAATTATTTATTGCTAGATCAACAACTAGAGTTAATGCCAGTAATACTGAAGTCTTGATTATGACTAAGTGCACATGCCAAATGCTGCTTTCTGATAGTAGTGAGGCTTCTTGACAAACCATCTACTTAAACATGATTTACACAGTTAGTGGTCAAAATAAGAATGAAATGTGTGTGCTACATGAATCATAGAAATATGTTAAATAACGTTTTACTATCAATTGTAAGAATCACTGCACTGTCACTGCATCTGAAATTATTATTAATATTATTAATAACAATAACTGTCTGCACTCCATTTATACACAATAAGACACCACATTATATTCATTCTTCTGGGAGTATTTAACTGAGCCAACATTTCAGACATTGAAGTCTGGTCTTATTTCTCAATGAGATGCACCAGGGCTTTAAATAAACCCTTTTGTTATACACTGGAAGAAAGATGTCAGTGGAAATTACCATGGGTAGCAGTTCAGAAACACCCTTGATTCTGAGCAGACAGATCTAAGCGGATCTTAGCAGCAGGCTGCAGCAGAGCTGAAAATATCTTACATAATGGAAAAGGCCCTGGTTAATTTGCTGCCTGGCACCTGCTGGCTTACGTAGCATAGTATAGAATTGGGATGAAGTTTGCTGCTGATTAAAAAAAGACTACTCTTAATCAATTCCAAAAATTCAGTAGATTAAAATTCTTGCAATAGCATATTAAAAATGTATGTATTGCATCATGGTCATATGCTTACAGCTGCCTATATAAAATGTAATGCTGTAAAGCTCCCAGCCTGTATTTATTCAAAATGGTGTCACTGCATCTCCATTAGAAAGTGTGCTTGGATAATAAAGCAATTTTTCACCAAAGCGGCCATTAAATAATGATTAGGTACTGTACATTCACTATGCACTTTATTAGTAATACCTGTACACCTGCTCATTCATACAATTATCCAATCAACTAATCATGCTGCAGCAGCTCAGTGCATAAGGTCATGTAGATACAGGTCAGATAGCATCAGTTAATGTCATATCAAACATCAGAATGGGGGAAAAATTGGGATCTCACTGACTTTGACCGTGGCATGGTTGTTGGTGCCAGATGGGCTGGTTTGAGTATTTTAGAAACTGCTGATATCCTGGGACTTTCATGCAGAATGGTCTCTAGATCTAACACATAATGGAGCAAAAAAACATCCAGCTAGCAGCAGTTCTGCCGGCAGAAACAACTTGTTGATGACAGACATCAGAGGAGAATTACCAAACTCATTCAAGCTGACTGGAAGGCAATTCAAATAATCACTCTTTACAACCAAGGTGAGCAGAAAGCATCTCAGAACGCACAACCTTCAGGTGGATGGCCGACAACAACAGAAGACCATATCAGGTTCCATTCCTGCTGGTGGAGAACAAGAATCTGAGGTGACAGTCGACACAGGCTTACTGAAACTGGACAGTTGAAGATTGGAAGAGCCATGTCTGGTCTGATAAATGTCGATTTCTGTTATGCCATGGAGACGGTAGGGTCAGAATTTGGCATGAACAGCCTAAATTCTTGGATCCAACCTGCCTTGTGTCAACAGCTCAGAGTGGTGGCAGTGGTAGTGTAATGGTGCATTTGGCACATATTGGACACTTTAAAACATCTGATCTTCAGTCATGCCAACATGGACAAGAATCTCAAAGGAATGTTTCCAAAAACATTATGAAATCCATGACATGAAGAATTGAGGATGTTCTGAAAGCAAAGGGAGTCATACTGTGTTCCATTAGTGGTCTATGAGTGTATATTCATTCTATGGGGAGAACTGCTAACCTGAAAAGGTGGTTGAGAAACACCCTAAAGAGTCATTAGCCCACCTTGGAATTTTCCACAATTTGTAGTGTTACAACCTGGAATTGAAATGGATTTAAGTAGGATTATATATATATTAACTGGAATTATATGAATCTACACAAAATATTGCATACTATTGAAGTGAGTGGAAACAATACAGTTTCCAAAGGTCAATTATTTACAAATTTAAAAAATGGTAAAGTTATGATTGTATAATTATTCACCCCCTCTTATGAAGCCCTTAAATTAGTTCTATTGCAAACAATTGCCACCAGAAGTCACATAATTAGTTGAATGCAATCGAACTTTGTGCAATTAAAGTGTCACATAATCTCAGTATAGATACACCTGTTTGTTAAGCAACATACCTCAACAAAATGCATAATGAAGTTCTGAAAGAATACATGCCAAAATGTGAACATCTTGTGCAGCACCATTGTTAAAAAATAAAAAGCATATGGCTCATTCGTGACTCCTAGTGGAGGTCATCCAGCAAAAGTCAGTGGGGTGGCATTAGTCAGCAAAGCAAGAGGCCAAGGGTAACTCTGTAGGAGTTGGAGAGATAGACAGCTCAGTTGAGAGTTCACAGGACAACCATAGCCAGGATTTTATAGAAGAATGGTGAACCATATAAGTTCCAGTTTGCAAAATAGGCACTTCGGAGACTCAGCAAAAATATAGAGAGCGTTTCTCTGAGCGGATGACACCAAATGTAAACTTTTTGGTCTACATTTGTTGGAAACCATACACTTCTCATCACTCTAAGAACACAATCCCCACAGTGAAGCAACATGTTATGCAGATGCTTTTCATCAGCGGGGACTGGGAAATTGGGCAAGGTTTAGGGCAAGATGGATGGAACCAAATACAGGGAAATCCTAGAAGAAAACCTGTCTGCAAGGTACTTAAGACTGGGGTGGAGGTTCACCTTCCAACAAGACATTACATTTACATTACATTTATTCACTTAGCAGACGCTTTTATCCAAAGCGACTTACAAATGAGAAAAATACAAGCAAAGCGATATATCAAGCAGAGAACAATACAAGTAGTGCTACCATACAAGATCCATTAATTGAGCTCCAGAAGAAGCAAAGTGCACAGAGTAGAGGTGTAAGTGCAATTTTTTTATTTATTTTATTTTATTTATTTATTTTTTTTATTATGAGTTGGTTAGGTGTTCACGGAAGAGGTGGGTCTTTAGCTGTTTTTTGAAGATGATGAGAGATTCTGCGGTCGGGATTGAGATTGGAAGTGCATTCCACCACTGAGGAACAGTTAGCGTGAAGGTTCTGGAAAGGGACCTTGCGCCACGCTGAGTTGGAACTGCTAAACGTCGGTCACTAATCGATCGCAGATTGCGAGAGAGAACGTAGGCCTTCAGGAGAGAGTTGAGGTAGGAGGGTGCTGTTCCTGACAAGGTCTTGTAGGTGAGCATCAAGGCCTTGAACTTGATGCGGGCAGCTACAGGAAGCCAGTGGAGGGAGATGAAGAGGGGTGTGACGAGGTTTGATGGAGCTGGCTGGGAGGCCTGAAAGCAGTGAGTTGCAGTAGTCCAGTTTAGAGATAACAAGAGTCTGGACTAGTATCTGTGTAGCCTGTTCGGTGATGTAGGGTCGGATTTTCTTGATGTTGTAAAGGATGAACCTACAGGACCTTGCAGTTGCTGAGATATGGTCTGTAAAGGTCAAGCCGTCATCAAGAATCACCCCAAGGTTCCTGGCCATCCTGGTTGGCATGAGTGTGAGTGAGCCGAGCTGTACAGTGAGGTTGTGGTTGATTGAGGGACAGGCTGGGATGACGAGAAGCTCAGATTTTGCCAGGTTAAGCTTAAGATGGTTTTCCTTCATCCAGACCGAGATGTCCGACAGGCAAGCAGAGATGCGTGCAGAGACGGATGGATCGTCAGGCTGGAAGGACAAATGGAGCTGGGTGTCATCAGCATAGCAATGATATGAGAAGCCATGAGACTCAATCACCTGCCCTAGAGATGTAGTGTAGATAGAAAAGAGGAATGGACCAAGAACTGACCCCTGTGGAACGCCAGTTGTGAATTGCTGAGTTTCAGAAATACCTCCCCTCCATAATACCTTGAAGGATCTGTCAGAGAGATAGGATTCCACCCAGCGCAGAACCGTTCCAGTGATGCCCAGGCTGGAGAGAGTTGACAGGAGGATCTGATGGTTCACAGTGTCGAAAGCAGCAGAGAGGTCAAGTAGGATGAGGACAGATGATCTAGAGGTTGCTCTTGCTAGTCGTAAGGCTTCAGTGACGGAAAGCAGAGCAGTCTCCGTGGAGTGGTTGCTCTTGAAGCCAGACTGCTTGGTGTCCAGGAGGTTGTTCTGTGTAAGAAAATTGGAGAGTTGATTAAAAACGGCTCTTTCAAGAGTTTTGGAAAGAAAAGGGAGGAGGGAAACAGGTTTGTAGTTGTCAACTATAGCAGGGTTGAATGATGGTTTTTTAAGCAGTGGGGTAACCCGGGCTTGCTTAAATAAGGTAGGGTATGTGCCAGTAGAGAGCGATGTGTTAAAGATGTGTGTGAGTGCAGGTAATAGTGTGGGAGAGATGGACTGAAGAAGGTGAGAAGGGATAGGGTCAAGAGGACAGGTTGTGGGACGGCTAGAGAGGAGGAGTTTAGAGACATCAGTCTCTGAGAGGGGAAAGAAGGAAGTCAGTTGGGAGTTACACGGAGGAGGAGTCGGTCTATGCATGTCTGGGGTTGAGAACTGGTTCCTGATTGATGTAACCTTGTTGGAAAAGAAAGTGGCAAAGTCATCTGCAGTGAGAGAGGTAGGGGAAGGGGGAGGAGGGGGAGAGAGTAGAGAGGAAAAGGTTTTGAAAAGAATTCGGGTTTTGGGAGAACTACCAATCTTCTCTTGGTAGAATGTGGCTTCAGCAATGGACATGCTATTGGAAAAAGAGGAGAGAAGTGTCTAGTAATTGGTTAGGTCAGTTGGGTTGTTTGATTTGCACCATTTCCTTTCAGATGCTCTTAGTTTGGCCCAGTTGTTATGCAGAGCTTCTGAGAGCCAAGGACTAGAGGGTGATGTGCGAGCAGGTCTGGAGGTTAGGGGGCATATACTGTCAAGAGGAGATGTTAGGGTGGAACATAACATGTCGGTTGCGGTGTTTAAGTCAAGTGGGGAAAGGTGGCTGTCAGAGGGAAGTAAGGTTGTGACAATGGAGGAGAAATGTGAGGGGGAAAGGGAGCGAAGACTGCAACGAAAAGAGATAGAGGGAGGAGACAGTGATCGTGGTGAGGGGAGAGAAATAGAGAATTGGATAAAGAAATGGTCAGAGGTGTGGAGAGGAGTAATGAGAAGATTATGTGTGGTGCAATTATGTGTGAGGATGAGGTCAAGCTGTTTGCTGGCTTTGTGGGTTGCTGGTGTGGTGAACTGCTTGAGGTCAAATGTGGGAAGGAGAGCAAGAAAGTCAGCTGCATGTGGCTTGTCTAGATGAATGTTGAAATCACCAAGGACCAGAAGAGGAGTTACATCATCTGGGATGGTGGACAGTAGCATGTCAAATTCATTGATGAACTTCCCCAGTTGACCTGGAGGACGGTAAACAACAAGAAAGTGCATTTTGGCAGGGTCAGTGACTGTAACAGCATGAAATTCAAAGGAAGTGTATGAGCAAGAGGGAGAAAGACAGGTAAATTTCCATGTTTTGGAGAGAAGCAAACTTGTACCACCCCCTCGTCTGTTGGGGCGTGAGGTATGGGAGAAGTTGAAGTTGGAGGCCAGGGCAGCGGGTGTGGCCATGGATCCAGGTCTCAGTCAGAGCTAGCACACTGAGATTGGAGTGGGTTGCAAATGCAGAAATGAAATCTGCCTTGTTGACAGCAGATTGGCAGTTCCAAAGGCCGATTGAGAATGAGATGGAACCTGCAGAGGCCGCATTCAGAGAGCGTAGGTTATCCAAGTTGCATACATTACTGGGAGAATGCCACGGTCTGCGCCTGTGGTAATTAACAGGGATAAACTGATGACACATGTTAGTGTGTGTAAACAGGTAACAGTAAGAGGAATAAAGGGAGAAAAAGTATACTTAGCAGCACGTGTGGTGTCTTGTCGGTGTCCTTGCTCGGTGGACTCGCGCAGGTAGACTCGCAGGTCTTTACACGACAAGGGCTGACGCTTCCGCTGACGCTTCCGCCTCATTGTTTCTTAATTAATAAATACTGATGTGTTTCAGCTGAGCACGCCTCAGTTACTGTTCGCCTGGGTCAATAATCGCTTCTGTTGTAGTTACAACTGGCAGGCACACTAATATAGTCCTCACAGGTGCTGAGCACGCCTCTTTAATTAGCAAAACAAAGAGTAGTCGCGTGAACGAGTGACTCCCGACTGAAACCGAAACTGAATACCGAATTTGCTTTAATCTAGCAACAAGTATACAGCTCGTAGCAACAAGGAAGCACAGTTACAGCTTCTATCTGACAATCGGTGCTAAAACTAGTTTCAACTAAAAAAAAAATCCAGAAAGAAACACTTACCAGTTACTGTTCGCCTGGGTCAATAATCGCTTCTGCTCAAAAATAAGACAGTGACCTTAAAGGGGTCATATGATGCTTTGTAATGTTTTCCTTTTCCTGTAGTGTTTGATGTATCTGTTTGTGCATGTATAAGATCTGCAAAGTTACAAAGATCATAGTCTCCCACAAAGGGATTCATTCTATCTAACAGAGAACACTACTCCAGACCTGCCTAAAATGCCTCGATCAAAGTCCAGATATTATTTCCGCAAACGTCTACGTCACAATTTGAAATATCAGCATAATGCCACATTATTTTTAAATTTTTAATAAAAAAAAAATTAAACTGAATCTTATGTTGTTCCAATGAAGAAGACAAGTTAAACTGTTATAACATTGTATCTGAAAGGTAAGAGAGTTACAAAATAAAAAATTACCACTGTGAAACGTTCTGCTCAAGTCGTTCTCGCAAATTTGGTTCTGATTGATCTGCTTGATCATCCTCATTTTCAGAAAATGACTTGGGCTCGAACTGATACGGTAAAACCGACGACATTATTAACTGTGTTTATAATTACTTTAGAGGCCTTGGAAGCTGAAGCTCGCGATTACGGTAAGAGGTGTTAAATTTCTGACACACACAAGGTTTTTGGCCACTCACAACACAATGGGTCGGTTGGCCAATCAGAGCACTCTGGGCTTTTCAGAAGCTTTGGAGAAACCGGAACCCAATCAGAACGTTTCAGACAGATTGGGAATAGAGATACTGCAACAATGTACAGTATGTGAAAAATAATATGCTCTTTTTTTAACATTAAAGCATGTAAACCTATTCTATTACACCAAATAAACAAAATAAGGAACTTTTAAAATCAACATATGACCCCTTTAAGCATACTGTCCCAGCTACACTGGAGTGGTTCAAAACCAAGAAACCGAATGTGTTAGAATGACCCAGTCAAAGGTTAGAACTCAATACATTTTCAGAAAATTGCTGAAAAATTCATGTTCGTCACCAGTTCCCTTCCAATCTAATAGAGCTTGAAGAATTGGCAGAAATAACAGAATCCAGATGTGCAAAGCTGACAGAGCAATATACAGCTAGGAATTAATTTCAGGGGTGGACGAGGAAATGTATTAAATAAAATCACTGCATGATCTGTCCAATTATGTTGATTAATTAAGGGCAGAGATTAATTATGCAAGACACTGTATGTAATAATGAGCTTATCTGCATAAAAGCTATTTCACTTACGTTTACAGGGAAAAACACTCCGTTATATTTTACCAGAAACATCCATATATAAATTAAGAACTTAGGAACTCAGTTTAGAAAGTTGCGAGACACTGTGATTTGTTTAATAATTAAATTTTATATCTATATAACAATATTCCTAACGTGGTGAAATATCCGGTTGATGCAGTGTAGGGAGAATTCTACGCTACTGTTACAATTCAGTTAGCACCATCCTGTGAAGAACAGCGACCGCTCAGCTCCACCAATAGGAGACCGGCGCGAGCTCAGGCTCCATCTCCAATCAGTATTCGGTCCCTATATGAGTGCACTACATAAGTTGAGGAATAATGGCGCGCGCACCATACTTAGTACACTCTATACTCTATAGGAAGTCATTTGGAATCCAGCCACGGAGCAGCCTGCAAACACACAGTTTATCCTCACCACTGAGACATCATTTAGAAACGTCTAGGTCGCGCAGTGTTGAATAAATCTTATATTTAGGAAGGATATCAGCAAAGAAACGACAAAGGTTGATAGCCATTAGGTTTAAAAGTGGACTGTTAATATGGATGCCGTCTCGGTCTGTGATGAGCGCTATGTGATAAGTGAAATAAATCAGACGACGGCAGAAGGACCTGCTCCAAGGTAGGCTACCGTTTCCTGCTTCTTGTGTAATTGAACTCAGTTCCAAACGCGTTGAGATTTCATTGTTTACTGTGCAATAACTTGACGCTGCGAGGTAAATAATACAATGTTTACTACTAAACACGCAGCTGCCGCATGCACAGGGAAATGAATAAGCTCGTTAAACTGACTGGTATAAATCTAATGCTCGTTTACCAGTGAAAACAATTCTCAATACTGACAGTAACAAATAATCACATCTAGGCGACTAGTTTGAAGAGCAGATCTGAGAATATAAGATAAGAATATAAGCGCCAATGAGTTTGTTTATCAAAAAGTCTAGATTTGAGAACTGTTAAAATGTTTATTTATATCCAGCTGGACTTAGATAAACACTGTGGATCTTTATTTCAGGACAGGGGATTTTCCTGTGCATGCTGATGAAGAATATATTATTCATGTGACATCTATAAAATAGTGATAACGAGCCTTTATTTGTCACATATACATTACAAGACAGTGAAATGCTTTTCTTCGCATATCCCAGCTTGTTAGGAGGTTGGGGTCAGAGCGCAGGGTCAGCCATGATACAGCGTCCTTGGAGCAGAGAGGGTTAAGGGCCTTGCTCAAGGGCCCAACAGTGGCAGCTTGGCAGTGCTGAGGCTTGAACCCCTGACTTTCTGATCATTTACCCTGAGACTTAACCGTTGAGACCCCATTGCCCAAAATACAGAATATTTACGATTTTATAGTCATATCAGCATACAGGGAGACTGAAATTTCATTTTCATGAGTTCAACTTGACTCCCACTAAAATGAATCTTTGGTTCATGACATTGTTTAAGAGCAAAAGCCTGTAAATGAAAAGTATTATAAGTACCTGTGCCAAAATGGATGAAGAATTACACCAAAAGCCTGTTAAGAACTGTTAACTCATCATCACATTTGCACATTTGATGTTGAGGTATGAGTTTTATAACGACAACAAAGATATACCAAGATGTACGTACCTTTTAAAATTGTTCATTACACTCACAGAAATATAATTATTTATGAAATAAGATTTACATGACGCACCCTGCACCTCCGAGGTTGGGGGTTCGAATACTGCCTCCGTCCTGTGCGGAGTTTGCATGTTCTCCTCGTTCTTCGGTGGTTTTCGCCAGGTACTCCAGTTTCCTTCCCCAGTCCAAAGACATGTGTTGTAACATTTCCAAATTGTATGTAGTGTGTGAATGAGTGTGTGATTGTGCCCTGCGGTGGGTTGGCACCGCATCCAGGGTGTCCCTCGTGCCGCCTCGTGACCCAAGTTCCCTGGGATAGGATGAAGGCTCCCCCGCGACCCTGTGTAGTATAACCAGTATGGAAAATGTATGGATGGATTTTTCATGAACGTTCTTGCAACATAAGAGAGATTTTTTTGGGTCTGACATAATATGCTGTAATGTTTATGGCTCAGTGGTGGTTCAGCGGTTAAGTCTCTTACTGATCAGAAGGTCAGAGAGTCAAGCCCCACCCCTGCCAAGCTGCCACTTAAGGCCCTTAACTCTCTCTGCTCCAGGGGCGCTGTATCATGGCTGACTGATCCCAACTTCCTAACAAGCTGGGATATCCGAAGAAAAGCATTTCACTGTGCTGTAATGTGACAAATAAAGGCTTCTTCTAATAATATGCATACTGTACCTGCAATCATTACTATGATCTAGACAATACAATAGCAGTTAAATATGAATATGATAGTGAATTACAAGGAGGTGTTCAGCTTTGCATATCCAATATTCTACCGCGGAGTGAAACCTCAGGTGTGTGAAATAAAGTGTTCCACTTCATAGTCGCATCATATTATATATTCAGCTTGTTTTCTTTTCCAGTTCCCTTTCCATTCTTCTCTCCTCGCTGAATAACATGCAGTTTGCATAACATGCACCATTAAAATTTGTGTTTCACTTTCTGCATTAAAATACTAGGTTGTTTTTTTTCTTTTTACGGAGCGAACAATTTAGCTTCAGCTAAGTAGACTGCAGCATTACTGTTCCCTTTCCTCTGATAGTGGTAAATGACATATGAAGTGATTAGGAAGAGGAGAGGTGCTCAGCAGATGGCGAGAAGATGACTCTTCAGAGTTCTGGTGGACAGGCTCCAGCAGTCACAGCAATGATTCATGTTTGAGCATGACTCTCATAGGAGAAGCCTCGTCTCCATGTGCAAGCGTGAGGCACCCACCTGGGCGCTTCTGTCTAAACCTTTGACTTGTTCATTTAAGGGCTTTGTGCTACATTATTATTTGGTCTTACTTTGTTACTTAAAATGGCTGCTCACATCCTGTGCACATAAGAAAATGGCTTGAGCTTTTGAAGGATCATTTCAGTGAAATGAGCCGAATCAGGATGAATTATGTATTCCTGAAGTATCAGTGCTGCTTTGAGCATGTTTTTTTCTTGATTGGTGTGTGTGAAATATAGCTTTTAAGAGTAAAGAATCATATTGTAGTAGTAGCTGACACTTTCAGCTTATTTGATTATTCATGGATTTTCAAGACCAGATTTCTAGACTGTGGGGTATTCGAGCTTCTCTTACTGTTTGTCTGTAGCAGCACTGCAGTAGTGTATATTCCACAGAGCCACTGCTTCAACTGCCATGCAACATCAAGCCTCCTCGCTATTGTCATCTCCGCCAAAAGCAGAAATCATGCTCCTGCTGAGTTAAGCGCACGTGTGGTGGGGCAGCACTGTACGATGTTTCTTTGCAGGCTAGTAGTGGCAATGATTAATACCTGATTAGCAGTAGACATGGAGAAAAATGTGATACAGGTGCATTTGTAGCATTAATACACCAGAACTATTACTACTACTTATTTGTGAAGGTTGAACCCATGACCTGCTTGATCATGACTAAATATTCTAATGGCTTTCAGTTCTCAAATGGTCTAATGGTCCTCAAAGTGTAGTCTGTGAATCATAGCCAGGTTGTGATATTTTTATTTTGTTACAGTGATGGAAATCACAGCCCACAGTTATCAAAATGATTATATTTTTTATCGGGTTCTTCTAGTAATTAGCCTGTTGAGTGGTCACTGGAATTGGCTGAGTTAAATCCAACTCTCGATAACTTAAAAAACAAGTAGGAATGTAAATTATCTTGGCATATACAGTATACTTAAATGTAAGTGGAAGTTCAGGAATAAAAATCTTTATGGCTCCTATAAGTTGTCAAAATATTATTGTGCACATTTAAACAATGAACCTAATATTGAAATATGTTAAATAGATATTGGTTTATATATATAAAATTTGTGTACTGAGGGGGTCTGTGTATAACATTAAAACCACCTGCCTAATATTGTGTAGGTCCCCCTTGTGCCGCCAAAACAGGTCTGATCCGTCGAGTCATGGACTCCACAAGACCTCTGAACGTGTGCTGGGGTTTCTGGCACCAAGACGTTAGCAGATCCTTTGTTTCCTGTGAGTTGCGAGGTGGGGCCTCCATGGATCAGACTTGTTTGTCCAGCACATCCCACAGATGCTCGATCAGATTGAGATCTGGGAAATTTGGAGGCCAAGTCAACACCTTGAACTCTTTGTCATGTTCCTCAAAGCATTCTTGAACAATTTTAGTAGTGTGGCATGACGCATTATCCTGCTGAAAGAGGCCACTACCATTAGGGAATACTGTTGCCATGAAGGGGTGTACTTGGTCTGCAACAATATTTAGGTAGGTGTTACGTGTCAAAGTAACATCCACATGAACCCAAGGTTTCCCAGCAGAACATTGCCCAGAGCATGTCACTGCCTGCTGGCTTGCCTTCTTCCCATAGTGCATCCTGGTGCCATCTCTTCCCCACACGCACCCGGCTGTCCACACCATTTAAACGAAAACGTGATTTCTTCCATTGCTCCATGGTCCAGTTCTGATGGTCACGTGCCTATTGTAGGTGCTTTTGGTGGCGGGCAGGGGTCTGCATGGGCACTCTGACCGGTCTGTAGTTACACAACAAGCTGCGATGCGCTGTGTGTTCTGACACCTGTCTATCATATCCAGCATTAACATTTTCAGCAATTTGTGCTACAGCTTTTTTGTGGGATCGGCTCAGACGAACTAGCCTTCGCTCCACACGCGCATCAACGAGCCTAGGTCACCCATGAGCCTGTCACCGGTCCACTGGTTGTCTTTCCTTGGACCACTTTTGGTAGATACTAACCACTACATAGCAGGAATACCCCACAAGACCTGCTGTTTTAGAGATGCTCTGATTCATCACAATTTGGCCCTTGTCAAACTTGCTCAGATCCTTACACTTGCCCATTTGTCCTGCTTCCAACACATCAACTTTGAGAACTGACTGTTGACTTGCTGCCTAATATATCCCACCCCTTTACAGGTTCCACTCTAATGTGATAATCAATGTTATTCACTTGTCAGTGGTTTTAATGTTATGGCTGATTGGTTTGAGAACTCCTGCTCTAAATAGGAGTATTAGAATATCTATTTTGGGTTGAGGAAAGTTTAGAATAGTTCGGTTTTGCTGGGTACAGTAGAACTGGTGACCTAAAGCAAGTGTGATTCAGTAAGCTCACTGTATGAGCAGTTAGTGTTTGCCAGGTAACACAGCATAGTCCACTGAAATTTCATCCATGGGTTCTGCTTGTATTTTAAGACATAGAGTTCATCACAGGCCAATAGTGTCTCATAACAGAGATAAATAAATCCAGGCTGGAATTCCAGATCAAATATGTGCACAGCCATGCCAATGCTTTAAAAAAAATTTTTATATGCATTACTGGAGAGGCTCACAAGCTCAGTGATTTTGTGCAGTATAAAATTATAATCATGTTTTGGTGCCATATGTAATGGGGATTCGCTGAGATTTTATAAGATAATTGCTTTCACGTTTGTAAGGAATAAAACGAGACAATAGGCAAATAATCCACGGCTTTGGGTTGGGCTGCATGACACAACCCTATGATGGATTATTTTCCTAGAACAGCATGTCCCTAAGTGTTTTACTCCTCTAAGCCAGAGTGATTTGCCAGCAATGAACATTTTTGATTCATTAATGAAAAAAAACACTGTGCTTCTTAACCTTTTTTTAATTACATTTAATGTTCTGGAACGTTTCTGTCATCAGTTATGTTATAGCAGTTGTGAATAGTCGTTCCTTTACCAGCCTCTCTTTCTTCTCTTGAAGTTAATAGAGAAAAAAATAAACACAGCTTGTCAGGTTACCGAGAAACCAGAAAGCATAAGATTCTCTGTCCTGAAGAATTTTAAATAAATGTCTCCTTACAGAAAGGTTCACTTTTATTTGATCCATTTATTATTAGCCTTAGATCGTGTAGATTCTCTCCCATACAAGACACTGTGAATTACTTGTTACTATAGAAACAATAACCTATAAAATTAGCACACTAATATAAACCCGTGATCTGAATTACAGCCAGCACTATTGTCAGGTCCATGCTGTTATGGAAAATTAATCAGCACCTTCTGCCCAATCAGATTTGAGAATTCAAGAGCGCTGTGGTATAGTAATAACATAGTATTACACACCAAAGTCAATTTCTTACTCTGCTTTGTTCAATTTGTTAAGACTCTCGGTTTGATAATTTTTTTTTTCTCTTGGCAGGTGCTGGCAGAGCTAGAACTGTCTTTCGATTCTGACAAATCACTGTAGTCGTTGCTCACTCTTAGCTGTGTGAAGTGCCTAATAACAAAATTGTTGCAGAGCTGTCAGATCACCTTATTCCAGAGCACTCTTCTATGACCAAAGCACCCCTAAGTAACACACACACACACACACACACACACACACACACACACACCACACCACACAGTTGGTATTGGCAACAGGAAAGACAGCACAATAAGGTGCTCCACTGAGAGGGAAAAGAAAAGATGTGCAGCCAGATGGATCTGAGGAGAATTTGGAGAGTCTGATTAAGACAAACAAGCAGACACTGGGAATACAGCAGATAGAGTCATATTGAAGTGTTACTAGTTCAGCAAAGTGCACTGAGGCAAGGCTCATTGCTGAAATAGCTGTCAGAAAATGAAATTATTATTGCATTCGAGTAATTTGTTTCTTGGTTAGTAGGCTTGAAAATATGGGAATTATATATTCTGTTATGGTAATGGTGCTGCTATTATGAAACTGAGAGCTTATTTGTTGAAAAGAAATACAGAACCTTGCAGTAAGTACCAGTTATTACATTAAATGTTCAGCAAAAATGGTGACTTGCTACTTCTCGTACTGATAATGACTGGATCCACAACTTGGCTCTTTCTTTATCGTCTCCATTCTGTTAAATGTCATGTGACACAGTGTGATGGGCAACATACGGATACCTAGAAACTCTAGACATTTTTTACAAGAATTAATCTCATGGAAAGAAGGAAATACAGGAGTTTCAGTTAATATCCCATTCACAAGACATCATCTTACTTTTTGCGCCAATTCCGAAGGCCCCGAAACATTTTTTGAAAAACATCAGGCTAGATTTAAATAATTTGTGGCTTTAAATCAAATGTTAGTTTGGATTTATTCATTATGATCTGAGTTTTAGAATCTACATGAAAATACATCTGCAAACAATACAATTTTAAACCAGAGAACTAATTAAGAACATTTCTGCGCCCCCCCAAAAAAAAAAAATTGCCATTAAGAGTTATAGCAAGAGAAGCAATTCAGCAAGAGAGTAGATTAAGTATTGTTTTGTTGTCTTTTAGTGTAATTGAACCTTGAAGCAATACTCTGATACTGTATAATCTTTAAGATCATTGCTTATCTATTTTAACCTGCCAGTAACTTGATTGTATACATAATATTGTTTGCTTGATCTTACCCAGAAGTGCTTAGAATGAATCTTTACAGTAGTGGTCCAATGCAATGGTTTTAATCTTCAGTCCTGAAAAGCCATACTGTAAACTGTAATAAGCTGTCTTTATTTAAAACATGTTGGGTAACCAATAGCCACAAAAATACAGTACAATTTTAAAATACAATTGTAAAAAATACTAAATACAAAAATACAATTTTAGTTTTATGTTTCATACAGCTTGAGGATTTACATACATAGACACTATTAAAAATCTTTACTTATAGAACTATTGACATTATTTTTCAAATAAGCTGAACGAAAATGTGTTTGAATGTTTTTAAAAGAAAGGGAGCAGTTACACTAGTCTATACAAAGACCACTGAGTTTGCCATAAACAGCTGCATGCCACTATTATATTGATAAGTACAAAACTGGTCAATCAGAACACAAAACACAATCATAGATTGGATAATAAATATGTGAAACTCATCATTTATCATTCTATATCATGACAATAACAACACTAACCCTGAAGAATGTGAAGAATACTGTTAAAGAGAAAACTAGTAACTAATAATAGCCAGTCCCTTCAGAATTTTTGCGATTTCGTATTCGCAGAAATGAATGAAAAATCCAGCAAACACCGTAATATTCGGAGGAGCTTGCAATTTTTCAAAATTACTGCAGATGTCATCACAACGTGCATTCAGTCGAAGCCTTCTTCGATTCACGTGCATTGAAAAAGAATACAACTATAAGGTCTCATTTGCCAACAAACATCACTGTCAAAGACAATTTTGTGCAATTGCAATTTTGCCAATTCACGTAGTTTTCCACACAAAAAACTCTGCAAGTTGCATCGTAAATTTGGAAAAAAAGCCGCAGTAAAATCAAGCATTTTTTGCTGCAACAATCACAAAAAAAACAACACTGAGAAATCCTATATAGACTGAATAGTTGGTGCTGAATAACATAAATTTGTTTTTGTTTTTTAAAGCTGTCTGCCCTGGCACTTCATTTTCTGAGTTTGGTGCCTTTTCAGGCATGTTGTCACTACAACTGCATGCATTTTTGTCTCCAAAAATCAAACCGAAGCAATGAATCAGCAGTCTACACTGTGCTACCACATACTAGTAAATAAGCTAAAATTGTAGAATGTTCTCTGGGAAGAATGAGAACAGCTAGCAGTTATCTATTCCTGGTTTAACTGAACATTTCACCAGAAATATAGATACAGTTCAAAGCTTAAAAAAACAGTTAAATAAATAAAAAATAAAGAAATACAATTTAGTTTAAAAATGAGAAATAATAGAATGTTTTTCTATATTGAATGCTAATTATTCAGAGCCACTCTCAGCAAAGTTAGCAAGCAGGCAAAATGACTAGTTAACATTAGATGGTTTTCCCCATAAAACTATCATCCACGGATCTGCCTCACTTATGCTTTAAAACAAATGATACTTAAACCATTATAGCAACTTTTGCCAACTGAAAGAAAAAACTGTTAACATATACAGTATTTTAAGTAAAGTGATGAGTTTATGGGTGGCATGGTGGCACAGCGTATAGTATTAGTGGCTCATAGATCCAGGGTCCCCGGTTTGATCCTGAGTTTGGGTTACTGTATACGCAGTTTCGCATGTTTTCCCCAGGTACACGTGGGTTTCCTCTAGGCTGTCCGGATTCCTCATATTGTTTGAAAACATGCGGTTATGCAGATTGGCTACGCAACAGTTTAGTGTTGTGGTTCTTGAGACCAGTTTTGAGACCACACATCAGTTCTCTTGGTCTTCTCATTAACTCAGGTGAAATTTTACTCAGTCTTGTATCAGTCTCTGAAGACTAAAATTTCATTTTTAAACACCACCCGAGCCCATAACATTTCCCATTAGAATACAAAATGTAAACATCTATCTCGCCATGTGGAATTATGTAGTGCCTATAAATCTCAAGTTACTATATTTCAAAATACTTCATCTTCTTATGTTCAAAATACTATAGCACAAGTGCGTGTAATGCATAGCTATATTCGGTCACAAAGTTGTATAAGCCTATGTCCTATGTATGTCCTGTGTACTTATTTAAAATGCGAATACCAAGGTAGATAGATTATTTTCATTTAATTCAAGAGAAATTTCATGTTAGGTTAGAAAGATACTACAACCAGCAAATTAATACATCTGAGCATCTGGTCTTGATACAGTATTCCCATTTCATTGCATTCCCAACTCATGCTCGGAGAACCACCACATGACCAGTATAATGCAATTACTGAAGGTGAATGATGAATGAATTTTGCAGTGCCTTGCCCTACACAGTTTTAATCAGTCCATGTACCTAACTACTTTCAGCATTTTAAGGGCTTAATTATTAGTTAATGAGCTCTGCTATGTGTGATGGTGAAGTGATAGCATAAAGCTCTGCAAAGCATTTGAACTATGGTTCATCAGAATATCTAAGGTTCCGGTGTACTGGAAAACTAAGTCACATGAAACAATTTATATTAAAGGCTGTTGCTCTGTTTCCTGTTCACTTGCAGTGAGATCCCGAAGGTGTCATTGTGTCCCCCAGACAGTGAGGATGCAGAGTCTCCAACGAATGAAATTCCCATCGAGGGGGACCACATAAACCATCTGTCCACACCACCTTCCTCCTCTCAACTGTACGACCAAGTGTTGCAAAGCCATGCCTACCAGTCACCTCAACTCAAGAGATGCCCGTGCTGCGACCACCAGCAGCCAGTCACAGACAATGTCTGTCTGAATCAAACAAACGTGTCTTCTCATTCAGACTGCGCAAGCAATGCTGTCAAGACAGTTCACAGGTGCAGTCCCTTCCACCAACCTATATGTCATAACACAATGCAGTGTCATTGGCTGCAAGGATCATGTGATGGCAGTAACTACACGCCTGTTCAGCATCATGTGGTGACAGTCAGGTTCAAACCTTTTCCGAATGTTCTTCTGATTGATATAAATGCAAGCATTCTGAAGTGTAAATAATAAAAGTTAAGGTTGTCTCTTTTGTAGGACTGAGAGACTTCACCGGATCCCAAAGAAGTAGGTTTACATAGTGTGTTAATGTTGCTCGTAATATATCGTTCCATTAACAATAACTGTTTAAAAGCAAAAAGAAATCATAGAACCAGGTCAGGTTTTTTTTTAAAAGCCTTGGTTTAAAAAAAAAACCCTGACTTCTAAGACAGTCATTTGTTAACGGTAATTGTTTTTGACAGCTACTCCCAAGTCATAGTGGAATACCCGATGACAGTTCTTATCTCATGTGCAGTAGTCCTCCTTGCCTTCTCCCTAGCAGGGATTTTGATTGGTCCCCTGCCAGATTTTTCTGATCCTTTAGCAGTAAGTACCTTTCTATTCATTGTGTAAAATTTCTATCAAAATGGAGCCCCTAGTTACAGCACTTCAAGTTTCTGTATTGAAAACCCACAAAATGACATGTAGTGTTCTCCAACAATATGTGCTGTATTCAGAATCGCAATAAAGTAAATCGACCCAACAATGAGACCTGAGAGTTTGCCTTGTAGATTCATTTAATACATTTTTCAAAAGGAACTACTCCACCTCATCTGTCTCTGATGGTCTATTTCAGGGATTTGAGCCACGTGGAACAGACATTGGGATTAGACTGGCAGCCTGGGCCAAGCTGCAGGAAAGTACTGGGCCTGGGAAAGCACTATCTCTGACATCTCAGCAGTTTGTGGACCAAAGTATAGCACGGTACTGCAAATAGTAAATGATAGCTCCTTGCCATTTACACTGTTAGTCCACTTTATTAGGAACACCTGTACACCTGCTCATTCGTGCAATTATCCAATCATGTGGAAGCAGTGTAATGCATAATATAATGCAAATACAAATTGATATGTTGTGCATTCTGAGATGCTTTTCTGCTCAACACGGTTGTAAAGAGTGGCTATTTGAGTTACTGTAGCCTTCCTTTTAGCTTGAACCAGTCTGGCCATTCTCCACTGTCCTCTCTCACAACAAGCCATTTCTACCAGCAGAATATTTGCATACTGCATTTTTTTTTTTTTGTATAAAGTCATTGATGTGTCAAGGCACAGAGATAGCATTTTTCCCATTCTTATGTTTGATATGAACATTAACTGAAGCTCTTGATGTGTATCTGTATAATCGTAGGCATTGTGCTGCTGCCACATGATTGGCTGATTGGATAAAGACATGAATGAGTAGGTACACAGGGGTTTCTAATAAAGTGGACATTCAGTATATACTGTACATACACTATCAGCAATTTCATAGTAGACACAATCATAAACTGTACTAAGTGTAATTCATTGATCATGCTGCTTCCAGAGAGGTCCCCAGTAAAATCCAGCAGCACTTAAGACATCGTCCAAGGAGAATGCTACATACAGACACTACTGAGAACGCCTATTTTTGCAATGATCCTGGTGAGGGAAAACATAACAGAGCAGAACATACTTGTTCTGGTCATTTGCCATTGTCTATTAAATATGAAGCTGAGCAAATATATCAGTAAATTGACTGTAGCATATAATAAAATTTGCTGGTGTCTCACTTCCATCTGTGCTCGTGCAGGAGATCGCTATGCCCAGCTGGTATTCCGCTCAGGAAACTCAGACAGTCTGTGGAGTCTAAAGGCAATCTATTCCATGTGCGAAATGGAGCAAACCCAGGTAATCCAAATATATTTATACGTCATTAAACATGCTGCATCACTTCAGAAACGTTTGGTACAATTTTATGCACAGTTGCCATTTTGCTCTTTAAACTCTTGGAAGTCACTGAAGAAACTGAGAAAATGTAATGTTATCTTTCAAATTTCAGATACGCTCAGACGCACACTTTAAAGAACTCTGTCAGGTCAAAACAGAGGTTGTTGGCAACAAAGGTAAGGGAGAGTGCTGTCCAAGCTGGTCCCTGGGGAACTTCCTGGCTCTCCTCAACAACGTCTCCTCCTGCTTCAGTCTCACAGCTCAGCAAGTGTCAGACAGTTTAAGCTTGCTCAGATACTGTGCCCCTTACTACCATGATGGAAGCCTCGTTGCATCATGTGTAGAGAGAAGCAAATATGGCTATTGTGCATCTGTCCCCCCTCCCTGCAAGCAATCCAACATCATCTATCAGATTCTACATTACCTAGTGGATAAGGATTTCCTGGGGCCTCAGACTGTTGAATACCAGGTTCCATCCCTAAAATATAGTGTCCTGTTCCTACCAGTGGCAAAAGGAAATGCATTAATGGAGATGTATGTAAAACATCTGGAAGGTCATGAGCTAACATATAACAATACTACCATAACAGGGATGGACTTGGGGATTAAGCAAAAGCTTTTCAAATATTATCTCTCAAGAGACTCTGTCTATCCTATTCTCACAGTTCTCGCACTGCTATTTACAATGGCCTTATATCTTAGATCATTCCTTTTATCAGCTATGTCTCTGTTTGCAGTCACATTATCACTTTTGACATCTTATTTTTTCTACAAAGTAGTATTTGGCCTATTGTTTTTTCCACTTCTGAATCTCATGGCAGTCCTTGTCCTTTTGGGAAGTTGCTCAAACCAAGCATTCACCTTTAATGACTTTTGGAAGTCCCAACTAAGCCATAATCCTCCAGCTGCACTAGAACAGAGAATCCACCGTGTCTTACAGGAAATTGGGTACTTGATCTTGGTGTCTGGCTTAACATCCAGCGTCGCATTCTACTCCGGCTACATAAGTAGCATTACAGTGGTGAGGTGTTTTGCTGTGTATCTTGGTAGTGCCTCTTTAATCAACACACTTTTCGCTCTTGTTTGGCTCCCCTGTGCCATTGTTTTGCAAGAGCGACATGCTGCAGGAGCTTCCACCACTGCTTCTAAGCCATCATGGAAGCCATGTTGCTCAAAAAATCCTGGTGGATTTTGGGACACAAGTTCAAGGAAGCGGTGCCTTTTCACAGTAGGACAGAAATTTCGGGGTCTAAAACGTGGCCTCTCAGACACATCAAATCTAATTTTCTCAAAAGTCCTGCCCTGTGGTGTGGTTAAGTTTCGATACATATGGATCTGCTGGTTTGCAGTCCTGGCTGCAGGAGGAATTTACATCTCATGTGTAGACCCTGGCATGAAACTGCCATCCTCAGACAGTAGGGCAACTCAGCTGTTTCGCTCCAGTCATCCATTTGAAAGATACGATGCAGAATACCGCCATCAGTTCATGTTTGAGCGAATGAAACAAGGAGAGGATGAGCCTATGACTATGACTCTCATTTGGGGTGTCACCCCAGTTGATGATGATCGTTTCAATCCAAGAAGCAATGGCTCCTTTACCATGGACCCAGAATTCAATATAAGTAGTTCGGAAGCCCAAGTGTGGTTGCAAAAGCTATGTGGAAAAATTAGAAACCAGACTTTTTATTCACCGTCACCAGCAGACCAAGAAGCAGTGGAAGACAATACTTGTTTTGTGGAAGACTTGATTCACTGGCTATCTACTCGCCATTGTTCTGCAAATGAGGATGCTTTCAGTTTCTGTTGCAACAATATTACATTCCCTTACCCGCCTAGTGTTTTCGAAGAGTGTCTCAAAATGATGGTGGAAGAACAACAGGCAGAAACTGGTTCACCTAGGACCGGGGGCCTTCGTTTTGATTCACAAAATCGAATTGCTGTCCTTGTTGTGGTATTTAAGACCTCACAGCTTAACAGCTTTAACTTCAACAGAACTTCAAATTTCTATAAACAAATCACGTCTTGGTTCAATAATGAGATTTCTAGCGCTCCACCTGGACTGCAAAGAGGCTGGTTTGTGAGCCAATTATTGTTGTATGACCTCCAGCAATGCCTGAGCTCAGAGACATTAGTAGTGGCAGGCTTTTCCGTAGCCCTTACATTTGCATCGCTTTTGCTCACCACTTGGAATATACCATTAAGCATTTATGTGACATTTGCTGTCGGGGGGAGTGTTTTTGTTACTGTTGGCCTGCTTGTGCTTTTAGAATGGCAGTTAAATAGTGTGGAAGCACTGTTCATTTCAGCTGCTGCAGGCCTCTCTGTTGACTTTGCTGCCAATTACTGCATTTCCTACTGCCTGGCCCCACACACTGACCGATTGGGTAGGGTCGCATATTCTCTGAAGAAAATGGGTTGTCCAGTAGCCATAGGTGCAGGAGCATACTTTTGTGTCGGTATTATAATGCTACCGGCGACTGCGCTGCTTTTCCGGAAGCTTGGGATATTTCTCCTTCTCGTGAAGTGTGTGGCATGCGGTTTTGCCACTTTTTTCTTTCAGTCACTCTGTTGCTTCTTTGGACCTGAGAAAAACTGTGGGAAAATAATCATACCATGTGCAAAAGAGAGAGCCACAGAAAATATACCATCTTCTTGTTCAGGTGCTGAAGCAGGAAACAACAATCCATCAGTTAATGGTATGTTCAGCTGTGGTACTAGCACGGGATCACAAGGGAGAAAAAATTGTAATAAAGAAGGTGGCGGAGCATTCTTGTGCCCCAATCAGCACCGCCACAGGCAACACCTGTCAAGGTTAGGGAGGGAGCCAGAGCAGTATGAGCTGCAACCTCTTGCCGGTCATCTAAGTGACAGCTTTGAAAACAGCACTTGCACCAGCAAGCTGTCCAACAGACCTTCTGTTCTTTCAGATGACATTGAGTTCTGTGGTCTCAGTCCAAAGCGATATTACAACAGGATTAGCACTGAGTCTGTGAGTGACGAAATATGTAGCAGGCACCTCAAAGGTTGCGACACTCCCCAAGCCGTCCAGACCTCATCCCCTTACAAAGGAAAAAAAACGCGGCCTGTAGTAGTTCTTACAGGTGATCCAGCAAAGGAAAGGCATTTGTGCAAGAAATGTCATAGCCCTGGAATGAAACTATGGAACGTCTCCATGTCATCTTCTAGCATGGAAGATATCACGGTCATAGAGACCACAGATAATACTAATAAAAGGTCACTCTCTATGGATGGGGCCTATAGATGTCATGCACATAAAAGACTTTTGTCTTGTCAGTCTCAGAGTTCCACTGAGGGGCTTGAAGATTCTAACGAGACTTGTTTGAGTGACATTGAGCCAGCAGTCTCTGTCGCACCATCCACTGTGACTGAAGGAGAGCTGCGACCAGGTCACCTCAATGGCAAGAGAGATACTTTGCGTCTGTCTCTGAGAGAAACAGTTTATGACCCTGGCTCCCCAAGTTCTGGAAGGGGGCGGACAAGCCAAAGTGAGCTGCCTGTAATATTGCCAAACAGTCAACCGGATTTACCTGACGTATGGATCAAGAGGGATGGAAGAAGTGAGGACAACAGTTGATTTAATGAATATAAAACAGATTAACAGAGGCCTCAGTGTATGCTTTTACCACCATGCTAAATCCTGAACTTGTGATGTACTTTGTGCTTGGTGGTGTGATGATAATTTCAGCATCCAAGAGATCATCATATCTGTAAATGCTTACTAAACACAATAGACCTGTAAATTCACAGTTATATAGGTCCCAGATTATATCGAGAATTAATTTCACACTGCTATCTGCAATGAGTTTATGATATATGTTACAAAAAAAATTTTTGGGACTGATGAAACTGCATGTCACAGGCACTATAAGTATGTGTGAAGGAGCCTGTTCCACATGGCCTTGGGTTGCTATTTCATAATACAATTATTGTACATATTTTCAAAGGATTATGGTGCCTGAGAGCAGTTTACCTAAACATTACATAAAAGCAATTTCCTCTTTTTAAATACAGAAAAATAAAGATAAGGAATAGGCACAAATTAATCTAGAAAAGTCCGACTATTTAATTTGAAACGATCCAAGTGGAAAACGATTAGAATTTGATCATGCTAATCACTTATAGGACACATCATGTATTGTCTTGATACTAGAACTGTCTCTGAGCTGTTTATAAGATGCATAACTGGATTTCCCTCCAAGTGCACCTGCCTTTAATGAAGCAATAATTTGGCTTCACATGTGGTAGAGGAAATGTGGGAATCGGTTACAAGTAAATCTGGGTGAACACACAATATAAAACAAAACAAGGCACTTATTTTGAGTTCACGTAGGATCTGAGTGCTTACCAGTTAATGAGTCATTTAATGCAAAGATTTATGGCTTTGATGAAATGCTTGTTTAATATTTTTCTTAATTTAATTGCCAAAGTGTACCTTTCTGTTTTATCTGGGGCACTTGTGACTGTTTATTTTGTTCAGATATCCACTGAGCTAAAAGCCAAGCAAGAGTTTATATTCAAATATTTAAAGCCCTCAAATATAATATAATTATTTATTTTTACATGTCATACAGAAGACTCAACTCCCAGAATTGTATTTGATGTATTACGGTCTTTTTACTTATGCATTGTGCTTGGTATTTAGATTATATCAGATTTACAATGTAAAATTATTTTTTAAATTGAGTGTCAAAGTCAACATATCAATCTACAAATAAATGAAGCCATACACATTCTTTTTTATTTAAAATTGACTTTCAGTTAACAAAAAAGGCAGTTTACCCTTTATATTTATATTTAGTTCCTGATAAATGGCCCAATACAAGCGGCCCAAAATATCGTGGAATAAAATCTTACTCGTTTATTGGCTAAGAAATTTGTTCATTACATGTCTCGTACCCAAATATGCTACTCAAACATTCCACAGCTGATGGGCCTGATCTCCTGGGGGTGGGTAGAGTCACATTTGGTTTCTCAGAATGTCTAAATGAATTATTGTTAAATACCTGTTTTATCAGGTTAGGTTGCTTTAAGTTTATATTTGCTGTAGACGTACACTAACACACGTTTTAGTTTTAATTTAGTTAGAAACTTTGTAACTCCATGTGAGAAAACCAATATTCCAGTTGTAAATGTATTATGAAAGTAGTTAGAACATTTATACAGTCTTTTGAAAAGCAGAACTTTACATTTTTTCATTACTTTACCTGATGTTAAGAGCTTTTTCTTTTCTCAGAACAGTGAAAAAGAAACCTTTAACATTTTACTTCTGCAGTCAGAAGTAAACAGCTACCAAGTCAGTCAACTAACATCTGATATAAGCATGCAGTAAAAGTTATTTTCTGCTCCACACATTAATGTCTTGTCTTTATATGCCATTACTTGTTCGAATGTCGTACGATCATTAGAGTACCAAGACAGGTTTTCTTGCTGTGAAGTGTGGTGCCATGTTGTGAGCAATGACTTGGTAATTTCTGAATACATTATTTTTTTTTAAATAAAATGAACACATTTGTTTATCAATAGTCACTACTGAATGACTATGGAATGTAAAAAGGCAAAAAGAAAAAGCCATTTAATTAAAAAAAAAGCCACATTTTTAATTAAAGAATTTAGTGCTGCTGGTCAGTTGATCAAGCATTCACACATTGAAGTGGATTACTAATGGCTGCATTGTTGAATAGCCTTTCTAGTCCTTTCAATTACTACATTTTATTAAACTCAATGTTTTATTAGTATGCCAGTGACCAAAATGTCTGGAATGCTGTCACACCTTTCTAGTGTACAAAGTGCCAAATGTAAAAAGTAACAATAATTTGTTATGCACATAGTGATGTCACGTTTCAGAAACATGCTGTTCTAAAATTGTTTTATGTCAATATGTGATGTCAGAGTTAAAGTATTAAGAATGAACTATTATGTAAATGTGACTGAGAAAGTCAATAAAGATTTATATTTTACTGACCCATGACCTGGATCACAGAGCAATTGAGTGTCTAAATTGTGGTGTCTATTTCCGCAGATTGTTTTTTAACTCAGCTTTTTGAATGGTTACAGAATTTTTTTTTTATTTATTTAAAACTGCTTTTACTGAAATTTTCACCTAAAGGTTCGATCACAGTTCTAATTCTAAACGCAAATCCAAATGCCAGCCATTTTCTATTAACACTTTTTTTTTTTTACAGATTAAATATTCATAAAAAGAACAGAAAATAATGTAAAAATGGATTTCAATCCTGCACCCAGTCTTCTTTAGCCCAATCAGGCAATTGTGTGGAATACTCAAAGTCAGGTCCCTTGTAGCGTAATGCATGCAGGTACATGACCAACTCCTTCTCTGTAGGGTCAGGCCGGACAATTTTACACTCCGAACATAAATGATCTCGGACTACCTTGGTCACGTTTGCAGTTGTTGATAATTTCTCAGATTGAGAACTGCTCTCTTTTGCCTGTGTACTATTCGTTTCTGCTTCATTGTCATTTGAAGTTGCATTTGTAGTTGATTCTTCACATACAGTCTTAACAGATTCCACTATGTCCGTCAGGGCACTGTTAACCAGAGCACCGACACTGGTGCCCGCATTAGGCTCGCTGTTTCCGGATAACACTTCATCGGAGATATCCAAGAGGTGTAAACTCTCCTTGGAACGGTGCTCCTCAATAAGAGCTTCCAGCAGCTCCTGATCATTTTTACCCACCAGGCCTCCCTTGCCTCTGTTCGGGCCCCAAGCAGAAGAGCCATAAATGGGGTCATTGAGGATGGGGAATCCCAGATACTGGAGATGCACGCGGATTTGGTGTGTGCGCCCTGTGAGTGGCAGACAGCGCACCACGCTAGAGCGCCCGTTATAGCTGAGTTTCTGGAAAACTGTGCGGCAGTCTTTGCCTTTGGGATCCACCCTGCAGAGACCCACCTTGAATGAGACTACCAGAATTGGTTCTTCACACACAACCTCAGTGTCAGGAAACTCCCCCTCCACACGACAAACATACTCCTTCTCCAACTGTTCAAAGCAAAGGAAAATGTATGGTAACAGGGAAGCCTATTTACAGACAATGTACAGTATATGCATTGGACAGTCTATACAACTAAAGCATTGACAAATTAAGCTCATAGCATTCCTGGGGCAGTGATAAAATATCTGTTTCATGGTCCACCTACCTGTACATACTACATGCTGTATATCATGTCGCACAAAAACATGACATATAAACACCTTTTATACAAACCTCCACTGGAGTCTGATGTGCTATGTACGTGCTGATATTTCCCAACAAACTTAGTTGCCTGTTTCACAAAATATAACAAATCAGTATTTTAAACCACTGTGACCCTGAGCAGGATAAAATAGTTACTGAAGACTAATGAATGAATGCAGTAAGTGTGATGTGCAGTGTTGCACAAGTACCCAGTCGGGATGTGCACCTCTACACTGTAAGTAGCATTCAACACCTAGCTAGTTATAGAGCTAATGTTCATATCTAATCTGCTAACATACCACAACGTTTACTGGCGAATTAAAACACGCAAGCTCAACTTATCTACCTAACAATTACTCAATCCTGATATCAAGACCAAACTTGGAATTTTGGATAGGCAAAATACTGATGGCTTATTTGTGAGGTGAAAGTATTTACAACCCCAATTCCAAAAAAGTTGCGACGTTGTATAAAATGTAAATAAATGTACATTATTCACAATAGAAGATAGAAAACGTGTCAAATGTTTAAACTGAGGAAATGTACCATTTTAAGAAAATAATAAGGTAATTTTTAATTTGATGGCCATCAAAACGTATTGAGGCCATCAAATTCAAAATCACATTTTTTTTCTTAAAATAGTACATTTCCTCAGTTTAAACATTTGACATGTTTTCCCTGTTCTGTTATGAATAACATATGGGTTTATGAGATTCGCAAATCATCGCATTCTGTTATTTTTTACATTTTACACAGCGTCCCAATTTTTTTGGAATTGGGGTTGTACTTGCCTTTTTTGTTAATTTCTCTCTACTTGATGATTAGTGTCCCTAGGACACCATTCTGTCCAATGCTATTTCCATTTGAACGATGGAAAATATAATAGTACTGTCTAGACAAACTTTAATGTGATCAATCACATTTTTGGTTCATGACAACCTTCTCTTTGGAATTTTCCCAACTATAACAACCTGACCCAGTGATTCCCAGTAATTACCATGCGTCCTGCCATAGTTTCATAACAAACGAAAATATTTCTACACTTCTCATAACAACGTTAAAGATCTCTGTTTTGTGCCGTTGTGCAGGCCTAACTAGCTATTCTCTAACCACCTCAAATATCATTGGTTAACTCATTTTTCCAGAAATCAGTTCTGATTGGCCACCTGCCACTTTGGCAAACCGTTAGCAAAGTTACCTGTTCTTCAAGACAGACATGGCTTCATCCAGACACATATGAGTCATTTGTTTTTTTAAATTGTTGATAGTTTTCGACTGCTACCTTTGCAACATATGTAGTATAATATATGTAAACACAGTATCTTTAGCAGTTGTTAATAGACAGGAAACGTTCTACTAGTTTACTAGCTAGCCTTTGCATTCTTGGGATGTTAGTAGATAGCAATCCATCCATCCAAAACTGTAAAATCACTGCAGCTTGCAAAGAAGGCAAAATTTACCCACGTGTAGTATATTACAATAATTAATTGGAGTTTAATCAGAACTTATCTAACAGTTGCGAGTGAGGTGTAGGACACCTTGCACATGGGACAGAAAGCATAATAATGAAACAATTGACATCTTATTTACAAGTTAGCAATATGACTTATAACTAAATCTTTCACTAAAATGAGTATTTCATCCCCTTGAAGCAACACTGGAGTCAGTGGCTTCCAGTCACAACAGTAAAGTCACAATCGTCTGTAACTAAGCCAATGATTTATTATCTGGGGGCTCACAATTAATTATGAACAGACTTACTTCATGAATGATTATCAATATGATTATATCAGCTGGATTGGATCGCTATCTGTTAACACCCCAAGAATGCAAAGGCTAGCTACTAAACACTTCCTGTCTATTAACAACTGGTAAAGATTACCTGTATTTACATATCTTATATTACACAATGAAGAATGTTGCAAGGCTATCAATCGAAAAATAAACAAATAAAAAGAATAAATGACTCAGATAAAGAGTCTGTTGAGTGTCCATGCATGAGAGCGTCAAGAACACGCTCTGATTTTTAGCACGGATTTGCCACTATAAGCATGTCCCTGGACCCCCCTAGAGAGTCAGAGGTCCACCGACTACAGTCTCGCAAAATCCTGTAAGAAACACTGCTTTACCTATATATTAAAAATAATAATACTAGTGGTATATGTTTTTTGGGGAGAATTTACTGCTTGTGGCACCTTTCGTATCATGTAAAGATGATGACCATCTTGCACAGGTTTCATATGGGAAGAACTAGCCTACAAGTAGTGCCTTCACAAAATGTTAGTCCTTGGAGATGGCAGACACCCCAAATAACCATAGATTTAAAAAAGGTACCTTTGTGTCAGTCAAACTAAAGTACCTGAATATGCAAGAACAACATTGTGGCTTCTTTACTGTAAAACTTATACAGAGCGCTTATAGTGAGTCATTTGTTTGGAGACAGGGGTAAAATCACTACTAAGTTGAAAGATCATATCAGGGAGGTGGTGATGGCTTCACCTGTCGATCCCGAACCATCTGGTCCAGTTTCTTGGACATCTCCAGAGTGCGGGCAAACAGAAGGATGCCCGAGGTGAGTCGATCGAGACGGTGCACAGTGTGAAGGCCGCACAGACCTCTCTCTTTCCCCAGAATGAAGATGACGGTGTTGTGGCGGTAGCGGCCACATGGATGTACAGGCAGAGAGGCAGGTTTGTCTACCACTACCACTTCACCATCGTCCACTAAGACCTGCAGTGGCTGCCCGTTTACAGGGGGCTCGTGCCGATGCACAGTGTTCCTCATGAAGTCATTATTCTGAGGAGTATAAAAACAAAAGCTTAAAACCAACCAAGTCTTCTTGTAGTTATTATGCATTAGGTTCCATCAAATTCCCTACCTTCAGTGTGATATCCAGGTCGTCCACAGGTATTTCATTCAGTCGAATACGTCCCTCTTTCACTGCTTTCTTATAGTAGTCTAGTGGTTCTGTACGAAATTCACTGCTGAAAACTTCTAACAGTGTTTTACCGATCCAACGTCCCTTACAATAGGTCTTAAAATCGAAATAATAAGGGTGCACTTTTCTAAGTCCTCCCTCAAAGTAGTACGACGTTTCTGCGAAGTGTTCTTGGTTAAAGCTCACTCCTGGGTTGCGTTTTTGTGGTGGAGGAACATATCTATCCCCAGGTTTGGTCTGTTTGCTTCCCCTTCGCTTCTTACCTCGTTTGTTTCTCTCGTGTTCCTCGGAGTCTTCGCTTTTCCTTTTCTTGCAGCTTTCCTTTACTTGTTTGCTCTCACTCGATTCTTGCTCCTTTCCTATTTCTGCAGTGTTTAATTCTTTGGTCTCCATGATGCTGAACTTGGGTCGGTACTTTGCTTTGAAAACACTGTGTGTGGTGTGTAAATCTCTCCGGGTCTGCTTACGTTTCGTTATATTACTGCTAACACCGATTCCATCCCACAAGGAAGAAACAGCACCAGGTACAAGTCTGCTTTTAAAACAATTCCCACGCATTAAAGAGCTGCCCAGTCTCTGTACGCATTTCAACACAGGTACACCGTTTGCTCTAACATGCCGTACTGACATGCCTGTGCGCGTGTTCTGTCGCAGAATGATGACATCACAATTAACCTTGTAGCGCCACACGGTCATTTAGTTTCGACGCATTTGTTGTTGTTGTGTTTTTTTTAATGTAAAATTGTCCAAAATTCGTTTTGGAGAGAATTGTCAGAATTTATCTTTAATTTAGTAAATATTAAATACTATTTTACATTAAAGAACGTCATCGTGTATTATCAAAATAATGTTAACAAACGTCTTGAATACATTGTGAATTTATTTATACTGATGGCAAAATTTTATATACATAAACAAAAGTGTGTTAATTCATCCCCAATCTTTAAGGTGTTTATAGTGGAATTTGATTCTTTTATATCTTTATATTGTTAAAAAAAAAAAGTTCAAAATACCATAATATTATTTTCAGATCCCCTGTTACCAATTAATGCCACACTTTGTTCTGTACTATTGTACTATGCTATATTTGTTACTTGCTGTTTTCAATAAAAAAAAAGTAATCAATCAATAAACAAACAAAAAAAATCGATCATTTGGTTTCAGCAATTTATCTTTTCAGACAGAAACTAACAACGTAAGCTTATTTATTAATACATTAATTACATAAATGCATGATGCAAGTATAATTGTGCACAGATACAAATCACTGCAGTCCAAATAATTACCTTAATGTTTTAATTAACATGTCATTGCTTTGACTTCAGTTAGAAAATATTTTGCATATATTGTTTTACAAACAGGGGAGGATTCAAGAAATAAAAACATCATATTTTTCCTTTTTAGGAAATGGTACAACCCCAATTAGAAAGGAGGTGGGAAAAGACAAAAATTAAATAACTCAAAATGAAATATCTCAGTGACATCCAGTAATAGCTGAGTGAAAACGCCTTGTTTTAGTCATTATAGTATAAGAGAATTGAAGAGGCTGGAAAGAGCTGTCAGGTAGGAAAGTAATCCACAGCTGAAGCGAGTGCCTTGCACTCTGTCCTAAGTGTTCCCTGCACTGCAACACCCGAACCACCTCCTGCAGGAGTAATCACACTGCAATCAGAGCTCACCGCTGGGGACAGAAACAGAGCAACATTCAGAGCATCAAGATTACAAGATGTGTTGTACAATACTTGGATTCATCCATGTGTGAATTAGTTTTGAGCATTAGTTATATCTTCATTAGCGAATCCTCATTAGGTAAATCTGAGACCTGAACATACACTGTGTGGCCAAAAGTATGTGGACACCTGACCATCACATCCATATGTGGGCCTTCCTCCAAACAGTTGCCACAAAATTGGAAGCACATAATTGTCTAGGATGTCTTTGTATGCTGTAGCATTACAATCTTCCTTTGCCGGAACTAAAACCTAGCCCAAATGCATGACAATGCCCCTGTACACAAAGCGATGGCCATAAAGACATGGCTCTAGAATGATCTATCTTGCTCGATAGATCGAGATCAGCGGTTCTTAACATTGTTACGAGTGCAACCCACTTTTAAGAATGACAGGGTTTTGCTGAACTAGACTGAAGCTTAGAGGTGATCATGCTTTCACTGGGGCTGGCTCTAAGCTTTGGAATAGCCTGCCTCTACATATTAGAACTGCTCCTACTTTAACTAGTTTTAAATCCCATTTAAAAACTTGTTTATTTTCCTTGGCATTTGACCATTCATAGCGATAGGGACAGTGGTGGCTTGACAGTTACGGCTCTTGGTTACTGATTGGAGGGTTGGGGGTTCAAGCCCCAGCACTGCCAAGGTGCCACTGTTAGGCCCTGCTCCAGGGGTGCTGTATAATGGCTGACCCTGCGCTCTGACCCCAACCTCCTAACATGCTGGTATATGCGAAGAAAAGAATTTCACTGTGCTGTAAAGTATATGTGACCAGTAAAGACTCATTATCATTATATCTGTTATATGATTGTTATGTAACGAATGTCACAATATTAGTATATTTATTTATATATATTTATATCTTATTTCTAGTTTAGCTTTTGTAATTATTGTTGTAAAGCACTTTGGTCAACCTATGTTGTTTTTAGTGGTGCTATATAAATAAACTTGACATTGACATGGCTTGCCAAGGTTGGAGTGGCACAGAGCCCTGATCTCAACCCCACCGAACACCTTCGGGATAAATTGGAACACCTAACTAGGGCCTTATAATAGCAAAAGTGGGAATAAACCTGGAATGGGATGTTCAAAATGCACATACGAGTGTTATGGTGAGGTGTCCAAAAACTTTTGGTCATACAGTGTACCAGGTATGGAAAACAAGAAGGTACAAACAATTAAGAAATACTAATATATCTTGGAGTTTGGACTTTCAAGAGCAACAATAAGACAGTATATATCGGCCAGGTTAATGATACTGTGGTACATACCCTGGCCACTGGTGGTGTCTGTCTGTAAGTGGTACATACACCACCCCCATGAGTGCCTTTTTGACAAAGGTACCATCACTCTGGCGATCATACTGCTCCAGAACTTGGCTCCCACCCTCTGGACCTACAGGCAGCACCAGTCTTCCACCTGGTTTCAGCTGCTCTAGAAGCTGACGAAGATTTTATTGATGGGTTTAGAGGTTGAAACACTTACAGTCATTCTGACTGCTAGCTAAGACTTCTTATTACTGAATTGAATTGCCAGGTGATGTTGGCTTTATATGTACAATGATTGATTCCCAGTGATGTCCTTCAGGATGCAGAGTCATCATAGCACAGATCCCTAAATAGGACAGTGTAAACTCAATGGTTAAAATGTTGGACTACTGCCACTGCTGGGCCCTTGAGCAAGGCCCTTATAACCCTCAACTGTTCAGTTGTATAAATGAGATAAATAAAAGTCCCTCTGGATAAGGGTGTCTGCCAAATGCCATAAATGTAAATGTGCACAAATTGAAGATCTATTTTAGCATTAGTGGCCACATGCACAAATGTAAGGTTTATTCTTCCCATTATAAACTTGTTATGCAAGAAATACCACTTACAATGTTTTTTTGTTGTTTTGCGCAAAATGTGACAGGGTTAAGCACAGACAGGGTTAGACTGTAGAGCAGTATAGAAGCTATGGGGAAATTGATAACTTATGTGCCTACCGCTTTGGGGATTGTAGGTGCCGCTGCCCCAACGTGAATGGCATCATATGGCGCTCCATCTGGAAAACCTAACCGTCCATCACCCACTGAAAAGGAACATAGCCACGTTTAGGCCAAAGAAACTTTTTTGTTTTAGTTTATATAAATTCTGAAACTGAATTACTTGATTTTAGTGGCTTGTGACCACTGTTGTAATAAAGTTGTAGTGTAGGTGTGCTGACATACTGTAGTTAGCAGTGTTACCAAATATAAATTCGATGAATGGACAATAATACTTACACTGCATAAAAGGGGAACTCGTTGTTTATATTTAGAATAAATAAAGCAATGCAATAGCTTCGGTATAAACAGTAATTTAGAGTTTGCACCTACATTCTTATAGCTGTGATTTTTAAATATAGTACACTACAAAGAACTACTGCAAGTACTATAGTGATGATCTTTATGTTAAAGAAATTTAAAGCTACAGAATGTAAGATTTTGTAATTTCCCCCTCTCTGGTAGAAAAATGTTATTCCAAGCTACTCCAGGAAGAACATTTCATAACATAGCTTGTGCTGCACTCTTTTCCACCGTGGGCATTCATCTCACTGCTCTGATTGCACATACAGTACAAATTAAAGGCATGACCCAACCCACACAATGAACGATAATTAGTACATCTAAACTAGGGCTGGGAGATATGGCAAAAAATATTATCACAATATATCATATTCATATAATTCGAGACCCATATTTATCACGATATATATTCACATTTGTACATTGCACATTTTTGGAATTTCCAAGTTGCCTGCCATAATACTTTGAAAAGAAAGAAAGAAAAATCCTAAACAGTCAGAATAGTCGCTTCAAAACTGCATTGTGGGCCCAGAGACTGTCAAAGCAATGGGGTTTGAAGTGTACCAGAAGGTTCAAATATTTTATAGAGTTCATCAATCAAGTGCAGTTGGATATGAATATTAAAAGATAAGACAGTTTTAAAGCTTAATAAGAGCAGTCTAGTATTTGAATATGCTTTCAGATGTATTTACAGTACATTCAGATATCTAAGAATGGAGGCCATGTGACTGAGGAATGATACATTATTGAGGTTCAGGGGAGAGAAAATTTACAAAAGCTTGAGGCGACTATTTTGCCAGATCATAAATGACACAAAATGAACTAGTTGCCTAATGTTAAGCTCTGGTTGAAGGAAAAAGGGTTGTTCCACTGTAATCTCCATTTCCTGAGACTCTAGTCTGCTAACCAGTAGCTAAAATATGGTGTATAGAACAAAACTGGTCTTTTGTTGCTGTTTGTTTGTTTTTTGAATTTAACTGTGTTCTGTGTGCATTTTGTTAAATAATCTACACCGATCAGCCATAACATTAAAACTACCTGCCTAATATTGTGTAGGTCCCCCTTGTACCGCCAAAACAGCCCTGATCCGTCGAGGCATGGACTCCACAAGACCTCTGAAAATGTGCTGTGGTATCTGGCACCAAGATGCAGCAGATACTTCAATTCCTGTAAGTTGTGAGATGGGGCTTCCATGGATCGGACTTGTTTGTCCTTCTAAGACATTTTTGGTAGGTACTAACTACTGCATACCGAAAACGCCCCACAAGTCGTCTAACCATCCCAATTTAGCCCTTGTCAAAGGTGCTGAAATCCTTGTGCTTGCCCATTTCTCCTGCTTCCAACACATCAACTTTGAGAACTGACTGTTCACTTGCTACCTAGTACAGTTCCCCTGCACTAATATTGGCACCTTTGGTAAATATGAGCAAAGAAAACTGTGAATAATTGTCTTTATTGTTTAACCTTTTGATAAAAAAAAAAAAAAAACACACAAATACTCTGCTCTCATGGATATGAAACAACTGCAAACAAAACAGATTTATAAAAAATAAATATATCTTTGTTAAATACCTGCTAAAACATCAGTCCTGATTCCTTTTTCTTCTTATAGTTTATTATCAGACTCTTCCACTTTCTCACTCCTATTTGTTTACACTCTCTCCTGACTGGCTGCTGCTCCTGCCAAGTACAATGTAACCGGACTTCTTTCATGCCTGAGGTTGGGATGTGAAGATGTTTAACCCATCTGAGCTGGTGTGGAAAGTATGCATAGAAATTTCATACCAATTCTGACCAGACATCCCTCACACAGCTCTGGCTATGAAATAGTATTACAAGAATGTCATGGGTGAATCATGCCAGCACAGAAAAATCATATAATAGAAGGTGGGGTTTTTTTCCCATCCCTTCTCCAATTATCACAAGTTTTCCCATTTTTGACAAAACCCTACGGACTGTAGCTTTAACTGATATAAAGAATACATCAATCAAATGAAAAAATATGAAATACTTATAAAGCAATTCTGGTATGTTGAGGAGGAAAAGCAGACTCTGGTTTGTTATTTCATTTCATGCATACCACTGTATTCCGTTCTTAAGTGTCTCACCCACTAGCTTGACCCTTCCAGAGGTTAACAGCTCCAGTTCATCAGCTTGGACATTTTTCACCGACGCTTGCACTAGTTCTGCTATGTGATCAATTCCCACCACTTTTCCAGTGGGACCTACCTGCATATAAAAGATAAAGATACAGTTTAAAATGAAAAATTTTTTTTTTCTACATAAAAAGTAGCAACATTCAATCTTGGTGCCAATAATAATAACATCCGGTATACCCAGTACAGCCAGTATAATTGTACTCGTAGAATATCTCACATTTCCAGGGGGTTACACTTACCATCTGTGATTATGACTCTGACCACCGTCTAATTTAATATAAGTTAATGTAATTGTCATGTATGTGCAGTTAAACGTTTTTGCCTAACTTAAAAAGAAGTTGGGGTCAGAGTGCAGCCTAGGAGCAGTTGAGGGTAAGGACCTTTTTCAGGACCCAACAATGGCAGTCTGGTAGTTCTGTACTCACAACCTTCACAGACTAATGCTGCGTCCCAAATTGCCTACTTATACTATGCACTAAAAGTATAGTGCTGTGAAAAAGTATTTGACCCATCCTGATTTCTTCTGTTTTTGTGTATATCTCATACGACATTGTTTCTGAAATTAAAACAAAATCTAAGATAAAACAAAGGCAACCTGAGTAAACACAAAATACAGTCTTTAAATGATAATGTTATTTATTGAAGCAAAAAAGTTATCCAATAGCAACTGGGCCAGTGTGAAAATGTATTTGCCCCCGTAGTTCAGCTGGGTTCAGCTGGACTAGACGCAACCAAGCCTGATTACTTCCAGACCTGTTCAATCAAATCAACACCACAGTAAGAACCATTATCTCCAAATGGAAAAACTCGGCACAGTAGTGAACCTTCCCAGAAGTGGCCGACCTTCCAAAATTCCTCCAAGAGCACATTGACGACTCATCCAGGAAGTCACAAAAGAGCCAAGGACAACCTCAAAGGATCTACAGGCCTCTCTTACATCAATAAAGATCACTGTTCATGACTCCACTATCAGAAAGACACTGGGCAAAAATGGCATCCATGGAAGAGTGGTGAAGTGAAAACCACTGCTAACCCAGAAGAACGTTAAGGCTCGTCTGAATTTTGCCAAAACACACCTTGATGATCCTCAAACCTTTTGGGAGAATGTTCTGTGGACTGATGAGCCGAAAGTGGAACTGTTTGGAAGACAGTGGTCCCGTTACATCTGGCGTAAACCAAACACAGAGTTCCACAAAAAGAACATCATACCTATGGTCAAGCATGGTGGTGGATGTGTGATGGTGTGGGGATCCTTTGGTGCTTCAGGGCCTGGGCAAATTGAATAATTGAGGGAAACATGAATTCTGCTCTATATCAGAAAATCCTCTAGGAGAATGTACGGTCTTCAGTCCGTAAGCTGAAACTCAAATGCAACTGGATTATGCAGGAAGACAATGATCCAAAGCATAGGAGTAGATCCTAGTTCTATAAGTAAGTGAAAGACTGATCTCCAGTTATCAGAAGCATTGGGTTGCAGTTATTGCTGCTAAAGGTGGCACAACCAGATTTTAAGTTTAAGGGGGCAATTAGCTTTTCTCATGGGTGATAGGTATTGGATAACTTTTTTTGCTTCAGTAAAATAAATAAATAAATAAATAAATAGAAATTGTGTTAGAAATTGTGTGTCTACTCAGGTTGCCTTTGTTTTATGTTGTATTTCTTTGAAGATCGCAAAATATTTAGTATGAGATATACACAAAAACAGAAGAAATCAAGATACTTTTTCACAGCATTGTATGTGCTCTATTCATGAAGAAAAAGTATATACTTTTGAGTGTGTAGCAAAAGAGTATGCAAGTACTGGGACATACTAACACATCATGTGACGAAAGAGAACGTTGTTGCCTATTTACACACACCGTCACCGTAAACAAACTCCTTGTTGCATTTCAGATTTTCATCATTCATTATTCCTTATATAAAATTTATACAATATACTTGAATTTATCATTCCCTTGATTTATTTTTCCACATTTCATTTACACCTCTCTAAAATGCGTCCTTGAATTCGACGAAGCAAACGGTCAGAAAACTCTTTTGTAGGAAATATTAGCTAAAAAGGTGTCCATGGATCCATTCTTCGAAAATCTACCGGAAATAGTAGACCATCTGAGCACCTTTGGGATCCTCATTTCAACATACTAAGATTTGGTACACACTAATTCTAATGTTGGACACTATTTAGGACGGATAGTATGCGAATTGGGATGTCACATAATACTGTTTAATGCTTAATTTTAAATAAATATATATATATATATATATATATATTTTTTTTTTTTTTTTAATTACAGCAATCAATGAAACACCAATAATAACAATAATTAAATAACACCAGAGCTCTTTCATATACTATTGACATGTTTTAGAGATACTGTAAATATGCTGTGAAGCTCACCATTCTTGCGAAGCAGGCAGTGAGATAACCGCTCCCTGAGCCAACATCCAGTGCTGAAGCTCCTTCAGTTAACTGCTCACTTAGAATCTCCAAAACATGTGCATGCTACAGAGAAAAGTCACATTATTAGGCCAAATTCATCCTCCACATGTGCAGTCACACCATCACTATAGCAACAAACTTTACCATATTAAGTCCAGTATGGATCAAAATGACCTCCATACTCACAAGCTATAAAATCGTAAACACACATGCCTGACTATTCTCACTGACTTACCATATGAGGAGCACTGATGGTGGCCTTGTACCCTTTGAAGAGAGCAAGAAACAATGTATATTTATGTTGAGAAAAATGTTTTTCCTGCTAACTAATTTGTAGTTTCAGTGTGTCTGTTCAACACACCTATTGACTGAGGAGAATCCTCATATGGGTAATCTTTGGAATAGATGCCCCGATCAGTGGCAAGCATGGCTTCGAACACTCGATCACTACGGATAACTCCGTGCTCTGTCATGTAAATGAATAACACATACTATCAACTCTATATGAATAGGAATATGAAATGTGTAGAGTTTAATGAACGTTTGTATTACACACAAGTCATGGTTTTTTACCTCGCAAACGGCTTATAAGTTGTGGATGTGTTTTGCCACTAGATATCCATGCCATGGTCCTGGTTAGAAGCAAACCCATAGGGAAAGCCAGTGCTGCCAGCCTGGCCACACACCACATTTCCTGGAGAAGGAACACCTGCAGCACATTCCCAAATTATACTTTAAAAAAAAAAAAATTAAGTTGTACAAATTTAAGGATTGTTCCAACATTAAATCTCAAAATAATGCTGAGGAATTTGTCATTTGGTTTAATTTGAGACATTTTAAGACAAAAATGCGGTAAAAAAAAAAAAAAAAAAAAGGACTCCCCATAAATTTCCACGTTTTGGTTCATGAAATGTTCATCTACAGCCACAACCACAATGAAAACTGTTGAGCACTTCCATGTTGTTATGCTGCTTATTTTGTGAATCAAGTTTAATTTTAATGTACCTCCAAAAAGCATAACTACAATCTGTTATGTGTGTTAGTTTGACAACTAGTATTCCTTCTTGCAGTTGCATATTTGCATTACTAATGGTGGCTCACTGGTTAAATGGGTACTGGTTAACGGGCAAAGTTTGGGGTTCCAAAAATGTGTTTCACTGACACTAGAAACATAAACAGTGTCCGTTATTTGTCCCAGTTTCACAAGTAATCCAAATGTTCTTTTTCGTCTGAAAACTCTAAACACGCTCAAGTCCACCAGATGAGTGGATCCTCATTTTCCAAATGAGCCAACCTGAGTGGATCCGCATTTTCACCTCACGATGATGGTAAGATATCAAATCATCTTTTTTTATGATTGTTTGGTAATTTATTGACATTGAATAGGTTTTATCTCTGAACTGTCACTAGCTTATAATTTTAATATGCAAGTAGTCTTTCTTTATCTGACGCCAGGTTAGCTCACTATCAGACAGTTGTAACTAGCCATCTAATGTAATTATTTGTTATAAAATAACAAATAAGTACTGAAGTAAGAAAAAACATTTATATAATCAGATAATGGTGCTTTTGTTTTATTGAAACCGATAATATAGCATCAAAACCCTAGTTGGTGAATTTTGCCATGGGGCCCTCCCGAGAACTATGAAACAATTCGAACACTGCACAGGACACTGTATCATGGCCGACCTCAGCTTCCTAACAAGCTGGGATATGTGAAGAAATGAATTTCATTATACTGTAATGTAAATGTGCCAAGCCTTCTCCTTCTACTACAGCAATGTCCTCAGTAACAGAATTAACATATTTAAGTTGCTCTCATATGATACAAGAGACAGTAAGGTATAAATATTTTTAAAACGAGATTAATTTGTATATACTGTACCTCAACCTACATACAACACTGTGCTATTGTGTGACCCTGCATATCAACAAATAGCAGTAACTCCCAAACACAACAGTGCAAAGGACAAGACTATTCAGAGCTGGACAAAAATCACAGAGATGATGTTAGAGAAATAAACTGAAATGTTGACATCCTACATTTCCCTCTTTCCATTTTTTTTTTTTTTTAATATATGTGGATGGTTTTCATGGCATCTGTTTTTATATAGTTCATAGGAGCTTTGATATTTTTTCCTGGTATGTATGCAAAACTAAATTTAAATAAAAAATTTTGACCAAATAAACAAAACAAAAAAACAAATAGCAGTAATTCTCTTGCAAAGTGTTTTTTTCTCTCTCTAATAAAATGATTCGGGGTTGTTATGTTTAAAAGTCCTTTCGTGCTAAACTGACTCTGTAAGTACAATTCCCAGAACGCAAAGAGTGGAGCGTTTCTGGCTTAATGGACATAGAGTTCATTTAAAAATGCAGGACATCCCTCTCATGGTCATTTGTAAAGTCAGGGTAACATTACATTTTACCATTGGCTTTCTTCCTACCTTGACATGCTCTGGTTCACATGTTCATCTGCAGGGGAAAACATTACTATTTATATTTATACTATAACTAGCTACTATTATTTGTGGGTGGCTGTGACTCGGGAGGTAGAGCGGGTTGTTTAATAATCGTAGGGTTGGTGGTTCGATCCCCAGCCCTTGGGCAAGACACTGAACCCCAAGTTGCTCAAGATGGCAAGCTAGCACCTAGCGCATTATAGAACCGCTAAGGTTAAAAAAAAAAAAAAAACACTATAAAAGTGTATATAATATTATGGTCTGAAATCAGTCCCCATGGCCCAAAGACAGTCCACATCCATCCATCTTCTACTGCTTACTCCTTTTCAGGGTCACAGGGAACCTGGAGCCTATCCCAGGGAGCAGCGGGCACAAGGCGGAATACACCCTGGACAGGGTGCCAGTCACATACACACACACACACCCATTCATACACTACGGACACTTTAGCCTACCACGCATGTCTTTGGACCGGGGGAGGAAACCAGAATAGCCGGAGGAAAACCACCGCAGCACGGGGAGAACATGCAAACTCCACACACACATGGCCCCGGCGGGACTCAGACCCCAGACCCTGGAGGTGTGAGGCGAACGTGCTAACTAAGCCGCCGTGCGCCCGACAGTCCACATCTTGTGTTGTGTGAGTTGGGACAGACCCAGATAGGAACAGACCTAAAATGTGGTTTATGGGCCCTGAGGACTGTTATAAGAACCACTGCTTCAGAGTTTCTAAAAAGCATTTTACAATCATGTCATTTCTGTGTTGGTTCTAAAAAAACAAAACAAACATTTGACCAAACAAAAACCTGAAATAATAATAAATCAAAAAAACTGCTGACTCTTTTTTTTATACCCTTTTTTGTTAATATTATAGTTCCAAAATGACATTAACTTCCAGGTGTATCATCACTAACATTAACTCCAGTGCTAACATTACACTTCAGACACCCACACAAAAACAGTAACAGATCTGAACTTGTTTATGAACTCGTTTAAAGCAGTCATTAAGACGTGACGTTGTTGCGACAGATAGACAAATCTACACCTGATGTTTGGGATTACTTTACTGAGAATATAACGTGAACCACACTTATCGTACATTAGAAATGAGTGTACATATTCCTCAGCCTACCTAGACTAGTCTTGAAGCCAACATTCAGCGTCGCCTTCGATGACCTACGTTTAAAAGACGTGACATTTCTGTGTTAAAAGAGAAATAAAGACTGAACACCGCACTCCCACAACGTCATCTCAATTTGTTTACACACGAAGCCGTCTACTCTTCCAGCAAGTTTAACGCCAAAAC
Source organism: Ictalurus furcatus (assembly GCF_023375685.1). NCBI lineage: Eukaryota > Metazoa > Chordata > Actinopteri > Siluriformes > Ictaluridae > Ictalurus > Ictalurus furcatus. Next base: position 11,280,672 of record NC_071263.1, on the reverse strand, counting down.
AAGTACTCCTCTTTTTGTTCACCACAATAAAACTTTTTTTTTGCATGTGCCACCTGCATTTAAAACAAAAAGATATTAATAAAAATGCAATATATAAGAACCTTACGTTCCACTCTAAAGCCACTTACGTTGGAGAATGTACAGACGGAAGCGCACAACGCTCAACCAATCACAATGAGGAGAATTTTGACTGACGCGTCTGTTGTCCAATGAAAATTCAGAAACGTTAATACGTCTCGGTTGTGCTTCTGTTTACCTCGGAGAGCAAACTGAAATGTTGGTGCTCGTGTGTTAATACGTGAAGTCTGCTAACTGTTTAATATATTTGAATTAGGAGAGCATTAACTACATTTAAGGTAAGAATGGAAGATAAATTTCGGTTGCGTTACATATATAGATCACGTGGTCTCTGGATATTGCTAGTTAGCTCTCCTTGCTTTTGCGTCCTGATGTTAAGGGAAGATTTCACGCTTGGCTGTTTAGTTTGTTGTTTTGGCCAGATATATTATTCAGACTGATTATGTTAGTCACGCAGACAGCCAAATCAGAGGAATTAATCTGACACACATAAGGAAGGGACGAGTATAATGGGATTGTGTGTTTAGGCTGTGTTACTGGCTCTTTGGTTGTTTAGGCTGATGGGCAAATCCATCAGAAGCAGATCATCCCCAACACAAATACCCATATAACATTTGGATTCATTTACTCATTATTCTTATTAGTATATTCAATCATCTTCAGTAACCGCTTAACCCTGGTCAGAGTTGTGGTGGCTCCTGTGGGGCAGTTTAGAGTAACCAGTCCACCTTCCATGATTTTGGGTGGTTGGAGGAAACCAGAGAACCTGGAGGAAACCCAAGGGAGAACATGTGAAAATCCACACAGACACTAATGCTTCATTCGACCGAAGCTTGCAGCTTGTAATTCCCAACCTCCATCTAGGACAAGCCAAAGAAGATGCCTCCTCTGCTTGTCAGCTTGGAGTAGTCACTCGGTGCATTTACATGGACAACAATAATCCGATATTAACTCGATTTAAGATGATACTCTGATTAAGAAACTAGCATGTAAACAGCGATTATTGATTACCTTAATCCGACTAAAGTCATACTTGAAGTTAACACATCGAATTAAGACATTTTTTAGGACGGATATTCCTATGGAGTATTCCTATTTTAGTCGCATTATTGACGTGTTATAGACTACATTTACATGGATAGCAGTAGTCTAATTATTGACCTTATTCGGGATAAGACAATATTGTGATTAAGGTGTTTACATGAGTTGCTTTTAGAAGATTCCTTTCATGTTCTCGGTGTACATGTTATAGAACATAGATCGATTAACGGCACACGTCATTACATCCCCACGCCACGCCGTCCGATGTTCCCTCCAGAATTTCACGTATTAACATACAGTTCGTCTTCGTTATGGTACCGTACACAGTTTTGGGTGTTTCATTTTAAATTTTACGAAAGCTTCAAGGTCAGTTAATTATTCGTCATGCTATCCGTGCAAATAGGCGACTGCTTGAAGCCGTGGGCTGAGTCCGAAACTGCATATTTACCTACTATTTAGTAGCCAAAATACATGTCTCACCTACTATATAGCAGGTAAGTATGCGGTTTCGGACGCAGTTGGCTGAGAGTTGTCTGCCTTCTTCATTTTTTTGAGATAGAGAGAGAGAGAGCTGAGAGGTTTCAGAACACATGACATCATTTCCACTAAGGGAACATAGTGAGCATCGATGCTCCCTGGTTTTTGTGGTGCATTGTGGGATTTTTTTAGGGCGTGAACGTTCCAGTGCATTGGAAGGATTTTGCGATTGAGACAGCCCTTAAAATGGCCAACTTCCTGATCAGTGCCCTGACTACTGAACTAGGGCTAGCTTGTTGCTAACAAAAGGCAAACATGTTTTTTCCACTTTCTATGTCGTATGTCGAATGGGTCATATTTAACAGTGAAGAGTCAGGAAATAGGGATGTGCCTTTTCAGTACCAATTTCTCCTCACTTACCGTAATTTTCGGACTATTGAGCGCACCTTAATATAAGCCGCACCCACTAACTTTAAAAAGAAAAAAATTTTGTATATATATAGGCCGCACCCTGTCTATAAGCCGCAGGTGTCCACGTTGTAACATGAGATATTTACACAGAAAGATTTTTTTAACTTTTAATTAAATACGTACCGTAAATGCTTTTTTCCGAACAGTGCCTGTAACATGGCTGGTTAAAAAAATAAAAAATACAGTTGCCTACCAGGAAAAGTCATTGATCGCTATCTTCACCTTCCTCCTGCGCACTAAAACCACTAAAGTCGTCTTCTTCAGTGTCGGAATTGAACAGCCTCAGAATTACCGGTACTTCGTCACACACTTCCTCAGTCTCTCTTTCGTTGTCGCTCTCGTCACTTACATCTCGAGGCAAATTCGCCCTTGAGCTTGTGCTGTCTTCTTCATCACGTAGCAGTCCAGCCTTTCGAAACCAGTTGGTGATAGTAGATTTTTTGACACTGCTCCACGCTGTTAGGATCCAGTGGCAGACTTGAGCAAAAGTTTCTCTTCGCATGCTATTTCCTTCTTCACCAGCCAGATCGATCGCCTTTAACTTGAAAGCTGCATCATATGCATTTCTTCGTGTGTTTTCCATGATGAGGGTGTGTGCATGAAGCGCAAAATGACTGATCTGAAGAATTTAGTGTGAGTGCGTTTGATTTAATTCGAACAGTTTCATTGGTCGACTGTGACCTGTTCGGTAATTTCATTGGTCCAATGTGACGAGGCTAAATGTTTTGGCGGCATGAAGCTCGTTAGCCCGTAAAAATCCATAAATTAGCCGCATCATTGTTTAAGCCGCAGTGTTCAAAGTGTGTGAAAAAAGTAGCGGCTTATAGTCCAGAAATTACGGTACATTCTTGCTACACTTTGCAGTTCTATACTGATGTTTTTACCTTTATACAGACACACACACACACCTGCTGTTCATTTTGAGTTTTGATTGATGCCCTTCCATGCTATTTCCAGATGTTGTGCTATTATTTGGTGTGTTCATGGTGGAAACTCGTGTTACAATAACAACACAATACAATTAATCATGTAGCCTTACTGTATGTGGAGTTTTGCATGTTCTCCCCGTGTTTGCATGGGTTTCCTCCGGGTTATCTGGTTATATTTATATTATCGGGTTATATTCTTCCAACTGTCCAAAAACATGCATGTAGAGGGACGGGCTATGCTAACTTGCCCCAGATGTGAAATATATATTAATATAATATAATATTGCAATATTCATTGCAGTTCCATGCGAATGTCAACTTTACCTTTAAAAAAAATACATTTCTTAACAGAAGAACAAAACCATTGTTAAATTGTCCATTTAGGTCTGTATTTTACTGCATTAATGTGCTGTAATAGAAATGTTAAGGAAATTGACATGTTTATCCACCACATATAAGGTGTTCACCAGTACTAAAATAATATTTTCAACCCGCCATATGTCACGTTTTCAAAAGTGGGTTCAAAAACCTTTTTTTTTTAAAAAACTTTATGTTAACAATAAGCATTTTGCAGAAAGATGGAGAAATGTCTGAGAAATAAATACACTCACTTTGTCATAACAGCGATGCCTTTTGAATTTATAAGGGCTATATTTAGGACGTCACAACCTTCAGTGCTATGTCACATCCGTACCGTTTTCAAGATTAAGTTTATATCATATATCATAATTACTAATACAAATAACTTAAAACTTTCTGTACAAAGCTAATGTACATCCATGCTAATTATGTTCAACAACTCATCTCCCTTCTTTGCTCTGAAAAACCATAATAATGCGTTACGGACGTGACAGTTATGGACGCTTCATATTAAATCGTATTCACCGGCGCACATTTGTTTACCATCATGCTGCTGTTAGATGACAGACTTATATTACTGCGAACTGTTTCTGGCTTCCTGTATATCGGAACATTTTAGAAATATAATTAATTCATTTATTCTAGAAACATATAAGAAATTAAATTCTAACAGCAAGAAGGGCACCATGGGGATTTACAGATCACTATAATGTTATCGTTCTTACAATATTTGAATAAATGTGAACTAATGAACTAAACTTTTCCCGCCTCATGCCCAGTGTTCCTAGGATTGGCTCTGGACTCACTGTGACCCTGACCAAGATAAAGTGGTTACTAAAGACAAATGAGAGAGAGAGAGTGACAGGTTATTTTTCTGACCCAGAAATGCGGTCTACTCTGAGCTGCCACCTTTTCCTTAAAAGGCAGCTTACAAGGCTTATTTTACCAGAGGGGAAGGCATCAATCAGTGTAGGACTGCAGAACGAAAATGTACACATGTTAACAGTGTTGTTTTTTCATTGCGATTACAGTTTGTCTCATGGGCAAGGGAGATATAAAAATGACAAACTGCTATTCAAGAGTCTGATGAATACACTGACTCTCCCCGACAAAACTAGCTATTAGAGGCAGGTCTCCCAGAAAACACCATCAATCAGTATCTCAAACACTAGGGTTGTCACCATACCATGAACATATCGTACGATATTATACCAGCTGAAGTATCATGATACCACGCAATATTGTGTTAGTTCCTAATTCAAATCTACAAAATGAACCAAATTTACAGAAATACACAGATCGAAATGAAAACAGACAAACTGAATTTTCCTCTGAATGCTTTATTAATGAGAATGAATAACTGGATATTGGGGAAAAACTCAAGAACAATCATACAATTGACAACCAACTAATTCAATGTGCATCATCTGTTGTTCCCTAGTGCAATGAAATCATGCAAATGTTAATTGTCCTCAGAGTATTAGTAATCAGCACATCATTATGAATAAATAACTGAATTTGGAAACGAATTTGGAAAGTAAGGAACGTTAGCTCGCTTACCAGCAAACACTAAGATTAGTACTATAACATGGCGGTTAGTGTAATGTTAGCCCGCTTACTAGCAAACACTGCTAAGTTTAGTATTATAACACAGCGGTTAGCATACTAGCAAACAGGAAATCTTTAAAGATTAAGGTAAAGAATTTTGGTTAAATGAAGTGTCACTAACCTTTGTATATTCTGCAAAAGCAATGAGATCAAGCAAAGTGTCATTTTAGCAAAACAGACAACATTACTTACGATACTATCGTATCGACGATACTATATTAAAAATACATTGGCATCAGCGGTATTTTGAAGCTTTAGTATCGCGATACGACAGCAGTACTGGTATACCGTGGTGCAACCCTACCAAACATTATCTTATGATTTCTCGAAATCTTCTGATTATTATTCGGCATGAGAGGATACACTGCGATGTGAGACGTATCCCAATACAGGCTTCATGAGACAATATCGATACAAAACATTGCGTTTTAAATTTCAATACATTTATTTTGTGATAAACAAATTCTCTGTATGCTACTACCTCTTGTGCTGCTGCCTAGTGTGTGTACAGTACAGTGGATATATATATATATATATATATATATATATATAAGTATACACACCCCTGTTAAAATGGCAGGTTTTTGTGATGTACAAAAAATGAAACAAAGTTAAATCATGTCAGAACCTTTTTCACCTTTACTGTGAAATTGCAACATATAAATATCAAGTGACAAACACCCAAAAAAAAAAAGATAAACAAAAAACATCAATATCCAGTATGTATAAGTGCGCACACGCTTTTATAATTGGGAATATGTTCAGAATCAACCAGTCACATTCAAACTCATGTCAGAAAGATTGAATGGTGTGATAATGCATCTTAATTTTTTTCACTTTAATTAAAGGTTCAAATTTCACAATAAAGGTAGAAAAATTTCTGACATGATTGATCTTGGTTGAATTTTTTTTACATCACAAAAAAACCTGCCATTTTAACAGGGGTGTGTAGACTTATATCCACTGCAAATGCAGTTTTTCCAACTCCGCCACCAACCCAACTAACATTGCTTTACCAAGTTACTCCTACACCCTTTGATTTGAATGAAATCTTATCATTTGAAGTTTTATTCAATCAGGCCCTCCAGGATTTTGCGATAGCAGAAATTCGCACAAAAACCCCTGCAAGTTGCATTGCGAATTCTGAAATAAAATCAATCATTTTTGACTGCAACAATCACAAAAAAAATCCTGTACAGATTGATTAAACCTTCAGTGAATTCCATCTAGAGATCTCTGATTAGAACACAAGTATAGTAAATGAATGTGTGGTGCAACTGGTAATTAGTTTTGTGTTCCTCACCCCCCCTGTTTCTTGTTTCTATACTAGCATGAACTCCATCCTCACCCTGTTACAAATTGCTGTTGCAATTGTGTCAAGTGTTGTAGTTTGAATGATTGATTCAGTCTCACGAACTAGGTCTGAAAACACCTCACATCGCTGGGCTGTGATTACTGAGTTGGCAATTGTTTTTACGGCTACGCTCAATCTAGCAGAGACATGAGTGATGATTCCGAAAGTTTCGAGACCCGGTCCAGCGGTGATTTGTGGTCAGAGATCTGCTCGGATCTGCCGGAGCCACTGGACCACGGAGCCGCTGATGAACTCTTCACAGATTCATTCCAGCCTCAAGGTCCTTTGAGCAACCAGTGCAACTTTACCTCTCCTAGTAACCTTACTTCTTCCAGTCAGTGGGAACCGATGGCAGACTCTGCAGTCTACATCGCCAGCTTAGGTATGGGAGGTTTTTTTTTAATTGACATACTTTGATGCTAATAGACTTCATTTTAAAAATGGTCTACCGTGACCTTTAAGAGAATGCGCTTTGCTTTGCAGAGAACCGATTGAAGAGGATTAAAGGTCAGTCAAATGAGGTGACATCAAGGGAAATGCTGCGCTCCTTGTCCCAAGCCAAAAAGGAGTGCTGGGACAGGTTCCTCCATGATGCCCAGACTTCAGAGTTATTCCAAGAAGGAGATCTGGATCAGAGGCAAGTGAAGAACAAATCTCTTTAGTCTTATGTGGTGTTCCCTTGGCCATCACTGTACTAATTTATATTTGTATGGAAGGTGGTACTTATTAAGGTGCTTATATGACCTGATCTTCAATTATGTTAATTTGCTTATCTGTCCATGGTATACCGGTCCTTCCAAGATTTATGATCACCGAAATTAACGCAAAATCAAGCAAACTTTGCAATATTCTGAGGAGCTTGCAGTTTTTCAAAATTACCGCAGATTTGGGCTAAGATGCATCATGTGACGTTATCATAACGCGCATTCAGCCAAAGCCCTCTTCGATTCACATGCGTCGAACATGAGTACAGTTAAAATGTTTCGTTTACCAGCAAACATCACTGTGAAAGACTGTGCAAAACAATTTCTTGCAGTGCAATTTCACCAATTCCAGTAGTTTTCCGCAAAAAAAAACAAAAAAAAAAACGCATCGCAAATTTCTGGAAAAAAGCCACAGCAAAATCAAGCATTTTTGGCTGGACAAAAGACTATACGGAGTCGTGTACGTAATGGTATATGCATATTGCACAGCTGATGGATATTTGACATTTACATTGACATTTAGAATTGTAGTACACTGTAATATTTTGTCCTTTTTGCCTCGGCAGTGCTTTGGAGCATCTGAAGCGTTGGTTGTCTCCAGAGCGTGTAGCAATCAGTGCAGAAGAGCTGGAGTACCTCCTCTTGCCATCTAAGAGCAGAGAAAGAGCCTCACACCACCCATCCAACACAGGTTATTCAGAAGAGCTGGACGAGGAAGAATGTTCAAGTCCCGAGAAATAAGTCACATCATTCCCCAAAAGACTGTAGTCACATGACCAGCAGATGGTGTGTAGATTCAGTGTGTAGTATATGATGGTGAAATCTTCAGAGGAAGACTTTGTGGGGCTTTTCAAAGCATATTCTGTATTTTAAAGTCAAAAGGGATTATCTTAAGTACTCTGTAATCTTCCACCATACTTTTTCTCCTCTCTCTCTCTCTCTCTCTCTCTCTCTCTCTCTTTCTCTCTCTGCTCTGCAACACAAATTAGTGTTTAAGATATTGAACAGTATTATGATATTTGTGTGTTTAGCTGCATAAATTAAAACCTTTAAAAGGTCTAACATTCTGTATAGCTCTTCCTACCGGGTTTTCAAGAAAACCAGAAATCAAAACCGCCATTTTTATTTTACCTGTCCGTGTCCTTCTACGTATCGTACAGTACACATGAGGATCAATCTCTTAATAGACAAATTTCTTGCTTTTCTTTGATCTTTCATCTCCTCTAAGTTTTCTGGGCTTTTTTTAATGATGTCACCATGCATGCACAAGCTTTTAAAAACAATATTAAACAGTATCAGGTTATGTTTCACCGCTACTTCCTCTACACTAGCTACCATCAAGCACACAATTCCACCAGTTTAATTTCATTAGTTTGGCTCTTCAGTGGGCAGATGAGTTTTAAAGGAGATCTCCGCACTCAAACACATTAAATATGTTCATATTGAAATATTTCTGAAGTGCTTTGTTATTCTTGTGTTGATTTCTTGGCTGCTGAAGCATTTTCGTTATTCCTGTGAGAAATTAGTGGTTGTAGGCCCTGCTGACGTCACTGGGGGACATTGCCAGCGCAGTTACGATAGTGTTTAATAGCAAGGGGGGAAATAAGCTCCAAAAAACAAAAGAGCAAAGCTTCTTTTCTCACACACCATTTTTCAGCAACTGTGCATGTCACGTTAACGAGATATCCGAAGTAGAAGTAGAGGAGACAACAACCACTGGGCTCAGTTCTATATTGCAGTGCAGTTATTCCTCACCGTTGCATTGTGTTGACTCATGGCGGAGATTCGGCTAAGCTAGTTAGCCATCAAGGTGATCACAAGTACGATGACAATGGTATTAGTGTGAACGTTGAAGCTTTGGAAGCTTATCTGTTTGAGCAGGAAGTTCAACAGCATTGTGAGTAATGTAGGAAAATGTTAACCAAAGTGGAAATGGATCAACATGATGGGGGAAAAAGAAAGAAGTCTGATTAAATTCTTAATTATCTTGGATGCCACTGAAGATTAATTGTTCAGTTAATTATAAAGATTAGTAAGGAGGTGGATTTTTCATTCAAGGTGTGCTTCTCCTTAATTAGAATGAAAGCCTGAAGACACATTGGCCTTTGTTTTTTTATGGGTTTTTTTTTTTTTTTAATGATATTGCACATAAACGTTAATATTCCCTTTGTATGGCTGTATATCTGCAAAATAATAACCAGTAGATGTCAGTAGTTTGTTGTGATTTTTTCCCCTCCTATTTCTTATCAACTTTTTTTGTTGTTGTTCTTGTTGTCTGGCTTGTGTTAACTTAGTGGTGCTTGCAAAAAAAAAAAAACATGTTCACAGCCTAAAATTACTCTTAACCTACAAGAGCTACCCATTTTTACTTCGTTTTGTTTAGTTTGCGAAGTAGGAACAAAGTTCCTTATAACCTAAAATTCTTCCAGAAGCATGGAGATCATAACGCTAACTTGTATTAGCATTATCTCACAAATATGACTAATAAATTAAATGACACGTGACCTGACTAAATGGATGTGTAATTTCTGGGCATGTATTCAACTCGCATATATCTTGATGTTAATAATGACATTTCAGTTAAGCAATATTAGCTGTGATTCAGTAAAACACTACAGCACTCCTGCTCGCGCGATATCGCTTAACTGTAATGCCATGGTCATGACTGCCAGTTCGATATTGCTTTTAAAAAGAAAGAAATATTAAAGAAATTAACTGACATTTCAGACACAATATAGCCAAAAAAATTGTTTTTTTATTTGCCACATTAACGAAAATAGTTCCCAAACAAGCGACAGCTGGATAGTGTTGCTTGTTGCCATGCTAACGCACAGACTGACAGACAGCCCATAATAAGTGTAGAAAAAGTTTCAAATGTAAGGAACTGTTGCTAGAAATGGACTTTTATGTAGCTACTGTAACACACAGACAACCCGAGTGATGATATACTAAATAACAACACTCTTGGAACACCGCGAATAAAATTAGTGGACCGGAAATAGCAGCTGTATAATGTTATTTGTTTCCTACGAACGGAAACGTTTTATAGTGAAGTGGAAATGTTAGCGCAGCAAACCACCGCATTAGAAATGTGAATGAGCGCATATATGAAGTTTTACGGTAATGCGCTTATTTCAGTTCATATGCAGACATTGGAAAAGTTCACACGCATAATTTCTTATTAAGTAATATTACTGTACGCAACATCTTTACCTGAATGCGATGCACGTTTTATAAATATATGTTTTCTTTTTTTCTTTCTTCAACGAACATTTCAGTTATGTAAGCTCATTTACATTACAATGGAGTATTTATTAATTATAAGAGCTCTGCTGCTCTTTAACATGAAATCGGTTACTATGAGAGTTTTTTTTTTTTGATGGAAGAAATATAAGAAAAGCTCAGTTTCAATAGACAAAATAAACTGCAATTTTTTCAAAGGACTTTCCATTCACAAGTTTTACACATGCATGTAACATATATGTAATTATTCATATATGAATGTGCAACGACGCTACGACTGTATTGGTTATTTACAGCAATGTTTACGACATCTGGCTGTAATATAATATAAATAAGGTGGCGATGGAGGACGCTGGTTCTCTCTCACTTCAAGAGCAATGACGTGGAGATTAGAGAATATGTGTGTGTGTGTGTGTGTGCGTGCGTGCGTGTGTGTGTGTGTGTGCTGGCCATCCTCCAGTCTGCTGTGCAGCGACAGGAACACGAGAGCAGTTTAAGGTGAACGACAGCTGACTGAAAATCTCCACAGACAAAAAAAAAAAAAGTATTCTCTTTGACCGTCTTTTTCTTTCTTTTTTTTTTTTAATTATTATTGAAATATTAAAACTAAATAAAGTCGTGTTTTACAGTGAACTTCTTTTTGGATCATCCACTGTCTACTTGAGATGTGATCAACTCGATAAAAGGAAGGTAAATACTGTGTTCCCTTATTACATAATCATGTAAATTGCAGCTGTAATATATATAAAAATGTACAGTTTTACAAAAGTAATAAATATATATCTTCTGAAATGCCATATAGCAGATATCATATAGACTGTTATGTAATGTATATAGTGGTCAAGCTTAAATTGACACAAGATGATGCCTTCACTTATGTATATACACACACACACACACACACACACACACACACACACACATATATATATATATATATATATATATATATATATATATATATATATATATATATATATATATATATAAAAAATATGTGTATGTGAGTGTGCCCTGTGATGATTTGCACCCTGTCCAGGGTGTACCCCGCCTTGTGCCCCATGCTCCCTGGGATAGGCTCCAGGTTTCCCCGTGACCCCGAAAAGGATAAGGCAGTAGAAGTTGGATGGATGGATATATATAAAAATAACACTAGTTATATTCTTCTTTAGAAATTACATTTAATTATTTGAACATTCTGTAATAAATTGTAGTATTTTACTGTTTAATTATAGTTCTAGAAATATTGGTTATGTTATTAGTGCAGTCCCTGAAGCATTGACAAGTGAATGTGATTATTTTTAATTTTTTCTTGTTGCAGCAGTGGAAATCACAGCCCACCTTTATCAAAGTTATTATATGTAATACTGAGTTAGCATTGCATTTTTATAGTATTTCTAGTGGTTATTTGAACTGAAAGGGTTTAATCTCAACCCAAACCTCCATAACTCAAAATCAGTTGCTATTTAGACCTATCTAGTGTTTTCTGCTGATGGAAACTACAGGAATAAATCGCTTTATGGCTCCAATAAATAGCCAAATTAATATTGTATACATTTACATAATAAGCCAAATATTTGAATAGTTGCTTTATGGTCATAAATCTGTATTCAGGAGTCTGTTGAATGTATTGTACAGTTAAATGTTGTTTTTTTTGTTTTTTTTTGTTTTTTACAGCTGTTCAGTATTCAGGTATAGAATGCGACAGTGTAGGTCTGATAGGCTGTAACAAATGAACCCTATTCACTAATTTTAGGCTTTGATTATGCTTCAACCCAGTTTCATAAATGTCAAGTACCTCCTTTTTTATTAAGATGTTTTTCAAAGCTGGGACACCTCATTTGTTTCCATTATCTCTCTAGTTGTGTTCAAATATGATGAATAATTTATAGGATTGGTTTTTTTATCATATTGGTGATTTAGTGTGATTTTCATGAGATTTGGCATGCTTATGCCCAGCTTCCTAAACACAAAAAAATTGATGTATTTATGAATTTTATTTGGTCTATTTAAATTTTGCACTGGTATACACTTAAAAACCTACAGCCTTAAGTCTTACCGTATTACCCTGTTTACACTTAGTATTAACACCCATCTTGGGTGAAGTGATCGCAAATAGACAGTGCTTAGTACAGGTGCTTTTGGAGTCAAGTGTGTCTTGGGGCTACATTGTGATCTGATCTCCTTAATCCACTTTTGGACGTGGCCATTTTCGATTAGTAGTGTGTGCTATTGAAGAAGTCGGGGTCAGAGCTCAGGGTCAGCCACGATACAGCACCCCTGGAGCAGAGAGGGTTAAGGGCCTTGCTCAAGGGCCAACAATGGCAGCTTGGCCACTTGTGTCCTGATGTGTCTCTAATAACCAGGATTGAAAACCTTTCTCAAATATCGCTACTTAAAACATTACTTGAATAAATTCCATCATCAAAGTTACAACTTTACTTAGAGCATGAATATTATGGCATAATATTATGGCATTACCAGAATATTACCATTACCAGTGCCAGTGGTGGCTTGGCGGTTAAGACTCTGGGTTACTGATCGGAAGGTCGGGGGTTTAAGCCCTAGCACTGCCAAACTGCCACTGTTGGGCCCTTGAGCAAGGCCCTTAACCCTCTCTGCTCCAGTGGTGCTGTATAATGGCTGACCCTGCACTCTGTCCCCAGCTTCCTGGCATACTGGGGTATGCGAAGCAAAGAATTTCACTGTGCTGTAATGTATACATGACTAATAAAGACTCATTATCATTACATTGGCCAGTAATTTGAAAGTGATCGTTGTCTTTTCACTAGACAATCTTGCTGGGGGAGTCTGTTGAGGTTGGTTTATCAATTAGATAAATTAGTTTCCCCTTGAATAACACAGGTACAGAGATAATTGTGATGAGAAACTTCAAAAAATTATGCATAACAAGCATTTCTTTACATTGACCACTCAAGCACACTCTATAGAAGGAATACATGCTGAAAAATAGGTCTCCAATGTTTACATGAGTTGGCTAAGTTAATACAAAGAAAGAATAAAGTGTTGCTAGATTTACTGATTCTGTGGCACACTGGCAAGCCTTTAGGGTTCTCAGAAATCAGGATTCACTGGTAATTTAAAAAAAAAAAAAAAAAAAAAGGTCTTGATTATTTGACTGATTGTAATGGAAAATATTCTAAATTTTGGAAACTAATACAATCTCTAAAAGGACTACAGTAATGTAATCTGTCTCAAGTGATAATAAAAGCTTAATTTGTAATGTGTTTAATCACCATTTTATCCCAGCTAATCTACAGTATTTTTAAAATGTACCTTTTGATCTATTCCATCTAAGAGCCCAACTCTCTCTAATGTAAATATAGCATACATACTATTCTCTTTACAAGCTCTTACACACGAACACACACACACACACACACACACACACACACACTGAGCACTTTATTAGGAACACTATACTAATACTGGGTAGGACCTGCCTTAACTCTCAGAACAGCCTTAATCATTCGTGGCATGGATTCCACAAGATGTTAGAAACATTCCTTTGAGATTCTTGTGACATGGTTACATCACCCTATTCCTGAAGATTTCTCAGGTGCACTTTCACGCTGTGAATCTCCCGTTCTACCACATCCCAAAGGTGTCCTATTGGATTTAGATCCGGTGACTGAAGTCCACTGAAGAACACTGAACTGATTGTCATGCTCATGAAACCAGTTTGAGACAAGTTTGGATTTGTGACACGGTACATTATCATGCTGGAAGTAACCATTAGAAGTTTGGTAAATTGTGACCATGAAAAGATACACATGGTCAACAACAATACTCATATAGGCTGTAGCATTCAAGCGATGATTGGTATTAATGGGTCCAGAATGTGCCAAGAAAACATTCCCCACACCATTACACTTCCTCCACCAGCCTGTACTGTTGACACAATGCAGGTTGGGTCCATGGATTCATGCTGTTGGCACCAAATTCTCCCCCTACCGTCTGTGTGCCTCAGCAGAAATCAAGATTCATCAGACCAGGCTACATTTTTCCAGTCTTCAACTGTCCAATTTTGGTGAGCCTCCACCTACTGCAGCTTCCGATTCCTGTTCTTGGCAGACAGAAGTGGAACCCGACATATTCTTATGCTGTTGTAGCCCATCCACTTCAAAACACGACGTGTTATGCATTTTGAGATGCTTTTCTGCTCACCACAATTGTACAGAGTGGTTATCTGAGTTACTGCAGCCTTTCGGTCAGCTTGAACCAGTCTGGCCATTCTCTGTTGACCTCTCTCATCAACAAGACATTTCTGTCCGCAGAACTGCAGCTTACTGGATGGGTTCTTTTCTTTGTTGAACCATTCGGAGTAATCTCTAGAGACTGTTGTGTGTAAAAATACCATGAGATCAGCAGCTATAGAACTACTCAACCCAGCCTGTCTGGCATCAACAATCATGCAACGGTCAAACCGCAGAGATCACATTTTTTCCCCATTCTGATGGTTGATGTGAATATTACTTGAAGCTGCTGGTCCATATCTGCATGATTTTATGCACTGCACTGCTGCCACACGATTGGCTGATTAGATAATTGCATAATGTGTAGCTGTGCAGGTGTTCCTAATAAAGTGCTCAATGAGTGTGTGTACAATATTTTTTATATTTTTATTTTTTCAAAATATGATTTGTCCAATTTTAAACTCTCCCCAGACTAAGTTATTAGAGATATTACTAAATACCCAGCTTCATACTTTCTTATCCAATTCCAAATTTTAAATACTGTCATGGTTTAAATCTGGCCATAGTGCAATCACAGCAGCAACTTAATTTGTAAATGATATTATGCGTTCCCTACTGTTTCTTCTCAGGGCTTCAATCAATCCACTTGTAATAGGTTTTATAGTTACCTCACAGCACAAACTGTCTGAAACTGTGGATCAGATAAAGTCAGGATTCAGAAAGTTTACTAGCGATGTCCCACAGGGGTCAATATTGAATACTGAATTAATATACACTGTATCTTAACAGGTTTGCATATAATATATAGTACATATAATATATATATAATATAAAGTTTCATTTCTTTTCTATGCTGAAGACATCATGTTGTGCTTGGCTATTTCAAACCTCTGAGATGATTTTGATGTTATGCAAAGGACTTAAAATAAAAAACAAAACCTACACTGTTCTTAAGGCCACAAACTATTAACTATAATGATTTACAAAATAGCAGCTACTGAGGTGAGAATATTGAGCTTTGCGAGAAACTCTCATTCACAAATGAAAGAATTATTAATTAACATGACATTAAATCCTGTTTTTTAAATACTATGATGTATTTATTATTATTATTTTTAATTATGCAAATATTATTTATGACATGGGCATTGCTTCAGTACTGAGCTGTTTAGAACCAATATTTCACAGTCCTCTGTTTTATTAGAAGTGACAGAAGTGATGCACATCACCGTGATCTTCACTAGCTATCTGCAGGTGATTAAACTCCCTTGATTTTGTACAGAAACCAATATACGTGTTCACGTTAGTGACTTACAGAAATGATGAATATGGTATTTTTAGCCCTTATCAGTGGAATGAAATATAGAACACACTGAAATTCTGATATTCTGGTGTGAAATAGTCATTTAACATTACTCTTAACTAATTTTCTTGAAGAGGAGTATTCTGAATTCATTCATCTTCAGTAACGACTTTGTCCTGGTCAGATCTTGCAATGGATCCAGAGCCTATCCCTGGAACACTGGGCACAGGGTGGGAATATACACTGGATGAGACAGCAGTCCATCACAAGGCACCATGCACACATATTCACAAACTCATTCACACTTAGGCGTAATTTGGATTAGCCGATTCATCCAGCAGCATGCCTTTGGGAAGTGGGAGGAAACCCATGCATATACAGGAAGAACATGCACAGAAACAGTTCCACATAGACCGTTCAGGATTTAACTATTTTTCATTTGGTAAGATTGAGATTTATTCTATTAAATGTGAATGGGTGTTTTATACGGCATTAGTTCTGATTTTTCAAATTATATTTGAGATTAACTCATATGTGCTCAAATAATTACATGTATATATAATTTCTATATATAATTTCTCTGTTATTTATAAATCCCCTGTTTAGTCTTTATTTCATTTATGCTTACTCCTTAGTTGTTGTTTTTTTTTTCTTTTAATCTGTTAATCAAACTTCTCCTTAGGGATCAAGAAAGTACCTTCTATGTCTGTCTGTCTGTCTGTCTGTCTGTCTCTCTCTCTCTGTCTGTCTGTCTGTCTCTGTGTGTGTGTGTGTGTGTGTGTGTGTGTAGGGCCCATCTGAAAATAGTAGTCTCAGTAGGAATTTCCGGCTTCTCAGTTAACTAATGAGTGAATGAATGAATCACAAAGGATTTTATATTCGTTGCATGTTTTATATTCATTGGATTCATTATATTCACAGCACTAACATAGTGACACAATTTATTCGGATGTTGATTACGTAAATGTAAGCAAATGTAGGATCTCACTATGTCTGCCAAAAACAAAACCCCAACAAGACTGCCTTGTTACAAAACCCAATTACAAGTGGTCACTGGCGGCACGCTCAATACACATGAAATGCCAGGTGTAAATGGATTTCTGTCTCAGTGTCTACTTGTGATCTAATCATCAGAGGTGAATGTTAATAAGAGGTGAGAACAGGGCTCACATCTCTGTCTCTTGGGCTAGTACACTCCTTCTTAAACACTAACCACAAATTCCACACAAATCTTCACTTTGTTAATTTTTTCACTGCTCCCGTTAGGGGTCACCACAGCGGCTTATCTGTCTCCATTATGGAAATCCGGTTTATGCGCCACATATTTGATTTGGAACAGGTTTTTATGATGTATGCCCTTCCTGACACAACCCTCCCATTTTATCCGGGCTTGGGACTGGCACTGAGAGTGCACTAGTTTGTGCAACTGCATTTGCTGGGCTTAGCATCCGATGTGGGGCTCAAGCCCACGATCCTGAGATAAATACTGACTGAACTAGCCAGGCACAGTGGTTTTAAATAGTCAGAGGATTAAAAAAAAATCTTTAAAAAATAAATGAATAAATAGTGATGAGCCAAGTTGATTAAAGTTGGTCAAATGCTAAAACACAACACGGGGTGATAATTGATTTTGTAATTATTTCTCATAATTTGCACCAAAGAAGGAAGCCAGCACAGCTCACTTGAACTTTTCTCATGTTCTTAGCTCTGACTCATCTGAAGAACCGGATTGTGCTCTCTGAATGTACAGCTATTCTGTGAACAAAGAAATGTTGAATTGGCTCCAAATCAAACTTCTGAAGCATTTCAGCCATTTTAGTCGGACAAAGTGTGCTCAGTAGTTCCATTATTCTAAAACGTTCATCGTCTTTAATTTAGACAACAATTGATTTATTAATTTTTTTCTTAAAGAAGCCTACAATTTCAGAAAATCGATCAGCATATTTGTAGTTGAGTTCTTTTGGTGTTTTGGGTTTCAGCATTACATAACACTTTAAATCTCCCTTATCAGGCTAGATACAATTAAACTTCAAAAAAGGAACACAAATGCAGCTTTTTGTAAACCTCTCAGTGGTCAAGAGTCTTCTAAGGAGCATATAATGTCTTAACAAGTGCATCCTCATCCACTTCAAAAGTTCATTCACAAGTAACAAAAGCACACTCTTGTCAAAATGCACATAAAGCAGTTGTGCTCCCCATTTAACCATTAATCGAATGACATATAGGATATGTAATGTGTATGTGCTGCCATACAATACTTATACATATATACATATATACTTATTTATAACAGGGGAAAGCTGTGGTGAACATGGACTCCCTCGTGAATGGAACCTGGGAGAATACCAGTTTCAACATATCTCCTCCATCTCTCTCCTCTTTCAATGGGCTGAACCTGCTGATGGAACTGAAGATACTCTTTGTTCCTCTCTACTCCATGCTAGTCCTAGTAGCCTGCTGTGGAAACCTCTTCCTCCTCTTCCTCATTGGACTGAACAAGAAGCTTCACAGCACAACAAACTTCCTGATTGGAAACCTGGCTCTGGCCGACTTAGTGATGTGTCTTTTCTGTGTTCCCCTGACTGTGTTTTATGCCTTCGATGAGCGTGGCTGGATTTTTGGGAATTTCATGTGCCGCTTCGTCTCCCTTATGCAGACTGCAACTGTCTTCGCAGCAGTCCTGTCTCTGACAGCCATAGCAGTGGACCGCTACATTGTGGTTGCTTATCCCATTCGCCGACGTGTAGGGCGCCATTTTTGCATTCGCCTGGTGCTAAGCATATGGCTCTGTGCCCTGGTAATGTCCATCCCTGCTACCCTACACACTGTGTATTTGGATCTGAGCGCTGCCGGTCATCACATGGCCGTGTGTGAGGAGTTCTGGCAAGAGCAGGAGCTTGGTCGGCTCATCTACTCGTGCTTCTTTCTGCTCCTCTCATATTTTGTCCCTCTTGCAGCTGTGTCTATATCCTACTGTGCCATTTCGTGCCACCTCCAGCACCGGGCCACACAAGGACTTATAGCTGCCATTGCCTCCAATCAGGAAAAATGGGGCCGCAAGAGGCGCAAGACATTCCGCCTGCTGCTCATATCAGTGCTGTGTTTTGCATTCTCCTGGCTCCCCTTGCAGGTGGTCAACCTCATCCGTGACCTGGACACTGACTTTGTTATCTTGAGCAAGAGTCATGTCAATGTGATCCAGGTCTCGTGCCATTTGTTAGCCATGAGCTCTGCATGCTTTAACCCTTTCATCTATGCTTCTCTGCATGACAAGTTTTTGTCCTACTTGTGCCGCCACATGTTCCAGAGGCGCAGACAATCTCAGGCACAAAGCAGCTGCACCACCTCCAGCCGCTTACCCCGCCAACACACTAGCTCCACAGTGGCTGGCATTCCCATGGCAGTGACCAAGACTCTACAAGATAATTAATAATTAAATAATAATCAAGCTAAGTCAATCACTTTAGCCATCACCATTATGCATTCTTCGAAATGGTACAGCACTTTAACACGTTCCCACCATGTTTATGTAAATGTGTACTGCATAAGGCTCTGTAGGGTGGATTGTCCTGTATATGGTGTATATATGGATGCTGTGCAAAGCCTGCTGAACATATTCTCAAAATAGTAATAGTAAATATTAATAGTTAGCTGTCCTCTATATGTCATTAACATAAAATAATGCTGTGACTGTTTAATAACACATGGCTGTACTTTTTTTTTCACGTTTCATTTGCATGGCCATTTTGTATTGCTATAAACTGTAAATGTGTACAGGTGGTTGTAATATGGAATTGTGTTAATGCATGTATTGTGCATATATTGCATTAAATTAGTTAATTTCATATTAAATTCAGTATATACAATATGTATGCAAAAAAAAAAGAAAGAAGAAATGTCCCTTTTTCAGGAGACTGTACTTTAAAGATAATTTTGTAAAATCCAAATAAGCTTTACAGATCTTTATTGGAAAGGGTTTAAACAATGTTTTTCATGCTTGTTCAATGAACCATGAACAATTATTGCACATGCACCTGTGGAACTGTCCTTAAGACACTAAAGAAACCGTTTACAGGCGGTAGACAATTAAGGTCACGGTTACAATAACTTCGGACACTAAAGAGACCTTTCTACTGACTCTGAAAAACACCAGAAGAAAGATGCCTAGGGTTCCTGTTCACCTGCATGAACATGCCATAGACCTGCTGCAGGGACGCATGAGGACTACAGATGTGGCCAGAGCAATAAACTGCATTGTCTATAATGTAAGACGCCTAAGACAGTGCTACAGGGAGACAGGAAGGAAAGCTGATCGTCCTTGCAATGGAAAATTACATGTAACTACGTGTCCCCCCAGATGTGATCGAGAACGTGCAAATGCCTTGGTGAAGAGTGGAGTAACATCTCACAGAAAGAACTGACCAATCTGGTGCGTCCATGAGGATGAGATGCACTGTAGTACTTAAAGCAGCTGGAGGACACCAGATACCGACTGTTACTTTTAATATAGACACCCCCCCCAATCCGCCCACCCCCCCCCCCCCCAAGTAGAATACTTGTTCAGTTTATGTCTCAGTTGTTGAATGTTTTTATGTTTATACAAATATTTACACATGTTCAGAAATGTGCTGGAAATAAAAGCAGTTGAACGTGAGAGGACGTTTCTTTTTTTTGCTGAGTATATTAAATATACATACAGTATACCTGTATATATTTATCGCATAGATTTCTGTCTTCCTCTACAGAAAAATGTGAAGAATAAACACATTAAAAAAAAAGTTTCCACTGAAGGGAATGTACCTCGTACAATCTACTGTAGAACCCAGCTTCATTTTATACAATGGTTGAGTAAAACAGAAAGAATGAAGTGTTGTTACTTCAAGAAAACATTCATGTGAAGTCATTCAAGGAATATTGCCAAAGGAGTTACAACAGCTACAAATGAGTCAAGGGCCTTGGGGGTGGAAAATAAATGTGTCAGCGGTAGACAGACAACATTCAATCTGTCAGCAGTAAACAGGCCACAAATAATCATGAGGAGAATTGTAAATACCTAGGAGCAAGATTGTTTGACAACAAGGATTGGCAAACACAAAAGGGCAGTGAATATTGTTGCATTGTGTTCTGTGCCTGAATAAATATTAACTGAACAAGTTAACTAGAAAAAATATATTCAAAATGTATTTCAAAATATATGCTGAAAATGGGAGGTGAGTGGAAATCAAAAGACTTGGAGGAAGCCCACACAGGCATGGGGTAAACATGCAAAACTCCATACTGACAGTAATCAGAGCTCAGGATCGCACCATTCTACCTGCTTCACCAAGGTGCTGTCCATGCACACACTCATATACACCTAGGGCCAATGGAACCAATGCACCTACATGCCTGTTATGGGCAGGAGGAAACCCACAGAACCACAGGGTGAACATGCACAGATACTAACCCAAGCACAGGATTGAACAAATAAAATACAATGTATTTGACATACATATATTTCACATATAAGATATTGCATGGACATAAAATCCATTTACAATCCATTTAAAATGTATTTCAGATATTTTTTGGAAATGTTCATATTTATATAAAAATATTTATATGTATACTTTTGATTATGGGAACTGTATAGAACAACATAAAAAGTTAATGGACTGAAAACACAAAACTTACACCTTGAAAGTGTGAATACAAAAGTGTGGACGTGACTCATCTTTCTTTTTTTTTTTTTAAGACATCAAGACAGGTAAGAGGATGAGTAATGCTACAATTAGTCATGATTCTGTTCATGAAAGCCTCAATGATATCTTCAAACAAGGCTCTCTCAATGGGTATCAAATGACATGAAATCTGTCAGCCTGCACGTGCACGCTCTTCCTTTGATTTATACAGTCTATTTAGAGGTATAAATGATAATTCACAAAAACAGATCTGAACTGAAATCCTGCTGAGCTCGTCCTGTAAACATGAGAACAGTGCAGTTTATATTTGTAACAAAATTGCTTGGCTCTGAAACATAATTGTATGTACAGATGAGAAGATGATTAATCTGAACAAGAGGAAAGGAACTAACTCACTTGTCGTGATCGATGATGGGACTATTGACTGGAGCAGAAGGGTGATTTCTATAGTGTACAGAAGCATTTTGACCACACAGATCTAAGCACATGCCTCAGATCTCATTGGACAGCACTTTATCTTGCAGTGGGATAACGATCTCAAGCACAATGCTAGAACAACTCTGGAGGGAAAAAGTAATGTTATTGACTTGCTGAGTCAATAATTCAATAACTCCATTTGGACATTATTGTTTAATTTACCGAAGACAAGGCCATGGCTAAAAGGCTTTAAAAATAAGCAGGAGCTCAAAACTTTCTGCATTAGAGCCAAGATCCAATTATTTTTGACCTCTGGGAATATAGAAAGTATGTATAAAGGATGCTGTGTTTATTGTTCAACCAAATGGAAATAACTTCATACATTCACCTCATTACACTAATAGTCATGAATTATTGCAAATTAAGATTGAGCCGCTGTCAAAGTTCTTATTGTCTTATTGTCTGTTTAATTATAAACCCTATCTATTGCTGATATTTAATTTTTCCATGTTGATCTCTTTAATCCAGGGCATGGTGGCTTAGTGGTTTGAACATTTGTCTCCAGGGTTGGGGGTTCGATTCCTGCATTTACCTTGTGTGTATGGTGTTTGCATGTTCTCCCTGTGCTTTGAGGGTTTCAACTGGGTACTTCAGTTTCCTCCCCAGTCCAAGACATGCATTGTAGGCTGATTGGCATTTCCAACACACCAAGTCCCCTGGGATAGACCCCAGGCTCCCCATGACCCTGTGAAGGATAAGTGGTACAGGAAATGGATGGATGGATCTCCTTAAACCACTTCATTAAATGCTTAATAAACCAAATGAATTAACAACAGCTCATATAAAGGGCACCATAAATTATGTATTGATGCTTGCAAAGATTTAACAGCACAATGTTATGCACTGTTCATTTATATATATATTATACATAATGTTCAAAATATTCACAATGTGAACTATCATATACGATGCAAAATCCTAACCGCTTAGAAATTCACACACATTTGAATTTTCACAGGTGAAAGATATTTACAAAATCACTGAGGGAAATAATACAGCCCGCCAGGGGTCTCATAAAATATTCATGACATTCAGTGATATATTCCATTACAGTTTTATTGATCATATACATTTTAGTTTTTGTTTTACTGTTTTAAGGCTTTAAGGCTTTAGTACCACACATTTCTATTTCTTTACTGTCTGTGAAAGTAATAGACATCTGTTTTTACCCCCCCCCCCCCCCTTTCAAGTTTACCCAGGGCCTTGAAGGCATTTGAAAGTGCATTAAACCTCTAAAATTCCGAGTCCCCAGCCATGGTCTAAGAGCCTTCTTGTCTTATTACAACAGTCCTTGAATAAAATATCCATAAAACAAACAATTTATTCAATAGATGGGGCCAATTAGCATAGCCTATGTTTTGTGTAGCTAAAATGGAATGATAGCTTTATAAATAAATTGTCTATGTTTTTGATATTAGGTTCAGACTAAATAATGTAGAGTATTTTTGCATGGGGGAATCCACAGACTGTTCCTTCCTGCACATGAAATAAGCTTTCAGCATGCTATATCACCTGTGTCACTCACAAACTAGAACAAAGCAAAATAGCAGTGATGTGCACAAATATGTTACGGTTAAGCTACTAAATCAGAATAGGAAATTGTTTAAAGTATTTTAAAATATTATTCAGTTTAACTGAATAAATGATAGTAACAAACTCTTAAACCTTAATGGCACAATTAAGAACTTGTAAATCCATTTAATTGACATGAAATCAGTGTTATTGATTCTGGAACATTATGCCTTTTCCCAATATATTTACACACCCCATTGTGAACTGACTGGGTTACATACAATACAAATGCATTTCATTTTCTGTATGGTTCTTCATTTTCTACTTCCACTAGGTGGTTCAGAAATCTGTGGCTTGGTATTATAACTAAAATATGCTGTCTCATTCCAAAATGAGAAATGTACACTGAATGGCATTTGATGACTATTAGAATTGAGTATAAGCGTTCCCTGAGTGGTAGGTGAATGTTTATTTTGAACCCAATTATTATTTAGCTTTGAAAGTGTTGCAGAAAGTGGGAGCCAAGGGGGGGAAATAGTAATTTCTCAGTAATTACAAGGAAATGGAGGAGACCGTGTTGGCTTTTGCAGTTTGTGCATGCGCTGGGATAAAATGATGAACAGTAAATTGGGATCAGAGATAGACACTAGCCAGCTAAAGCTCGTTTATTATAACCCAGAATAAGTGCTGTCTTTCTTTCCACCCCCAGCTTCCTGTGTGCAGAGCCACTTCAGAACACGCATGGAGTTCGTGCTTCACATACTAATACCTCTCCCCTCAAACTGAAAACCTTTCAAGGTGTACGGTTTTCCTGGCTCTATAGTTCTTATCGCTAAGGACTGGGCCAAGGAGCAGGACTGTTACTGTATGTTGTGATTATCTAAATAGTTATTTCTTTGAATAACCAAATTTAGGACTGTCATGGTATATTTCCCAGATATGAACATAAATAAACCATAAATATATTATTTAAATGGGAAATGTCATTGGAGGTGTAACACTTTGGAAATCTATTTTTTCTATTTTTAAAATGACCAGTACGGCATGACTTGATTAACCTCATATTTGTCTGAATAAGTTCTGGTTATTGTGATTTACAGAGTAAACTCTGTGTATCTGTATATGTAGGATAGTAAAGAAAAAAGATGACCAATGGAACAATGGAAAAAGAAATGAATTGTATTTAATTCTGTCTCTTCTATTACAAATCATACTCTCATTACGTTCAGTTGCAGCATTATTTCCAGGCAATACAATGACTTGATCAAAGTGATCAATGTTAGTATAGAAGAGCCACAGAAATAACCCAGTAAACAAGGTAAATCTTGTAAATCTTCATATTACCGTATATGAAATATTTCCTACTAACATGATACTTTTTCATTAATAATAGTCATTTCGTCATGCTTGTTCAAACACACATAGTCAATTTTTGACTCATTAGTTATAACAAAAATGAAATAAAAAAAAACAGCTGTCTACTACTTAATACTCAAATATGTATAATGTGTATGTACATTCTATATGTAAAAGTAAATGCTATTTATAGATGTTACAAATATACAGTATATGCAAATGTTAAATGTAAATGTAGGATTTAAATATGCGAGAGAATATACAAACCGTTCCTGTCTCTGTGATTATCTCTAACATTTTGCATAGAAAGAAGTGGTAACAATTAATCAATTTACAGCAAGTTCACATTCATGTTAAATATACCCTGTACTGTGCTCTCCACTAATATTGGTACCCTTGGTAAATATGAGCAAAGAAGGCTGTGAAACATTGTCTTTTTGGCTGTGAAATATTGTTTAACCTTTTGATCTTTTGTTTAAAAAATTCACTAAAATGTTCCGCTCTAATCAAACAATTGCAAACACAACACTGGTTTATCCAATAAAAATATCTTCGTTAAATATAGATGTTCAACAGTTATTGGCATCATAAATTCCCTTAGTCATTCATAACATTGGGTAAGACCAAGGAATATAGCAGTGATGTGCGGCAAAAGGTTGTTGAGCTTTACAAAATGGGAAGTGGTATAAGAAAATAGCACAAGCATTGAAAATGCCCATTTCCACCATTAGGGCAATAATTAAGTTTCAGTCAACTTGAAATGTTATGTATCAACCTGGAATTGGACGCATGTCTATATTGTCTCAACACACCGTGAAGAAGATGGTTCGAGTGGCCAAAAGGATCACAGCTGGAGAATTGCAGAAGTTAGTTGTCTTGGGGTCAGAAAGTCTCCAAAACTACAATCTGAAGTCACCTACATCACCACAAGTTGTTTGAAAGGGTTTCAATAAAAAAAAGCCTCTACTCTCATCCAAAGACAAACTCAAGCGTCCTTAGTTTGACAGACACTACTGGAACTTCAAATGGGATCGGGTTCTATGGTCAGATGAAACCAAAATAGAGCTTTTTGGCAATAAACACCAGAGGTGGTTTTGACGCACACAGAGAGGTAACTATAATAAATGTAAATGTAAATATGGTGGTGGCTCTTTAATGTTTTGGGGCTGTTTTTCTGCCAAAGTACCTGGACATTTTGTTAGGATACATGGCATCATGGACAAATATCAACAGATATTAAATGAAAACCTGACTGTCTCTGCCAGAAAGCTTAAAATGGGCTGTGGTTGGATCTTTCAGCAGGACAGTGATCCAAAACATACATCAAAATCAACACAAAAATGGTTTACTGACCACAAAATCAAGGTCCTGCCATGACCATCCCAAACCTGTGGGATGAACTGAAGAGGAGAGTCCACCAGCGTGGACCTCGAAATGTGAAGGATCTGGAGAGATTCTGTATGGAGGAATGGTCTCAGATCCCTTGCCATGTATTCTCCAACCTCATCAGGCATTACAGAAGAAGACTCAGAACTGTTATCTTGGCAAAGGGAGGTAGCAAAAAGTATTGATTAAAAGGGTGCCAATAATTGTTGTAGGGCTGCAACTAACGATTATTTTCATAATCAATTAGTTGGCTGATTATTTTTTTGAGTAATTGATTAATCGGATGTGGGGGTCAAACTTCCAGTACAGTTTTTTCGTTTATTTCAAACAAAATCCACAAACTGAGTGTTACAAATATAAACTTAAGACTAAAACTTTACACAACTGTTTGTCCAATTATATAAGATGGAAAAGAACCCAATACACATAGACACACACTAGAATATATATTATATTATTATTTAAAAAATAGTATTTATGCATTATTTTTTATGGATGCACAAAAAGCACTGAATTAAACTACAGTCCTACATTAATAATAAAAACTCCCTTTCACTGCACCTTGTGGTTTCTGTTACTCGCTGTCTTTAGACATATTGTTTTACTTTTGATCTTAGTGTTTTAATTGGACATTACAGATCTAACTTGCGCTCCCACTGTGTATCAGCACGTCTACACTGCGCGTAAGGAGCAACGCGGCCTCGTTACGAAAACATCACTTACAGATCACGTCCGTTATAATAAACGACAGAATTTATACTGCAAGTGAGCGAATACACCATATACTGACAATAAACTTAACTCAAACTAAACCTTTTAAGCAACTTGCACCAGTTTCCCCAGTCCCTTACACACAGTCGAGCACTGTGGATATAAACATATCTTTGTGCTCGTGCATCACTGTTGTGCTTCAGTGCTACATAAACACCGCTTTATAAAGTTTGATCTTCTTCGGGGTGTTTAATATAAAATGGTCTCCTGCCTTAAAGGACATGGGTCATACACTTTCTTCCTCAGTCACTTGACGATTACGCCTCTGTCTAATGGAGATTGGGGTCACGTGGGGAATAGAAGATAACGTTGACATAAACAGTAAAGTGAAGAAAGTCATTGTCGGTGACTCTGGGTAGCCGCTAAAGCTAGTGGCATCACATTATGTGCGTATGATGTCATGCACCATCGACTAGGAAGCGGCCTTTACTTCCGGTTAGTAAAAGACTAATGTGTTCCATTTGAGACAATATTACCTTTCTAAAATTCATACACTAGACCAGTGGTTCTCAACCTTTTGTGAGCTCTGGACCCCTAGCATATTTTGAACAATCCACAAGGACCCCCTCACTCCACAACAATTATAGGCTTAATTATTGCTTTATTTTATTAATATTTAACATTAATAATATTAACATTGGACATTTAAAATTTAATCAAAACATTTGAAGATTTTATTTTTTACTTTTTATTGTTGGTGTGACATTTAATTTGACTCCCTGAATGATCTTTTGTTTATTTTATCCATCAATGCAACACATGAACTTGTCTACCACTCATAGGTTTTTGCAAATTATCCTTTCATTTGTAAATAAATTTAAAATAAATCCATCAATGAACAATCGTCAGCCCAGCTAACGTGATATTTGTGAATGCACGCGAATAACCAAATTGATTAATTTTAAAACTTTTGAATAAGTTTTGATACAATTAACTAAAAAATATATGTAATATTATTTAAACATTTTAAAAACGTTCCTATGGACCCCCTGCAATTACACCACTGACCACTAGAGGTCCGCGGAAATACTGCACTAGATGGTAGAGTATATAGTGCATAGTGTAAGTGTATAGTACATCATTTGGGAAGCAGCTTTAGTATTTACTCTCCGAAGCATGTTTTCGGAACAGAAGTAATTTAATGAGTAAACGTGCCACGCGCAAACCAACGATTGAAATGATTTTCATAATCAGTTACTATCGATTTTATCGATTAGTTGTTGCAGCTCAAAATTGTTGCACACCTATATTTAACAAAGTTTTTTTTTTTTCTTGATAAACCTGTGTTTTGATTGCAATTGTTTCATATCCATGAGAGCAGAGTATTTTTGTAAATTAAAAAAAAAGATCAAAAGGTTCAACAATAAAGCCAATTTTTTACAGCCTTCTTTGCTCATATTTATCAAGGGTGCCAATATTAGTGGAGGGCACTGTAATTACAGTTTGTGTGTTTCTTGTGAATAAAATGCATTATCAAGGGAAATAAATAAACAGGTGGAAGAATAAGTCCCCCACGATTTGTTCACAAAGTGGCCATTTCAATTACAATACAGATCATACAAAAGGAATTGATATTTTTGACCACCTCCAAGGGGAAACTACACTCGCCGTCACTTTTTATTAGGAACACCTGTACACCTGCACATTCATGCAGTTATCATTCTGTGTAAACACCAGAGACTGCTGTGTGGAGATCAGTAGTTTATGAAATACTCAAACCAGCCCATCTGATACCAGTATCCATGCCATGATCAAAGTCACCAAGATCACACTTTTTTTTCCTAATAAAGTGGACAGTGAGTGTATGTATAAGGTTTGTGTGGATATGGTAAGTTGATAAAAGTGTAAGCAACATTGGCTTAACAAACTGTAAGGTTACATGTTTAATGAAGGTTCTATGACTGATTGGAGGATGACCACAGCAGTTTCCTTCAGAACTAGTGGATTTTTTTTTCATGTGCTGGTTTCCATGCTGTGGACCAACAAATTTACCTAGTGACTGTAATGTTGATCTATGAAAAGCTACAAAATCTCCTCACAAAATCCTGTCACCCTCTGGCTATTCTTGTCAGCCCCGGTGACCAAGGTGTCCTGATGGTCCTCCACTTAGTTGCAGAACCAAGGTTACATACGTCATCTTCTTGGACATTGGACAACTTTCACAAACAGATTTTGCTCTTCTAAAGGTATTCCCAATTAGCTGAACTACCTTCTTGCGTATTCGCCAAAAATCAGGCAGAGCACTGATACATTCGACCAATGAGCGGCAAAACAGTTTGAGATACAGCATTCCCAGTTTCCCTACTGGAATTGCCACCACCAGTATCCTAGCCAGGCATAGAAAGTTTGCAGATATGGCCAGTAAAAATTTCATGATTCACATCTAATTAACTGGGCTCTGTCTTCTCTGAAGAAAGCTCTTATGGTAAGCAAGACATGTCTCATGCCAATGAACTTAACAGTATGCAAAGATGATGTGAAAGTGGAGGAGCAGAGGAGCCTACTGCTGTCTACAGCAACCGGTATGTGGAAATATGCATATTTTTTGGTCTGTGGTCACAAAACAATCATGTTTGTTCACCATTTTCATTATATCTGGTATGTATAGCATAAGGAAGATTCCATAAGCAGATTCCTTTTTATTTAAAAAAAAAAAAAAAAAAGGCCTGATCTGTGTATTATTTTTATTACCTGCAGCCAATTTACACATTTTTATCAGGCAGACCCCTGTATTTTCACTACATTCTCCCTTTCAGCATTCACTAATAAGGGAGCGGCTGGATACTTCATGGACTCCAGTCCTGCTCATCAGCTCAACATTCCCATGCAACCCTTGAAAAATGGATCTGAGTTCTGTGTTCAAGCTCTGGGTGCTAATCTGGTCAGCGAGGGAGTCGTCACTCACCAAATAAAGCAGCCTCTGCATAGATAAAAGGACCACGCATAGTGAAGTGGCCTCCCTCCTCATCAAGGAAACTTCCATCATCCCCATCATCCCTGTACTAGGGTTGCTATGGCTACAGACACACAATCCAAGAATCTCCTGGTCTGGACAAGAAATCACAGCCTGGTCCTACCACAACACATGCATTTCACACCATGTTAGAACCATTTTGACATCTGTTGAAAGCCTTGAAATGGAGGTGTCGGTTAACATAAAAGCCTGTTATGAGGAGTTTTCGGAGGTATTCAGTAAGGCCAAAGCATGTGCTCTGCTCCTCACAGACCTTATCACTGTGGCATTAAATTGCATTAAATTATCCCCCCCCCCCTTGTCACACGTTTAACCATTTTCTCACTATGAAAGCAAAACTATGGAATACATCACCAAAGCACTGTAACAAGGAACAGGTCATCCATTTGTAATAGCCAATATAGATGACATCCTCACATTACCATTTCTCTACAGAACCACATGTGAGGCAAGTTTTGCAAGCCAATAAATTGTTCATCAAAGGAGAGGGTGTGTCCTTCATAGGATCAGTGGAGATGGGTTTATCATGGACGCCGCAAAAATCTGTGCTGTCACAGAGTGGCCAACACCTCAGAATATAAAGGATCTGTGATGCTTTTTAGGGTTCACGAATTTATACAGGTATTTTATTCAAAGTTTTGTTCAGTTGATTTGTGACTTTGATTTGTGATTTGTTGGCCATCAAGCTGTCATTAGAAGAGCAGCACTATTAGTTATAGTGGGTTAAACATCCATCAATCCATCCATCAAGCCATTTTCTGTACCGTTTATCCTACACAGGGTCGTGGGAAGCTTATAGCCTATCACAGGAGACTCGGGGCACAAGGTGGGGGACATCAAGAATTGTGTTAACCCATCAAAGGGCACAATTGCACACCTATTCACACAGCCATTCAGACACTATGGACAATTTGAAAATGCAAATCAGCCTACAATGCATGTCTTTGGACTGCAGGAAGAGAAACTGGAGTACCTGGAGAAAACCACTGAAGCACATGCAAACGCTGCGCACACAGGTCTGAGGCATGAATTGAACCCCCAACCCTGGAGGTGCAAGGCACACCTACTAACCACTAAGACACCGTGACCCTGGGCTAAACATCCATTGAGTGTCTTTATTGATCATAAAACATTTAATCGGCAAAACACCTCATGCCTCACCAAGCCAGATGGGCAGTATTCTTCTCCCTTTTCAAGTTCATAGCTAGCCTTAGCAGGGACAGTGATAAACAGATCTCTAAGTAACCAACCAATGCCAACTTTTTGCCCCTCTGAGAAGACTTAATTTCCCCCACCTACAAATATGCCCTCATTACATGGACTCACACTTTCCTAGTCACTGGAAACCCTGGGAAAACAAAGACCCATCAACTCCTCAGTCAAAGTACTGGTTGAAGTGTAATTTTAAAGGACATTCTGATTTAAAGTTCATCAAATCATCTTCATTAAATCTGTGCCCAAGCCAAAACCCCAGAGACAGGCTACTCCCACTTTATCCTTCAGTGCCGTTTTGGTGGCAACAATTTCTGTAGCTATAGATAGATTTTCTTTAAGACTCTCTCTCTAATTTCTACTCACAGAATTTGAGATAGGTAGTCTATTTCAGAATGTGTTCTGATATTTTGGCATGGAGATATTTCTGTATAGTTTCTGATAAAGGACCCCAATTCACATCATAAGTGTGGCAATCATAATTGGAGAAGCTAGGAGTCTCAATCAGTGTCAAGTCAGGTTACCACCCTCAAGCTAATGGTAAATGTGAAGTGACAGGCTAATCATGAAATAGGAAGATTTCCAAGAACTTTGCCACAAATGACCTGAAGCATGAACATGTTTTCTTACATGGGCTGAATATGCCCAGAATTACTTTTGCCAGTATGCCATGCAAAAAATACCCTTCTAATGTGTACTAGGCCTTCAACCACCACTATTCCCCAGAAATGCCATTCCCACTGATGCACTGGCAGTAGACAAGTGATTTCATATCAGCCTTGGACTTAGTCCACGTATGCTTAGAACAATCAGTCCTACAGCACAAAGAATTTGTCATTTACCGCTCTGAGACATACATATGAACCAGGGGACTAATTTTTTCACAACTGTTTCATAATTCCAAATAAAAATGAGATTTGCAAATTATTATTATTTTTTTTTACAAATATGTTTTATATCACAAACACAACTGTTCCCTGCATTCATTTGTGGATTGCTGTTTGCATTTGTGGATGTTGAAACATTTCTAGCGTCAAGAGTGCACACAAGTCAGCAAATAGTTGGACTCCACCCACTGTCTACTCAAGCCAATCGGATCACCGCCACATTGCACTGACCAATCGTAGCACATTCTCGCACCAACCAATCACGTTTTGTTTTACAGTCAGGACAGGAACAGAGTCATATTAAAAGATTTACAGGGTCTTTTCTTTCTCCTCTCTGACAAAGACCTCAAACTGAAGCAGCTTATCTGTGAAGAACTTGTTTAGATCCTATGGATATTAAACTAAGAGCCTTGTATGGTGATATCTAGTGTATCATTACAATCTATAACAAAGCACTTGAAAGAGCCCAATTATGGCTCTGTGTGCACCCAGGCATCTGTTCAGATCCAAGTGTAAGCCATCAACAATAACTGTACATCCCTAGTGTACAACTCTGTGTGTCTCACTCCCTATAAGCACAACTTTCTAAAAGTTCACCATCAGCTTTTTTCATTTTGTGAACATATCTCATTCTAGGAATAGCAAGGGCAGGTGCTTCAAACTCCGAAGTCTTCCTTCGCAATGATGCTTCATGGAATTGCAGTGATTCCTGCCAGCACACAGAAATTGATCTTTCATGGGCCTATTCTGTAGGATGCTGTTTGTAGCTCCAAATTTCTTAAAGTTTTTAAAGTTTGACACAAAGTCTGTCTGCTTTGCCCTCAGTGTCCTCCCTCTCATCATTGTCTAATACCATGATCTCGAAATGCTCATTATATATCATCTATTCACAAAGATTATCATTAAGAACTACTTGGCATGACCATGTAGTGGTTGAGAGGGTTGAGTCAGACTAATGGCACTGCTTTTGAATATCTTATTCAACTAGTGAGTGATGTACAAAGAGCAAAATGTGTAAAGTGTTTGCAATAAAAGACAAAGCTGTAAAAAGCTTCTGTGCAGCTGTTTTTTGGTTGCATCTGCACTCACCAAATTTAGTGAATGCACTGTGCAGGAGATCAATGAAAAGATTCTTTGCATCATAGGCCTGATCAGCCTAGTACTCATTTCTAGTTTAGTATAGTATTTTACTCCTGCATCCAAATGACAATTTAATTAGTGTAGGAGGGAAGAGTTTCTGTCAGGTTGGTAGGCAGCATTTTACATTATATGGTTGTTGGGTTTTTTTTTCTAGAAACTAAACATTGTATGATATTTGGGCATACATAACTATGATGTTACATGACCCATACCAAGTAAACTGTTGAGAGACTCCTCCAAGGCACCCATTTATGAACCGAAAAGCAGATAACCCTAACCCTAGCACTAAGTAACTACAGTGAGTAGCAGCAGTAAAAAAAATGCTTTTCTTTTTTTTTTCAATGCAAAAAGCAGCATCTGCCTGCAAAATAACTGACGTGTCAGTTCAAAATACACGATTACTTCTATTATGACTAACTAATCACCATTATGTGGAAACCGCAAAATGTCATAGTCGCCGCATAAGAGTAAACCCAATATGCTTCAGTGCCTATTTCCAGTTCTGGTCTTTAGACAGCATTTGCCTGATTTGGGATGCATCAGTAGTGGCCTAGTGTTGTAAATGACTAGCTAATGCTAGTGTGCATTTGCAATGCTTACCACTCTCATGCTTTGTCATTCTGTCATTCATCCTGCCAGTTTTAGAATACTGTGACAAACAAGTTTAATCTGTTCTTTTGGTTTCTCTGTTTTCTCTGAATGTGGAGGTTCAGTAAGAGTTAAAAATTCTTCATTCAAATTCTGTATAGCTTGGTGCATCATGTTGATGTTCACTTCAGTCACTTAAGTTTTTACTGAACTTTACTACAAGCAACAGGTCAATTCAACAGATCTATAGCTAAGTTAGCTAAGTAAATGTAAACGTTAACTAGCTAGTCGTTTTGCCAAACATTAGCAAATCATATAATTGTTTGCTATATTAGACTGTTTATTTGATAAAATTTAGTTAATCATCAGAATAGCTGGCACTTCTGAGCATTTGCGACATGAAGTATAACAGGCAACACACTGCAGTAAAGAAGGAGGAAGTGCAGCGTATGATAGAGTATCGACATTTAAACATAAGCTGACCTCAGTTTTTAAAAAAGAGAAACTACATCAGAAACCAGAAACACTGCAGAACCGCCAACCTCTGGTAGAGCTTCAGTGCCTACATCATCAGCACACTTATTTTGGCTTCATTCTTATAAGTGTACATACTATATGTACAAAGAAATACACTCACCAACCACTTTATTAGTAACACCTGCTCATACATGCAGTTATCCAATTAGCTAATCATGTAGCAACAGTGCAATGCATAAAATCATGCAGATATAGGTCAAGATCTTCAGTAAATGTTCACATCAAATGTGAACAGTCTCAAGAATTTACACAGAAAGGTGCAGGGAAAAAACATCCAGTTAGCCTTGTTGATGAGAGAGATCAGAGGAGAATGGCTAGACTGGCTCAAGGTGACAGGAAGGTTACAGTAACTCAAACAATCTCTCTTTACAACCGTGGTGAAGCAGAAAAGCATCTCAGAACAGGCAACCCACAGAATATCGAACCCCGGGGAAGACGGTCTACAACTGCAGAGGACCCCATCAGGGTCCACTCCTGTCAGACAAGAACAGAATTCTGAAGCTACAGTGTGCACAGGCTCAGCAAATCTAGGCAGTTCAGGGAAAAAGACCAGGCAGCTGTCCAGTGACATGTTAAGTCACAGAGAGCACAATTGTCCCATTCTGATATTTCATGTGAACATTAAATGAAATTCTTGACCTGCACCTGCATGATTTCATGCGTTGCAATTAAATATGAACTTTACCTAAATGTACCTGGAAAGACTGGAAACCCCTGGGGAAAAAACCCAGAGGAAGAAATACCTGCAGTGTCCTCAATCTCAGCTTCATCATTCAAGTACCTAATTGATCTCAATTAGAGATATACACAGGACAGTTTTAAATTATTATTATTATTATTATCCTTCTTGTGCACTTTTTTTGTTTCCCTAAAGCTAAACAAACTAGTAGCTGGTGAAGTCTGGCAATCTTTCTAAAAAAAACAACAACAACAACAAAAAACAGTGTGCCTACTATTTGTATCTGTTTAGAACACATGATCTGTTCATTTTGCATAATGTTGTTTTTTTTCTCAATAGCGAGAGGTTGATGTCTGATTAAGCATTCAGTGTCTAGATTTAGTCATTTAGGAGTGGAGTATGCTTACTTCACTGCTCCACACACTAAAATATGCAATCTAGGTGTGGAACTAATGCTTGCATTTCAGATTATTGATTTCAAAATGAAAAACAGGGGGTCCATTTCCTACCCTGATAGCAAATGAATAATGGCCCAATGCTGGCCCACATTTCACCATTTCATCTTATCCACATATTGCTGTGAGAGCGATAAATAGCAATGAACTCATTCAAGTCTGGCTGAGGGAACGCAGACATAACTCATCTTGATAAGATAATATCCGAGTGATGATATAGCGCAAGAACGTAGGGCAGCTGTGGCTCAGGTGGTAGAGAGGGTTGTAGGGTTACATTGTAGGGTTGGGGGTTCGAGTCCCGGCCCACGTGACTCCACATGCTGCAGTGTCCTTGTGCAAGACACTGAACCCCAAGTTGCTCTCGCTGGCAAGTTAGTGCCTTGCATGGCAGCTCTGCTATCATTGGTGTGTGTGAATGGGTGAATGAGAGCTAGTGTAAAGCGCTTTGGAACCGCTAAGGTTAACAAAGCACTATATAAGTGTAGACCAGACCAATGTACAGTGAATGCCACTTTTGGCCCAAAATGTCACACGAGCATTTGGCCCTTTTTGGTACAGATTCCAAGCATGCCTAAACTCAACCCTAATGAGTCTGCAATTTTGTGCTATCTGGATACAGTTACCACAGAATTAATTAGCATCCATGTGTGGCCTGTGCACTTCTACCTACAGTATCTCATCATCTGTATCATTGCAATTTAGTTTAGCTCAATGTGTGTTTATTCTCAGATAACAAATTTCTCTCAGTTTGGTTCTTCTACACATTCGTTCTCCTGAGACACGTCTCTATTTGAGCACACAGACGAGTGAATTATGCCATATCAGCACTCTCCCTGGTTGCACACAGTCTGTAACAGCACATGTATTTCACTAAACTAATTCACAGTTCTCTATAATCACACTGAGTGCTGATCCCCAGTAAAAGCAATGTGTGCTATGATTAACACTTGACTCTATAACTCTGCTATTAATGACTCACCTGTCAGGCATAGAAGGCTTTCTTTTATATTAGTCACTCAACATGTTTTGGAAGATATACTCCAAAATTTCGGATTTTGGTGAATTTCATCAGCATTCTCCCAAACTCTAAATTCTCCCATAGGTCGATTCTTCTTCTATGTTCAAGGCAAGGTTTTCTTTTTCCTTAGTGAGGTCTATCACTGTGGGCATGTCTCAGTGGGACATTCCACCCAATTACACTGCTAGACTCCATTGAAAAACCTGTTGCCCTGTTATTTTTCAACAGACTAAATCATTTTTATATATCTACATAAAATTTAAATATCCATTTATTCAGCATCAGTGACCGTTTTATCCTGGTCAAGGTCACGGTGGATACGGCACCAAACCTACCTGATCCTACTTATTTTGGGACAAGTTCTGATCAATAATCATGCTTGTGATATGGTCTGATGAAGGTTCAGTTGTCAGATGAGCTCATCATTGTCATTCTTCCATGCTATTTGGGACTCATCAATCATCTCTGTTAGCACCACATGTTGCATAACACTTAAAGTAACTCATGACAAAAGGGCTAGGGATGAAACACAGATGTAGGATTCAAGCTGGCTCAGAAGTAGAATGTATGATTTACGAAAAGGTTCTTAAAACAGCAGAAGGAGACTCGTCTGAACACGTTGTTGTTTTTTGGGGGCTGAAAGCAGCGTTTGTGTTACTTTGAAACATAAATGTATTATATAGATATGATGACCTTTAACCAAAGCCCACTTTCAAGGCAGATCGATTTTTTTGGGTGTGAATTGCTTTCCCGTTCCACATGAATAGACCAAGGCCTATTCTTCAGTATTGTGTAATTTTCCATTCTGGCTTGCACAAGACAAGTTGAAGTGAAGTTTGAAATCGATTTCATTTACTATATGCCAATATGAATAGAATAGAAACACCAAAAGAATGAAGATTGCAGCATGGATGAAGGACTTTCAGGCCTTCTTTGCACAGTATTGTAGTATAAGTGAGTAAGTTTTATTTATAAAGCACATTTACAACAATAGTTGCCCAAAGTGCTGTACATAAGAATAAAATTGAGACTAAAAATACAGACAGGGCGCAATAAATAATAAATCATGGCAAGAGATAATAATCGTAACAACAATTTCAAAACGCAAGTGGGAAGAGACGTGTTTTTAGTTTTGATTTTAAAATGGTAAATGATGAGGCGCTCCTGATATGTAGGGATGGGTCATCTTGTAAATGTTATAGAAGTGTCATATAAGTGTTAACTTTTTTTTTTTTTTTTTTTTAGATTATCATTTGAATAATTTCACAAACAATGCATCCATTATGAAAACATCTGATAGAGAAATAACATTTTTAAAAATCCCAGGGATAACCGCATAGTACAACCATAATGGTTCCAGTTGGAATTGAGTAGGAAATTGATATGATTCTCACATGAACATAAAAATGAATGATGAGAAGCCAAACCAGACCCCTCTTGTTACTGTATGAGACTGGTGTAGATACTTTTTCATGCTATTCACATATTTGTGAACGACGTTATGACCTACACCTTATGTACACTCAATGGCTTGTCAACCAGATAGTAACTGCACACTGTAGACTTTTTCCTGAATTAAAAACTGAAGATTAATGCAGTCTGGTTAATCTGTGGTTTTGGTTTTTTGTTTTAGCAAGAAACATAGTTAACTAGTTTGGTCCATGTTTAACATACAGAAACTAGAAACAGAATCCACTAGTAACTATTATATTCTTACAGACACTATTTGCTTTAATGTAGCAAATTTGATTCCCCTCTAGCAACAAGCCAAGAATGGCATTTAAATGTATTTTCAGCATACTTGTGATTTGTCTATTTGGCCAAAAAAAAAAGCATTAGTCATATTCTTGCTATGTTGGAGGCTGAGATATTTTAATGCCAAGGACCGTGAGATTCGTCCCAACAGCCCAGGCAATTTGTTCATTCACCACTTCCTCTGTGCCACCAACACCACGTCCAATCACTTCAGAAGGAGTGTGAACTAATTACCATAATTCATGAGAAACAAGACTTTTGATTACTCCACTAGGCTTATGTAATAGCCTCCACTCCACATTTTAATATGAACTCATTCATTTTTCCCCCTCAGAAATGTATCTTTGATTTATTGTAGTATTATCTTTCATATCTTTCAAGACTGAAGTATATGCATTTATCTTCTAATGAAAATGACGATGGACAAGGAATAATCTAAAGCTTTTGAAGCTATGATTGCCTTGTCCCAAGTGGTTTGAAGACATGAAACAAAATGGACTTTTTTATTCCCTCCAAAGCCAATGACATTTCATTTTGGACTTCACCATACTGTATGTTTTGTCCTACCTTAAATCTCATCTCATCAAGGAAGCAAGTTGTTCAGCAATCTGAAATGCAGGTCATCATTTATAACAGCTGTAGAGAAACTGAGAGGAGATAAAAAAAAAAAAATCTTTAATAATTTAAGTAATTTTATTATGTTTTATTAAATTATACAAATAAGGGTGTGACAGTGTTCAGTATCAAATGTGGCAGTATACCATGATAAGGAAATACACTGTTAATGTTATTCACAAGAACTTTATTAACAACATGCTACATGAAATGAAGTGCCAACTAAGATGTTCGACAATAATTAAAGAAAGAGGTACATGCCTTTTTATAGAATAAATATACCAGTAAAGAAATGCTGTGAAGCAAAGATAATGAAATGAAACATAAACCTAAATAAAACTACTATAAAGAGCAGTAAACAGCAAAAGTCAATATTTAGTGTAAAACACTTGGCCTTTAACAATGTAGGCTCAGGTATACTTCGCACACTCGTATAAGCAACTTGGAGACATTTTCTGAAGACTATATCCTCACACTTACTTTTGTTTTGGTAGGTTAAACCTGACAGCCTTCTTTATGTTTTTTTTTGGTCTGAAATGTGGTCTGTTACAGTATTTAAATATTACAATCTTTAATGTACATTTTTTGTGCTCTTTTTTTTACTGATGCAATAATGTAGACAAAATTTGTATTAAAAAAAAAATAGGGTGCCTAAGACTTTTGTATAGTCCTGTATTTCTACAGTGTTCTGATCAATTACTAAAGGCTAATAGTGATAAATGCAATTTAATATCTTCATTATTAAATCACATGATGTAGTGATCCATTGAAATATGATACACTGAACTGCTGTTCATCCGCATGTCAGGATATTGTGATGTCCCTGGACAACTCTCAGATCTCACCTTCATCTCTGCACGCAACCTTGGGGGAAACCATGGACAATCACCTGTCCTTTTCTTCTCACATCGCTACTCCGACACGCTCATGTTGATTTCTCCTTCACAACATCAGAAGGATTCGTCCATTTCTATTCACACAGGCCACTCAGGTGCATGTACAGTCCCTTGTCATATCGAGACTACTGTAGCTCTGATCTGATCCAGATTTGAACTCTGAACTGATCCAGAATACAGCTGTGTGACTTGTTTTCAACCTTGCTAAGTTCTCCTACACCACCCCATTGCTACGCTCCCTCCACTGTCTTCCTGTTGCTGCCCGCATCAGATTTAAAACACAGATGCTTGCTTACTAAGCCAAAGTACTTACCTCAAAGCACTTATCGTTTATCTCATAACACATTTAAATTAGCACTTTTAAAAAAGCTTTTCTTACTGTATTACCTCCGCAACAGAGTTTTTAGACTGATGGTATTCTTAATCCGTGACCTAGTGAACCAGTATCAGGATATATTTATTGATGGAGACTTCAAAGTATTTCTGTAAGTCGCTCTGGATAAGGGTGTCTGCCAAATGCCTTAAATGCAACTGTAAATGTAAATATAATAATATTGCACTATATAATTATTACACCATGATGTTTTCATGCTGTTACACACCCAATTCAGAGGACTGAATTCCAAACATGATTCCAGTTTTAACCAGTTTAATAACTGAAACACTTCTGGAGAGTGATGCACTCCATCCAACCTGACAGAGTAGGAGACATTCGTTGTGCAGAGAGAAATGGGAGAATATCCCCCAGGTGTGCCAAATTTGATGTAAAGTTGTAACAAAATTAATAAAACTTTATGAAACCTATTTAGATTAAGTCACAAAATGAGGAATAACTGGCTGGGTTATTCAGAATACGTTCATGGTTAAAGCCAGGTAACAAATTTGTAAAAACTTTTACAGTAAAGTTGGCTGAGTTTTATAAGAGGGATGAAATCCAATCACCTGCAGTGGATTATTGACCTGGACAATTCCACGTTACTTGCTGAGCAATAATCAAAATCAAATAAAAGACCATAAACCCTAATGAAATAAGAAACAAAAACAGAAGCACACTGTGCATTTCTTATCAAACACAAGCACACTGTTGTGTATTCAAACTGTTTCTATGGCATTTAAATCCATTTTATGATGATTGAGTGGGGAAAAAAAGCTTTATAAATATTCATGAGTTATCTGATTAATCAGGATGCCTGTTGTGGCATCGAGAGTAGCGTTTTGGCTCCGCTAAACCCTTAAAATTACACCAATTTCTGTGAAAATGAATGAGAAATAGAAGAAAAATGTGAATTGCACCATCAGTCAGGTCTGGAAATGCATTGAAAGAGCAAAGGAAGTCATCTCAGAGTGGTTTTCCTCATAACTCATTCTGCCCTTAGACTACTGAATGCACTCAGTAAGCCAATGTAATATAAATTCAAACACTTCTCTGGTGTAATGGTGTAGCAGTTGGAACTCTAGGTTTGACTTTTATGCAACTTTTTATATATATATGCACAGAACAGCTTCAATATGTCTCTCAGAAAAAAAAAATGTCTCTCAGAAGACCAAACAACATATTATCACCAGAAGAAACAGCTTTTGAGAAAAACATTTTGAGCCTC
This sequence comes from Ictalurus furcatus, assembly GCF_023375685.1. Classification (NCBI taxonomy): domain Eukaryota; kingdom Metazoa; phylum Chordata; class Actinopteri; order Siluriformes; family Ictaluridae; genus Ictalurus; species Ictalurus furcatus. Next base: position 11,239,347 of record NC_071263.1, on the reverse strand, counting down.
AGAAAATTTTGACTAAAGCTTGCTAAGTGTTCCATTGAAATCCATTCACACGTTAGTATGTAAGTAACTCTTAAAGCAAATTAAAACATGTTTATACCTGCAATTTGGAGTTTGGTTTGGAGTGTGTGTCTCCCAATTGAGCCTTTAAAATTATAAGCAAAAGGACAGTTAAAGATGCTGTTTACATCTTCTTGTTTCGTGCATCATCAGCATGAGGATTATATGCGGATGGAGGTTATCACCGTAGAAAACAGGAGTGTAAATGCACCTGAGCAGCATTTGAAACAGATATACTGTAAAACTGATTGCACAACGCACTTACGGAGGTGGTCTGGGACACATTTTAGCCACTTTATATAAGTGCAAATGCATCTGTCTGTCTCTCCAAGCCATATTTGACAACCAAATTTTTTTGGAAAGATTAAAAAGCCTTAGCAAAATTAATAATAGTGCAAAAAAAAAAAAAAAAAAGAGACAACTTTTGATGCGGTACCCATCTTATTTATAAAACAACTTAAATAATGCACTAAAACAACTGCCCTAATTTGCAGAGTAACACGTAATACAGTTATCTAATCCAGATACGTAACTATGATTATCATTACGCCACCTATGAAGGACATCTTTGGACTCCATGGCCTCTGGACACATTCTATACTTCTTATATAATGTTCTATATTTCTTACAATTAACTAAATCCTGAGCTAGCTCTACAACAGCAGTATTAGCATAAGGAAATCTGAAATGATTTTACTAGTAATATTATTCCATTTCTAAGTGCGATATGCTGCAGGATTTTTACAAGGTAGCAAAGCCATAAAATGCTAAATAATAATAAACATTAGTGTCAGTTCTGGTACTGTAATCATTGGACACTGTGCATTAGCTGCAGAGTGAAATTTTATCCTGCCTGTGACAACCTAAAGGCCACCAAGTGCATGAGGACAAAATGTTACAATATTACAGACATGATGGCCAAGTGGGATGGCGTCGGTCTCGTAAACCGAAGATCATGGGTTCAATCCCTGTTCATGCCTTGCAGAAACTGCTTGTTGGTGTCTTTCTGTAGATGTCCATTAAGTCTTTAGGGGCAGTGGTAGCTCACTGGTTGATGGGAAGGCTGTAAGTTCAAATCCCAGCGCCACCACCATTGGGCCCTTAACCCTCAACTACTCAGATGTATAAATAAAATAAATGTAAGTCACTCTGGATAAAGGTGTCTGCCAAATGCCATAAATGTAAATGTACAAAGAGAGAGAGTCTGATGGTTCATCCTACACATACCCTGAAGGGATAGTATAAAAGCCTAATTCAAAAGACAATGATGCCATTTTCTCTTAAAGCACACAATAGGGGAAAACATTTATACTGATTACCATATGATCAGTTTGTACATTTATTCAATGTGACGTTCAAACTGCATCATTTGTTCACTACAACTATACCATCTATGACTATGATTATGCTTAAAATGAGTTTTAAAATAGGTTTTTTGTTGTTGTTGTTATTGTTTTACATCCATAAACATTGTTTAAGGATATTCTACTTCGCTAAATATAGTAAAAGAAACGACAAGTGTGCTTCTACCAACACCTAAGGAAGATTGTTTACTTATTACTTGGTACTCTCCATGTACTCTCCAATAGCCTTCTGGCTTGTCTATGTGATCTGTAGCAAATGCAGATGGGTAGCAATGTTCAGTGCTTTCTCTATGCAACTCTGCCATGTACACCACTAATGTTCAGTTCAGTCCTGATGGTGGTTAACGTTAGCTAATGTGAGAGAGGCCTTTAGTTGCTTAGAAGTAACCATTGCAACCTCGCAGACTATTACACGTCTTGCACTTGGAGTGATGAATTGGAGTGATTGGAGTTGGTTGAGCACTCCTGGGGAGGGTAACAGTGGTCTTAAATTTTCTCCATTTGTACACAATATGTCTGACTGTGGATTGGTAGAATCCAAACTCTAAAGAGATGGTTTTGTAACCTTTTCCAGCCTGATGAGCATCAACAACTCTTTTACTGAGGTCGTCAGAAATCTCCTTTGTTCATGCCATGATACACTTCCACAAACATGTGTTGTGAAGATCAGACTCTGATAGATATAATCTATCAGATCCATAATCTTTTAAGATCTGGAAGGGGAAGCATGTATAATCTGAATAAAAGCAGCCCAAGGACCAAACCCTGGGGAACACCACAAATCGTAGACATCTGCTTGGATTTCTCAATATCAACAAAATAGCTCCCACCCTGTAAGGAATTTAAGCTAAATAGTGTCAAAGGCCACACTGAGATTACAGTACTAGTAGTAGAACAGATGTTCTACCAGAATCTGTACTTTAAACAGATGCCATGAAAAATCTTTAGTGTCAGTGTTATGGTTGGGCCAGAATCCTGAATCCTGAGTAGGTATTCAAGGTCAGGAAACTAGTCAGTTCATTGAGGACTGCTTTCTCAATGACAACCCCAATTCCAAAAAAGTTGGGACATTATGGAAAATGGAAACAAAAACCAAAAAGAGTCATTTGAAAATTCAATTCACCCTGTACTATATTGAAAACACATTATTAACACATTATTTGATGTTTTACTTTTTTAAAATATACACTAATTTCAAATGTGATCACTGCAACGCACTCCAAAAAAGTTGGGACAGACGACTGTTTACCACTGTGTAACATCACCTTTTCTTTTAATAGCTTTTATTAAGTATTTGTGCGCTGAGTGAAGACACCAGTTGGTTAAATTTAGCAAGCCATGGGCACGGGTAAAGAAGTCAGCGGTGCTTCTGGACAGTGTTGATGTATGGCTTCTGCTTTGCATAGTAAATCCTTAACTTGCATCTGTGGATGCAGCGGCGAATGGTGTTTACTGAAAGGTTTACCAAAGTATTCCCGCGCCCATGTCAGTATATCCATTACAGACTCATGGCAGTTTTTAAGACAGTGACGTCTGAGGGATCGGAGCTCACACACATTCAGAAGTGGTTTTCAGCCTTGCCATTTACGCACCGAGATTTGACCGGATTCCTTGAATCTTTTATATTGTGCACTGTAGAAGGTGAAATGCCCGAAATCTTATCAATTTGTCTTTGGGGAATGTTGTTCTCAAAGTGTTGGATTATTCACTAACACATTTGTTGGCAGATTGGCGAGCCTCGACCCATCCTTGCTCTGGAAGTACTAAGCCTTTTTTGGAGGCTCCTTATATACTCTGATTAGACGATTGCCTCACCTGTTTCACATCACCTTCTTATTTCAACTTGTCACATCGCTATTAGTCCTAAATTGCCCTGTCCCAACTTTTTTGGAACATGTTGCATGCATCAATTTCAAAATAAACATTTATCTTCAAAAAAAAAAAAACTATGCAGTTGATTAGGTAAAACATCAAATACCCTGTCTTTATACGTTTTTTGTTTAAATACAAGTCAAAGTACATTTACAAAATCACTCCACTTTGTTTTATTAACATTCTTCATACTGTCCCAACTTTTTTCGGAATTGGGTTTGTGTATTTTTTCTGTTAAAAGGTACATTTCAAATGGGTCTCGAATTATTTAGCAGTTTTCAATAATTCTAGGAAAATGCGCAATATGAATGAGACATTTACTCTTTGTAGTATGTCTGTTGCTATAGAGTTAAAAATCGGTTTTAAAAAGTTAGTTGAGACTGTAGGTAGATTTGAAGATTGTCTAGCTTCACACATTAGTGAAGTGTAAACATAAAGGACTTTAGGACTTTACCTGGTGCAATCACATCCAGAACACTGATCATTTTCGAGTTGAAGTTATCCAGTAGAGCGTCAACACATTCAGACGGTTTGCATGGTAGGGTAGACATTTTGTTCAAAATGAGCACTTTCGCTCTCGGGGCTATCAGTGTGTACTTTTAAATCACCAGCAATGAATTTCATTTTGAAGGGAACCCAGTTAATTAAAATTTAAACAGTTACCACCACCTCATTCATTTCACAAGATCTGATATTGAGAAGAGCCAACTACTGCAAGCTTGGCTCCCAGGACTGTGATTCACATTTTAGATACCACAGGGGAAAATAAAAGAATAAAAACGTACCCTGAGGTCCAAATTTAACAACTTTATCCCCATCAGTGCATGACTAATGAAAATCTACAGTCTCTATAGGCACCAGCTTGTCTTTTGGAGCATTCATGAGTATTATTACTACCGTAGCACGGACCCTATAAAAGCTTCCATAAATCTGGTCAGCGAGCAGCACTTCCTTCCTGGCAGATAGATGTACAGTATGAGAGTCCTGGTCAGTGTGGTGTGGTGGTTCAGCATGACACCATGTGGTAAATTTGCACCAGTGCAGCTTGTGTTTTTCATTATTTAAACTTTTTAATATTATGCTAATGCTCAGGAGATCACAGCACTTAGATATAGAGAGGTAGTTATAACCACAATTACAGGTCAGATGTACTTAATGATACTCTTAACGAGGAGAACATTATTGTGTATGCAAATATAAGAATTTGTAAAGCAGCTGCAGTCTGACCCGTTTCCCCAACTTGCATGTCTGTTGTGTCTTTTCCTTCAGCCTCAACATTTCTTTAGTAACTTAACTATAGAAAATCGGTTGAGGTAAAAATAAATAAATAAATAAATAAATAAATAAAACTTACATCCACCCACCTAAACATACCTGTAAAATTAGTCAACTGTTTGCATATTAATCCCATTACTTGCTTAATGGCATCAGTCTACATTTACACTTGTGTAGATTTGGACACACTTTGATTTGAACTTTTGCTTGCATGTCTAAACCTCACCATTTTTTTCCACATGGTCTGCAAAGACAAGATTGTGAAATGCAAAGAGTCATTAAGCATTAATCATTGTTTGTTCAGTAGCAGCATACTAAAATCTGACCCCATGAATTAATTCCTCGTTGCGGAAAGTAGTGCAAACAGTGAAGCCTTTTTCTTGTTTTTTTTTTTTTTTTTTTTTTACACAAAGAACGCACTATTAATTCTGTTGAGAAAGACTTTGTTCATTATGTAAACCTGAGGTTCTCAACCTTTTGTAACTAAAGCCCCCCAAAGCCTCCTCTATCATGTGGCATGCCCCACCATCTAAAAAAAAAGAGACATATTTTTGCTTTTGTGTTTTTGCACTTTTTTAATTACTTTAATTACATGTAAACCATGTTGCATTACATTCATCTTGCGTTCTAAAAACTGTACTGTACTGGTGATATTTGGAAACTTGCTAGAAGTCGCTAGATTTGTCAGTAGGCGCTTTTTTGTTGCAAAAAAGTTCCTAAAGGGGTCTGGAAAGTCACTAAGATGGCAACACTGGTCTGCACTGACAGCTAGATAAAAGGCAGGCTAAGCTCCGCCTCTCCCCAGCAAAAAGAAAATGCAGAGAGAGCGGGAACGCGGGGTTTTTCATTTATGCACATTCTATTTGAAAAGCAATAAAATACACAGAGTCCCCAGTCTGTTTTTTTTTTTCTTGAAAACAATTTGCGCCCCCTTCCTATCACTCCCCTGGTTGAGAACCACTAATATAAACCATCAATGTGAATCCCATTGCAACAGCCTGGCAATGAGCTGCTCTAAAGCCACACCACAGAGTGGACAAATGGCTCTCAGCACTAATCATCACTCTAACTCTGAACCGAAATCTGTTACTGACTTAATGAAATCATTATGTAAATGAACCGTAACAGACATTTGCATGACATGAGTCAGTATTAACGTAAGCAATAAAGTCCCTAAAGAGCTCCAATTTGTGCTGAATTTTTTAAATTTGTGGCAGTGAATACCAATTTAACCCATGCGCCGTTTTAATATACGATATAAACACGTAAACACACATGAAGTTCCTGTATTAGAATAAAACGGAAAAACACAAGGATGTGAAACTCATATATTATTTATTCCATTTAAATATTTTTCCTCTTATACATTTTTTTTAATCTTAAATAATACAAATGCGCTGTGCTAGGACTAATTTCCAAGAATGCCCAGTACTTCCATGCTGCATTGAAATATATATCTGTATACACACGTACACCCACACACTCACGTCACCGAAGGAGCAAAGCGCTTGGTGAGTTTTGTACATCTTAGAATTAACCTCCCACTTCATCTAGACCCGTTCTGGAATAAAACTCTCTACTTATTCCATCCAGAACTTTCTACTATAGCAATGACAATTCACAATGCAAAGGAAGAGCAAAAATACTCAGTACTTGCTATGTAAGACTGTTTATGTAATCATGTTTACAATGTTTTGCTGCAACATAATGAAAAACAAGGATCATTTTCTATGAAAAGCCTGCTTTTTGTGTGTTAGTATAGAGGGTGAAATATTGGGATGCTGTAATGACACTGGATCATATAAAATGACTAACAGTTGGAAATATTACAGTGCTGCGATCTACTTTAAGCCAAATGATTCTCGCATGGACAACGAATGCCATGTCGTGACTCTATCGACTACATGCTAATCCACGTCGTCATTACATGCAGGGTAATGAGATTCAAAAGATCGACAGAAATGTACAACAGCACCTTGTGTACATCATTAATCTCTAGTGTTCCCATACCGAGTAGTTTTTTGCAATCACTGCAAACTATTCGTCATCTCCATACAGGCATGTTTGGATATGAAAAGCTGTTTTAACCATATCAAAGTCTTTTTTTTCCCCTCTACTCATAATTTAAAAAGAAGACTAGTACTTTCTTAGCTAACTGTAAAAAGTAAAATATTGTAATAAATGTTGTGCGTCAAGAAAATATGGTTGTAATGCAGTTGAAAATAAGACATCAGAACCAAGGTTTAGAAAAAGTGTGGGGACTGTATACACAATATACAAAAGATTTCATTCAATGACCCCTTCATCTCTAATAGCATTATAATCTTATTTTCAAAACCAACAGTATCTGTCAGCTGTGCTACCTACAACATAAACATTATATTGTCCGATTGCTGTTTCCCGAAATTAAAAAAAAAAAAAAAAGAACAAAAAGCAAATCTCACTACAAAGAAACAGTGGATGAAAAACTGAAAGGAAGTGATATGCATTCTTTCATGCTGTACATTTTGGCCTATACTGTCAAACATGGGTCTCTTATGCACTGACTGGAGTCATCTGCATACTATACTAGTACAGAAATCACATTTCTAGCTATCACAACAGTACACGTGTGACTGATATACACTCAGGTTTGTTTAATAGTAAGAGGAATGGATAGTTAATGACTTAAAACGTGGTGCATGTTAGCACTGAAGCACATTTGTCCTCATTTGTGAATGAAACCATAACGAGTATATGCTTGTTCGCGTCAAGGCTTTACATGAGAAGGAAGAAGAAGAAGAAGAAAAAAAAAAGGCATGTGTTTTTGTTTTTGGAAAACTCTCAGTTCCAGCTGCCTTATACTCTGTGTCACCTATGCTGAGTGTAGTGAATTAGATCAAAAGGTCTTAGCAGCCTTTTCCTAATAGCAGGAAATCACGCTTTGTCGAACGTTCGTAGTTACTTGATTCAGTAGAAGAAAACGACAGTCTTACATCATGCTTTTCTCTTCACAAAAATGGAAGGGCTCATTCCAGTTCAGTGGTCCAATGCACCCAGGTGATTGCGCTGCCTGGAAAATGTTGCAGCTTGTATTTTTTTTTTCTGGCCTTTCTAGTCTTCCTGAATTGACCTCGAGGTCAATTTTTTTCCCCCTTTTTCTTTTCTATCTCAGCAGGAAAGAGTGAGGGTCACTATAGTGCAATGAGACTCGTAAGGAATGGCTTTTTTAGCACAAACTGCTGCATGATACAAACCGAGCTAAGCTAAGGTAAAAAAGCAAAACAGCCATGAATGGGAGGATGAAAACCTCCTGTTGATTCTTTTTCATAGCAGACAACCTATAACTATTAAAGGCACAAAAAAAGACCATATGAAATAGCTTTTTTCATATCGATCTCATATATGAAACAAGCGTATCTAAAAGGTAACGCTGGGGAAAACCAATGGCACATACTGAAAGCAGAAGTGTGTGTGTGTGTGTGTGTGTGTGCGCAAGGCAATACTTTTCTATTCACACGCTTGGAGAACGGAACAGACTACCTCCCTTGGTTTGTACACTTGGAGACATTAATTCTCTCGGTTCTGTATTTACACATACAACAAATACACAGTATTTTTCCTCCATTTAAAGTCAGTAGCAGGTGAACGTTTCAGACGGAATCAAACTCCTGATTCTCTGAATGATAGATTAGTGCAAACTTATGATGGCCGGGGGGGGGGGGGGGGGGGGGGTACTCATATGTAGCGGCGCTGCGTGAAAGCTTTGGTTTCCTGGGAAGGCAGGCTGTGAGGAGGGGAGGCAGAACACTCTCTTTCTAAGGTGTAAGGCAGGTCCCTCACAAGCTATAGGAGGACGAGAGTTCGTGAAAGAAATCTCAGACTAATTGGTCAATTACAGCTAAATTACCCAACTGCTAGATGAGGAACTCTGGGGAATTTAGGCCACCAGAATACATCTATGGTCCTGCATGGTACGACAAATTGGTATATGATTGATTAAGAGTTGATTTGGGGAAGAGCAAGTACTCTTGGTCTTGTCTACTTAACTAGGGAACTCATTTTTAATTGCTCTAAAAATAAATATTTCCACCATATATCTATAAATAAATAACTCTACAGCCAATATGGGCACATTTATAGTCTATTTCATAATTTAAGGTACCCCTAATGTACCTACAGCTTTGATAGTTTTTCTTCCGCACACAAATGCAGCGACTATAAAATAGAACTATTGACAAGCCATATATATATAAGCAGTTTGATGGGGTTACAGATCACATATTGGCCATCAGATCGGTCCCAAGTTGTGCTCAAAACAGCATTACGCTAAATCACCAAACTAAAATAATTTCAGCTTGTACAAGTATGGAGTCTGGAAAGCACAGCTTCAGTTTTGACAGTCCTGTGGCCTTTCAGGAATTCCTTTGATTAGGATATTGATTGTGTCTTCACCTTATGGACTCTGGTTTTCAGTGTATGGCTCCATCATAGAAAACGTTTTTACTACTACCGCTACTGCAGGTTCTTGAGAAGGCGGCCGTAGCGGAAATCGTAAACATGGCGACAGACAAACACCAGGTCAGGGTCGATATCAGCGGGAACGCTGCGATGAGCTGGGATGGTGTAATCGCAAGCCGGAGGGACCAGGGGGGCACTTTTGGGACAACCCTCCTCGCGACGCTTCACCAAGGCACAAAATCTAAGGCAGCACAGATACACAGATGAGAAAGGATGCACGTAAAAATCTGTCTCACTACTGAAGTTACAGACACAGGACTTACCTGCAATATTGTGCTAATGTCAAGACGTAGCACTTATCCTCAATGCACGCGACACTGTTCTCGTCCTGGTGCCGGGAAGCAAAAATCTCGTTCTGAAATCCCACAGCACAGACACAAAGCTTTGATACTCAAATATTCACTACATCAACGAGAGCAGATAATCAGTGCAGCGAACACAGGTGTCCGATTTCAAAAGCACTCAAAGAGCAATGCAAGTCGGCTGGGGTTCCCCCCCTCCACACACGTAGCCACGGTCTCCAGGGCTTACTGAGTGCAGAAAGCTTGTGCTGCCTACTGCCTCTTTGAAACTCATAATCAAGGCAAGTCAAATGTTTACACTGCTTTCTCATGAAGAACCTCAACAAAGACTGATAAAGGCAACTCACCTCACAGTGCATGCTGGGATTGCGGCCCCCCTGAGTGTGCTCTGGACGGTAGTACCAAAACAAGCTCATCATCAGCTCCCCTGTGGAGAATCATATCACTTTTTAGTTTATCAGCCCGGTGCAGCAGTCGCTATAAATGACCCACCAGACAGTTAATGCGAGTTTTCCTGGTTCGCACTAGAGTGCTGCTTCCACCATAAATCATCATGTTTGTTTTTTGCTGCATTGGCTATCAAAATAAGTTAACTTCCCAGTACTTTCCGTATTTTACATGCACCAACGAGTGTGAATGTAGTGGTCCCTGTAGCGTTGTGGAATTGTAGATTAAATCTAGACAGAGAAAAAACAGTTTTAAATGTACTGGAGACTAGCTAACCTTCTGACAGACAACAGCCAATATAAATGCTAAAACAGGCCAAAGTAATATTAGTCTTAAAATTCCAGAAACTATGGAACATCGGTACTTCTTTCCCATGACCTCATTCGCCTCCTCTAAGTCTTACCACTGCAGCATCTTCCCACACAACACCTTGTCAGAGCCACGTGGATCATTTCGCTGCTACACTGTAATTACCAGAAACTGCTCCCCTAATTTTATATGCTTTCACCTGTTAGGCTTCCAGACACAGGGGTGTAATCATCCCATTGAGTTGAGGTGAGGTGCTACTCAGCTACTGTGATGGATTATCGCAGCAGTGTAGAATTTTTTGGGGTGGGAATGCTCGCTTGTCTCGTGTTCCGATTACAATTCGGAGGCTTGCAATTCGATTATGAGCAGATTCTCGACACGTCCCGATTTCTATTTTCTATAGTAATCAATCAGGTGATTTAACTCATTTTATGTGTGGCAAAGGACATCCATGAATCGCAGGTTAATGTCACTTGACCTGCATTTCTCATCAACTTCATTACTTGAGCTTACGTGTTGCTGTACAGTAAGATGGTCTGTGAAGAACTGCTGGAATGGGATATTGTACCTTCGGCTATAAGGTGTGTAGGAGCAAAACAAAAGCCTTGGTTTTCCATGACTGATTAAGAGCACAGATCCGTAGCTATTGTGATAACTAAATCTATATTTTTCACCTGATCAGTGTTGAGTGCCAACTTTGATAGGAGTGCCTAGTCAAGGGTTTCTTGGTTAGCCACAACCGTTTTTCCTGCTAATGTTGCTCCACGTGGAAATTTATTTCATCTTGGAGTAACAGATCTTGCAAATCACCAAGGTTTAATCAAGGCCTTTCTTACAATCTGCCTCACAAAACCAACAGGAAAAAAAAAAGAAGGTGCTGGTTTGAGTTGCCACAAATGTTCTTTATTACCTCCAATATCTCCAATGACATCTCTTCCTCATTCGCATTTTAAATGTAAATACACTGCTGTCTAGCATTACGTCTATGCAGCTACACAGCTTCTAGAAAAACAATATTTTTTTAAAGAGTTGAGAATCATGTTTTTAACAATCGACCCTTAAGAATCTTTCACGAAAGCATTGCATTTCCCTCACCCCTAAGTATTTCTGATTTGACTTCTACGTCCTTCAGAGCGAGTGGAGTTTTCCCCCTTTGCTTATTTCCTTGCAGACTAATAGCAACATTAGCACTTTATGACTGTGACCTCATGAGTGCAGTTTGTTCTGCCAGGCCCCAACAGAGCTGGACGACAGACAGGATCAATCCCAAACTTGTTTGGGATCTGAACATCTGCGACAGGCACTTACAGAGCCCCGTATAATACCGCTCTATGTTCATCACCTTCATCTGGCGCTGCACGGCTCTGGACAGGAGTGAAGCAAACAGCAGATATGGATGTGGAGCCTGCTAGGAAGAAAGTGATAAGGACCTTAGCCAGGTTTCAGCAACAGGAACAAAATAAGGCAAAAGACTCCTCTGAGCAGTCTCATGAAAGAGGAGAGACTGACAGCGGGCATGGATCAAATGGTAGCCCAGTTGTTAAGATGTTGGACTTCTGAACGGAAGGTCGTGAGTTCAAATCAGCACCGCCAAGCTGCCATTGCTGGGCCCTTGAGCAAGGCCCTTCACCCTCAACTATATAACCCAGTTATATAAATGAGATAACTGTAACTCGCTCTGGATAAAGGCATCTGCCAAATGCCATAAAGGTAAAATTTAAATGTCAAATGCAAGATCTGTTAGTGGTGAACAAACATGATTGGTTTGTAACCATGGATCTGAAGGATACATATTTAGGTCACTCTGCTTACATGGAAACAGTTGGAATGCTTATCAGTTGTGGGTCCTTCTCTCTGGTTTAGCTTTGGCATCCAGGAGGTAAATGAAATGTGAGGTTTGCCCTTGAGCCCCTGAAATGCCAGGGTCTATCTAGGAGTATGCCCCTATCTGGGCAATTGGCTGCTGTGTGGATGATCCCAATAAGTAACAAGCCAGGCAGAGCTCCTGATCTTTGTGTAGAAGCGCTGTCATTCACAAGAGCCGCCATTTGACGCATACAAACTGTACAGTTCATAGATATGAAGCTTGACTTGCTGGTTATTCACGGCTTTCTGAAGGAAGACAGGAAATTATGAGTGGCCACACACGAGCAGTGTGAACATACAGATTTTCAACATCTGGCAGGGATGTTGATAGCAATAACCCTTGTGGCAAAACTGGGAATACTGCACCACAGACCAGGGTTAAATGCTTTGGGTTAAATGCTCGGCAACTGCAAACCATACTGCAGTATTGGTGACAAGAGAAAGCGTCCAGGCACTGAGGTATTGGACCATGGATTTTCCTTTGAGGTATGATAATAATGATTATGAGTCTTTATTGGTCACATATACATTAGAGCACAGTGAAATTCTTTTCTTCGCATACCCCAGCATGCCAGGAAGCTGGGGTCGCAGCGCAGGGTCAGCCATGATACAGCACCCCTGGAGCAGAGAGGGTCAAGGGCCTTGCTCAAGGGCCCAACAGTGGCAGTTTGGGGCTTGAACCCCGACCTTCCGATCAGTAACCCAGAGCCTTAACCGCCAAGCCACCACTGCACTTACTGTAATTTCCGGACTATAAGCCGCTACTTTTTTCACACGCTTTGAACACTGCGGCTTAAACAATGATGCGGCTAATTTATGGATTTTTACGGGCTAACGAGCTTACCAATGAAATTACCGAACAGGTCACAGTCGACCAATGAAACTGTTCGAATTAAATCAAACGCACTCACACTAAATTCTTCAGATCAGTCATTTTGCGCTTCATGCACACACCCTTATCATGGAAAACACACGAAGAAATGCATATGATGCAGCTTTCAAGTTAAAGGCAATCGATCTGGCTGTCGAAGAAGGAAATAGCATGCGAGGAGCAACTTTTACTCAAGTCTGCCAGTGGATCCTAACAGCGTGGAGCAGTGTCAAAAAATCTATCACCAGCGGGTTTCGAAAGGCTGGACTGCTGTGTGATGAAGAGGACAGCACAAGCTCAAGGGCGAATTTGCCTCGAGACGTAAGTGACATTGAGAGCGACAACAAAAGAGAGACTGAGGAAGTGTGTGACAAAGTACCGGTAATTCTGAGGCTGTTCAATTCTGACACTGAAGAAGACGACTTTAGTGGTTTTAGTGCGCAGGAGGAAGATGAAGATAGCGATCAATGACTTTTCCTGGTAGGCAACTGTATTTTTTATTTTTTTAACCAGCCGTGTTACAGGCACTGTTCGGAATAAAGCATTTACGGTACGTATTTAATTAAAAGTTTAAAAAAAATCTCTGTGTAACATCTTTCTGTGTACATATCTCATGTTTACAACGTGGACACCTGCGGCTTATAGACAAGTGCGGCCTATATACAGTATCTCACAAAAGTGAGTACACCCCACACATTTTTGTAAATATTTGATTATATCTTTTCATGTGACAACACTGAAGAAATGACACTTCGCTACAATGTAAAGTAGTGAGTGTACAGCTTGTGTAACAGTGTAAATTTGCTGTCCCCTCAAAATAACTCAACACACAGCCATTAATGTCTAAACCGCTGGCAACAAAAGTGAGTACACCCCTAAGTGAAAATGTCCAAATTGGGCCCAAAATGTCAAAATTTTGTGTGGCCACCATTATTTTCTAGCACTGCCTTAACCCTCTTGGGCATGGAGCTCACCAGAGCTTCACATGTTGCCACTGGAGTCCTCTTCCACTTCTCCATAACGACATCACAGAGCTGGTGGATGTTAGAGGCATTGTGCTCTTCCACCTTCCGTTTGAGAATGCCCCACAGATGCTCAATGGGGTTTAGTCCATCACCTTCACCCTCAGCTTCTTTAGCAAGGCAGTGGTCATCTTGGAGTTGTGTTTGGGGTCGTTATCATGCTGGAATACTGCCCTGCAGCCCAGTCTCCGAAGGGAGGGGATCATGCTCTGCTTCAGTGTGTCACAGTACATGTTGGCATTCATGGTTCCCTCAATGAACTGTAGCTCCCCAGTGCCGGCAGCACTCATGCAGCCCCAGACCATGACACTCCCACCACCACGCTTGACTGTAGGCAAGACACACTTGTCTTTGTACTCCTAACCTGGTTGCCGCCAAACATGTTTGACACCATCTGAACCAAATAAGATTATCTTGGTCTCATAATCCATGTCCTTAGTCTGCTTGTCTTCAGCAAACTGTTTGCGGACTTTCTTGTGCATCATCTTTAGAAGAGGCTTCCTTCTGGGATGACAGCCATGCAGACCAATTTGATGTAGTGTGCAGCGTATGGTCTGAGCACTGACAGGCTGACCCCCCACCCCTTCAACCTCTGCAGCAATGCTGGCAGCACTCATACAGTGAGGGAAAAAAGTATTTGATCCCCTGCTGATTTTGTATGTTTACCCACTGACAAAGAAATGATCAGTCTATAATTTTAATGGTAGATTTATTTGAACAGTGAGAGACAGAATAACAACAAAAAAATCCAGAAAAACGCACATCAAAAATGTTATAAATTGATTTGCATTTTAATGAGGGAAATAAGTATTTGACCCCTCTGCAAAACATGACTTAGTACTTGGTTTAAAAACCCTTGTTGGCAATCACAGAGGTCAGACGTTTCTTGTAATTGGCCACCAGGTTTGCACACATCTCAGGAGGGATTTTGTCCCACTCCTCTTTGCAGATCTTCTCCAAGTCATTAAGGTTTCGAGGCTGACGTTTGGCAACTCGAACCTTCAGCTCCCTCCACAGATTTTCTATGGGATTAAGGTCTGGAGACTGCCTAGGTCACTCCAGGACCTTAATGTGCTTCTTCTTGAGCCACCCCTTTGTTGCCTTGGCCGTGTGTTTTGGGTCATTGTCATGCTGGAATATCCATCCACGACCCATTTTCAATGCCCTGTCTGAGGGAAGGAGGTTTTCACCCAAGATTTGACGGTACATGGCCCTGTCCATCGTCCCTTTGATGCGGTGAAGTTGTTCTGTCCCCTTAGCAGAAAAAAAACCCCAAAGCATAATGTTTCCACCTCCATGTTTGACGGTGGGGATGGTGTTCCAGGGGTCATAGGCAGCATTCCTCCTCCTCCAAACACGGCGAGTTGAGTTGATGCCAAAGAGCTCCATTTTGGTCTCATCTGACCACAACACTTTCACCCAGTTGTCCTCTGAATCATTCAGATGTTCATTGGCAAACTTCAGACAGGCATGTATATGTGTTTTCTTGAGCAGCGGACCTTGCGCGCGCTGCAGGATTTCAGTCCTTCACGGCGTAGTGTGTTACCGATTGTTTTCTTGGTGACTATGCTCCCAGCTGCCTTGAGATCATTGACAAGATCCTCCCGTGTAGTTCTGGGCTGATTCCTCACTGTTCTCATGATCAATGCAACTCCACGAGGTGAGATCTTGCATGGAGCCCCAGGCCGAGGGAGATTGACAGTTCTTTTGTGCTTCTTCCATTTGCGAATAATCGCACCAACTGTTGTCACCTTCTCACCAAGCTGCTTGGCAATGGTCTTGTAGCCCATTCCAGACTTGTGTAGGTCTACAATCTTGTCCCTGACATCCTTGGAGAGCTCTTTGGTCTTGGCCATGGTGGAGAGTTTGGAATATGACTGATTGATTGCTTCTGTGGACAGGTGTCTTTTATACAGGTAACAAACTGATATTAGGAGCACTCCCTTTAAGAGTGTGCTCCTAATCTCAGCTCGTTACCTGTATAAAAGACACCTGGGAGCCAGAAATCTTTCTGATTGAGAGGGGGTCAAATACTTTTTTCCCTCATTAAAATGCAAATTAATTTATAAAATTTTTGACATGCGTTTTTCTGGATTTTTTTGTTGTTATTCTGTCTCTCACTGTTCAAATACAACTACCATTAAAATTATAGACTGATCATTTCTTTGTCAGTGGGCAAACGTACAAAATCAGCAGGGGATCAAATACTTTTTTCCCTCACTGTACGTCTATTCATTGAGGGAACCATGAATGCCAACATGTACTGTGACATACTGAAGCAGAACATGATCAGTATGCAGTATTCCAGCATGATAACGACCCCAAACAAACCTCCAAGACGACCACTGCCTTGCTAAAGAAGCTGAGGGTGAAGGTGATGGTCTGGCCAAGCATGTCTCCAGACCTAAACCCTATTGAGCATCTGTGGGGCATCCTCAAACGGAAGGTGGAGGAGCAAAAGCTCTCTAACATCCACCAGCTCCGTGATGTCGTCATGGAGGAGTGGAAGAGGACTCCAGTGGCAACCTGTGAAGCTCTGGTGAACTCCTGGCCCAAGAGGGTTAAGGCAGTGCTGGAAAATAATGGTGGCCACACAAAATATTGACATTTTGGGCCCAATTTGGACATTTTCACTTAGGGTGTACTCACTTTTGTTGCCAGTGGTTTAGACATTAATGGCTGTGTGTTGAGTTATTTTGAGGAGACAGCAAATTTACACTGTTATACAATCTGTACACTCACTACTTTACATTGTAGCAAAGTGTCATTTCTTCAGTGTTGTCACATGAAAAGATATAATCAAATATTTACAAAAATGGGAGGGGTGTACTCACTTTTGTGAGATACTGTATGTACAAAATTTTTTTTCTTTTTAAAGTTAGTGGGTGCGGCTTATATTCAGGTGCGCTCAATAGTCCGAAAATTACGGTAGGTGTTCCTCCTGCAATGAGGAAAATAGTAACAGATGCCTCCCAGCAAAGCTGGGGTAGGGATCATATGGGAAAAACTTGAAAGTGAAAGGAGGATGGAACACAAGGCTCAACATCAGCATATCAACGTCCTGGAAAGGAAAGCTGTGTAGCTACTACTGCAACAAAAAAAAAAAAAATCCAGGAACCCCTAAAAAAAGATCACATGTACTAAAACGTACCGACAGCACCATAGTGGGATTGTATATGAACCACCAAAATCTCAAACAATGCTGATGTGGGCATAAAAGCAAGTGTTGAGGTATGTGAAAAATAAACTCTGAACGTCAGCACAGGTGGGCAGTACACCTCGTGTCTCAGAGAGAGATGTATACCTATTAGGCTGATATAATCCAACAGAAAGGCAGAGCCCATTATGACTAACAGACAAGGCAGAGACATAGGCTTTGTGCCAGAATGCATTAGCAGACGACGGACACTGTAAACATGTTTTAGAGTTGATTAGAAGAGTCTCTTGTTGGGTCTACTCGAAAAGTATATGTGGCAGCACTGGCTGTGCACCGGGGACAGATTTTGTTTTTGCTGGGAGCACACAAACTAGTCAAAAGATTTCTTAAAAGGTTTGAAATGTCTCTGACCCTCACACAAAAAGTGCGATATGGATTTTGGTATTAAGCAGCTTGAGCAACTTGTGAACCAGTGGAAAGTGCAGACATAAAGTGGTTTTCGCTTAACAACTTTTTTACTAGTCAACACAAGTAGGCAATTTGTGTGTGTTATACTGATTGGCATGCAGTTCTGCATTGGAGATGTATCAAACCTGCCAAAGATGTTGATGCCACAGTATATCAATAAACACATCAACTAGGCATGAGTCAGAATATTGTTGCCTCAAATATCACAATACAACATAGTGGTGAGACGAATTTGCTGCTCATATCACGTATTGCGATATTTCCGTTTAATATTCATTATGAGCTCTACCTCTTCTTACACACTAGGCCAGAGGTAGCAGCATACAGAGCAGCTTGCAAGTGGGAACCTAACAGTCTCAAAGCATACTTACTTAATAGTCCAAAAAGTTAAGCTAATCAGAAGGAACACAAGCCTCACAGGACAAGTCCGACCCGCAGCCTCTTTTCATTTGACCCACATGAACTTGGAAAAAATAATACTTAAACAGTCTGTAGTGCAGTAGTGCTCAACGTTTTCACACTATCCAGAATTCATAGCAGAGCCATACCATAGCACTCTTGTTTCTATCATGGCATGACACAGTAGCAGTGAAGACACTACTATATTATTTAGCCTAATCATTTAAGGCATCATCTAATCATTTAATCTCCCGCCGAACAGTTGTTCCATATTAATAACATTGTCATGAAATACATTTAGGACACTGAAAAAGATTAAAATAACATTAACAATTGGGGGAAATGACACCTTACAGTGCCCTCCACTAATATTGGCACCCGTGGTAAATATGAGCAATGAAGGCTGTGAAAAATTGTCTTTATTTTTTAACCTTTTGTTAAAAAAAATAAATAAATCACAAAAGTACTCTGCTCTCTTGGATATCAACCAAAACATAGGTTTATCAAAAAAATAATCTTTGTTAAATATAGGTGTGCAATAATTATTGACACCCCTATGAATTCATATGAGAAAAATTTTTTTTTGAAGTATATTCCCACTGATATTTTTACACACTCCTGGGTGACTAGGAACATTGTTCAACCATGACTTCCTGTTTCACAGGGATATAAACATGAGGTAACACATAGACCAAATTCCCTTAGTCATTCATAGCAATAGGTAAGACGAAGGCATATAGCTGTGATGTGCAGCAGAAGGTTGTTGAGCTTCACAAAATAGGAAGTGACTATAAGAAAATAGTACAAGCATTGAAAATGCTCATTTCCACCATCAGGGCAATAATTAAGAAGTTCCAGTCAACTGGAAATGTTATGAATCAACCTGGAATTGAAAGTGTGTCTATATTGTCTTAACGCACTGTGAAGAGGATGGTTTGAGTGGCCAAAAAATCTCCAAGGATCACAGCTGGAGAATTGCATAAATTAGTTGCATCTTGGGATCAGAAAGTCTCCAAAACTACAATCTGAAGTCACCTACATCACCACAAGTTGTTTGGAAGAGTTTCAAGAAAAAAGCCTCTACTCTCATCCAAAAACAAACTCAAGCGTCTTCAGTTTGCCAGACACTACTGGAACTTCAAATGGGATCGGGTTCTATGGTCAGATGAAACCAAAATAGAGCTTTTTCGCAATAAACAAAAAAAGCTAGCCATATGGAGAAGTACCTCATGCCCACGGTTAAATATGGCGTTGACTCTTTAATGTTTTGGGGCTGTTTTTCTGCCAGAGGACCTGAACATTTTGTTAGGATACATGGCATCATGGACTCAAATATCAACAGATATTAAATGAAAACCTGACTGCCTCTGCCAGAAACCTTAAAATTGGCCATGGTTGGATCTTTCAGCGGGACAATGTTCCAAAACATACATCAAAATCAACACAAAAATGGTTTACTGACCACAAAAACAAGGTCTTGCCATGACCCTCCCAGTCCCCTGACTTGAACCCCATAGAAAACCTGTGGGGTGAACTGAAGAGGAGATTCCACCAGCATGGACCTCGAAATTTGAAGGATCTGGAGAGATTCTGTATGGAGGAATGGCCTCAGATCCCTTGCCATGTATTCTCCAACCTCATCAGGTATTATAGGAGAAGTTATATTACCTTACAGTTACCTTGGCAAAGGGAGGTAGCACAAAGTATTGACTAAAAGAGTGCCAAACAAAGACATTTTTAGAAGCCTGCGTTGTGTTTCCATGAGAGCAGAGTATTTTTGT
The DNA here is from genome assembly GCF_023375685.1 of Ictalurus furcatus. Classification (NCBI taxonomy): domain Eukaryota; kingdom Metazoa; phylum Chordata; class Actinopteri; order Siluriformes; family Ictaluridae; genus Ictalurus; species Ictalurus furcatus. The sequence continues at coordinate 11,219,657 of NC_071263.1, read as the reverse complement.
GAATATTTTTAACAAAAGATCAAAAGGTTAAACAATAAAGACAAGTTTTCACAGCCAATATTAGTGGAGGGCACTGTATATGTTAATCCTGATCTACATTTCTTACAATAGTGTGTATTTATTTTGCAGTGGATTGATTTGTTTTCGTTACAAAATAAATGTATTAAATCTTTTTTATTTTGTGTCAATATCGTCTCGTGAATCCTGTATCCAGATATGTCTCATATCGTGGGTTTAGTGTATCGTTTCATGCCTACTATCAACCTATTTACAGATGACAACATGCCCAGGCCTGCCCAGTGTCAATTAAGGGCTCTCAAGCACTCTGTGGAAGTGACGACAGCTGACGGGTCACTGAGTTTATGTGCTTTGAGGAGCACTACTCTATAAAGACAAGTTTGCTCATTGGGTAATGGAAGTCATTGTGTGGGTGTATTTGGATGCAAGTCTTCAACTGAATGCCACTCAAGTCTTTATGCTACCACCTGAACACCACGAAGAGAAGAAGTGTCTCTTACAGACATTTGCAGCAATATGAAGTTCATCATCTATAACTGCCAGCTTTTACAAATTTAATGTTGCTTCATGGTGAGTTTGAGTGGTTCTCACACTCAATAGAGTACTTATCAAGACTTCTCCACAATAGAGTACAGTAACACACAATGATGTAAATAGAGAGTATAGTAACACTGAATGATGTGAATAGAGAGTATAGTAACATGGAATGATGTACATAGAAAGTATCGTAACACTGAATGATGTAAACAGAGAGTATAGTAACACAGGGATGTATTAGCATTTTTATGAGTGCTGTCTATTATTGTCTGGTAAGGTACGTCATCAGAATGTTACAAACTCTTGTAACAACTTAAATAGATATATACCCTCCACTAGTTCTGAATGAAACTGGAAGAAGTCTGAAATAGAATGCGAGTTTACATTTGTAAGCGTGCTTCTACAACTGAATGGAAGATCACCAGGGCCACCTGGGTCATTCACATTGATAATAATGGCCAGAGGACAAGCACGATGTAGCACAGGCATTTTACAGGCTATATGGCAATGCTATTACTACTTGACAAGCAAACAAACCAAACAGGAAAACTTCTCTAATTTCAAATGAAACCACAGAACACCTCCACTCAGTCACAGAAGCACCATTACAAAATGTATTGTTTATTGCATTATGCAGTACCTAGTCTTCAAAATCAAAAATATGTGTAGAATAGACAAAAAATAGCAATTTTCCCAACCGTTTCACCAGCATTATATTATTAATGGCTGCTTTTCTGGTGCAAATGTCTTGGTTTGTAAAATCAGACTGACACAAACTGGGGTTTTTTTGTTTTGTTTTGTAATACCTAGCCTAAAAAGAGCAGAAATTAAACAAAATATATTACTACATGCAGCCTCCGTGTCAAGATACACACAGAATATTAAATGTGAAAGCAGCAAGGTGATAGAAGAGCAATTCATGAAGGAAGAAGTAATGAATCTTGGTGTACCTGACTCAGGGTCCTCCCAGAAGGCAGACACTTTAGCCACATACGGGAGGGATTTCTTCCGGGGGCCAGAACGCAGCAGCACAGTGTCTCGCACCCTGATTACTTCTCCGTCTCTCTGCACTCCTTCATAGCACCTGCGCAGTGCTGGCAACTCCTCACCCTGTAGGTCATCCCCACAGATAAATAAGAAATTCTTACACACAAACGCCTCAAGACTACTATACTGATAGTGTGCTTCAAAAACATCCTGCTTTATATGAGAAAGCTGTAAATATATGACACGAATCTGTTGCGTTTCATGTCACATAGTACTGGATGGTTGGCCAATGACAAGAACTTGTAAATGAATGTAAATGAAAATGCATGTTATGTTCATGCATTCAGGTTATTTTTATTTTGAGCTTTAAAGAGCTGTTCATATAATTTTTCTATTCTTTTTTTTTCCCCACTAAACTCATGCAACCTCATTTCATAAATGCATCCATACCTGTTAAAGCATTACCTTGTCTAAGGTAATAGGCAGTTATGCAATGATTGACGTTGCATTTATCTACATAAATGACTCGAATTTTTACAAGATTTTTTTTCTTGCTCTGGAAAAAAGAAAAAAAAAAAAAAACATCAGACCATTCTATCAGTACATTACATCAAAATCCTTTCATTTTTCCAGGACATTCTACATGTTTGAGCAAACTGGTTAGACTAACTGACTAAATCCAGTTACCCCAGTTGACATTCTCGGAATTACTGCATTAGGTCAACTCAAAAGTTGCTAACTTTAGAAATAAATGATTGAGGTCACACTAAAGACCATGGAGAACATTCAAAAGGTTTTAACTTTATGTATTACTGAAATTGTTATTGTAGTCTTCTAAACCTTGTTTGTGGAAAAAAAAAATCTATACAGAATAATGAAATGTTTAATATGGTGCTTCCACAAAAGAAAATCATAAAAGAACATGGCACAGTGGCTTCCTCACATCAATAAGCAAACAGAAAATATCCCCAACCCTACAAGTACTGAACACTTGAGTTTCATGTTAAACCTGTTACATGTTCAATAGTAACTCAGCTCCCTCTTTTCTTAAAGGTAAGTAGCAAAACAATTTTTGCACTTTTAGCAGTCCATGTACTAAAATAAATACACAAAAAAGTCACATTTTAAAGTGTAAACAGAAACATTTCTTAATCATTTAGTAAAGTTGGGTGTAAATGTTTGCGTAAGCCAAATTGAAGTAATTTGTAAATGTGTTGATAAATGGAAATCACCCGTAAATTACCCAGGCACTCCAGGATTTTGCGATCACAGAAATGAATGCAAAGTCAAGGAAACGCCACAATATTCACAGGAGCTTGCAATTTTTCCAAAATTACCGCAGATTTGGGCCAGGATGAGTCATCACAACACGCATTCAGCCAAAGCCCTCTTGGTAGACAAGTAGTTTTCCGTAAAAAAAAAAAAAAAAAGCACAAAAAAGCAACAGCAAAATCGAGCATTTTTTAGTCCAAACAAGCACAAAAAACTCTGCAAAAATCCTGTACGGACTGATTAGCAGGTAAATGAACTGCACAGCTGAATTGCATTTAGTGACGCCCACAAACTCCATAAAAGGCAAAGCTCACAGAGTAGCTAAACAACCAAATAATAATAATAATAATAAAATAAAAGAAATTCTTACAGGTAAAAGTGCATGTAATTTTGACCCATGTACATGAGTCACAGCACCTGAAAAGCCTAAAAAATAGAGAGAAACTGAGAGTCCTAACCAATGCCATCTTGGAAAAGCAGAACACTATGCCCAGAGCGGCGGAAGAGACAGCAGCAACTCTTAAGAGTTTAAACAAATATGCCAATTGCTATAAAATGTGAAAAGGTGCAAATAAGGCTTTGTAGAAAAGCTTTGAAAATAAATCAGTTGCTGAATTTCTCCACTTTATGCCAGAATCCCTTTTCTTTACGGACACATGATGAGGCGCGGACATGCGGTAACCGCGTCCTCACTAGGGTCTACGTTTAGAGTTGGTGGAGGAATGCGCACTGACGTATTCAGGAACACGCTGGATGATGGCATGCAGCACGCTACGCAGTAACGACTCATTGATATTTTGGATCAAAATTTTCTCGAATTTTAAGGATGGCCTTTAAAGAAGATGTCCTTTTCTGTAGAAATTACGCTATAAATAGTTGATGGTTTTTAGGTTATGCCCTTCGTGTACTTTAGATTAGAATTTAATGGAGGAAGACATAAAAACTAAGATCATGTCATTCACTCACATGCACGCAGTCCCACACACACACACACACACACACACACACACACACACACACACGCGCGCGCGCGCACACACACACGCTCGCGCGCACACACACACGCTCGCGCGCGCGCACCCCTCCACAGCCTCCGTAGTGCAAGGCAAGAACTTGCCTAATCTCACATCCTCCACCAGCCATTTTCTAGTCAGAACAGAAGAGAACTTGAGTACGCACCACTATGAATACCTCCTTTTCAGCGGCTGTGCCCACAGGCAGCCAGCCGTTGGTGGCCCGCCGCCGACTGATCTTGGCCTGTTTGGTGCTTTGGCTGCCGTGGCTGGCTCCCAGCTGGCCCTCCTTCACATGGGGGCAGACAGCTGTGTCCCGTATCGCAGAGCGCGAGCTGCTGGGTGGCTTGGCACTCTGAGGGCACTCTCGGCCTACGTGTAACTGGACCTGAGGACGCCCAGCGTCCGGCAGAGGAGACTGCAGGTGGGGCATGGGCTGGGTGGCAGCAGGCACGCTGGGGATGGGGCAGACAGACAGGGGCAAGGTGGGGGGCATGGAGATAGAAGGGCTGTGCTTGTCCAGTGGGTAGGGGTAGTCCTCTGTAGGAACAGGGAAGTGAAAGCTTGAGGTTAGAATGAAACAACCTAATTACAGCTTCATATGAATGAAAATAAATAAATACAGTATTGTAGACATAACTAATGCTGTGTATTTACATAAGGAAATGTAGGAACACTTTTGGTCATTTCCTGCAATTATGTGAAATTCTGCTTTAAAAATGCAGCAATAATTAAAGTGGAATTTTTTTTTTGTGGCCTGCATGAATGTATAATGCGTTAATGTGTTCTTGTTTTAAGTGGACCACAGATTAAACAGCTGCACTATCCTTCTTGAAAACCTGGGTGCTGGTTTCTATGTGACCCTTGAGCAGGAAGACGCTGACTGGATGGCAAGTCATACTGATCACGCTCATACCTACGGTGCTTTTCTTTTAACTAACAGGTGTGCAGGAAAAGGAAATAACTGCATACACGTACATAACATTTGTGGACATGTTCAATGCTTTAAAATCAGTGATTCTACTTTTAACAGCTCAGTAAATAGCTAACTGACCTGTCAAAACGTGGCCGCACAATCAGCAACGCCCCATTAACACTCGCATCACGGAAATCATATCTTAAATACCTAAACTCTTCGGGCATTTCAACTTCATGTTCGAGCTCAGTCTCTGATTGAGCATCGCAGAGGTACGACAGCTATGGTACCCGAGAGTAATTTACCCCCTTTCAAACAGCCATCAGATGGTCTAGAAGCAAATGATTTGCTACTTTAGTCTATAATCGCACTTCCTTATGAGGTCACGGGGCTGCGGGCCAACACAAATAAAAAGGTAACAGCAAATGTGTTGTGGATCAATCCTTTTCCGGACTTAATAGACCCTGCTTGCTTATTCTGGCCTCTCAGGGAGGCGACTGGCCAAGCATGAGAGGGAATGTGCAGCTCACTGCATGTTCACTCAGCTGTTAAGTCTCTGTATTATTACAAGCGGACTTGCATGCCTACAAAACAGGGATCGCGCTAGTCATGATATACACTATCAGCTATACAGTATATTCTGCATGATGAGTGAAAGGAATGAGCAATTTTCCGCCAACCCTGTTAAACCCTAAGACTTAACAGGCACAAGATTATTTCTTTTAAAAAAAAAAAAATTTAAACACCTTTTTTTTTTTTAAATGCTGAAAAGTTATTTATTTACCGAGGACCCCAGGCTGCAATATAATGTTCATTAGCTGATTTACTCCTTCATTAAAGCCGTGAAACTTGAAATGATTGAAACTTTTGTGGAGTATAACAAATGATCCTTTTATTGCAAAGGCCAAATGAAACTACATTTTCTGTTCTCGCAGAAATACACTAAGCTGCTCTATTGTTTCTGTAACAGCCTCTGGTGTATATGCTTTCTCTAGGAAGTGCTTCTGTCTAGAAACTACATGAGGTGTTCTACCACTGTGCTGGTGGAAATTGTACAGCTGGAAGTTTTCAATACATTTCCAGTTTTACCTACATACACTATACTATTTGTTCACATTAGGGTTGTTGCAGTTTCATGGATAGTGTACAGTGTATGACTGGATGGTTACCTCACTGCTGACTTTTAAAAAAAAAAAAAAACCTCTGATTTCCTCACACTCACTCTCTTATTCAGCTTATAAGTTAACTTACAAGTTTACTGAATAAGTTAACATAATTTTATGATAAATTCATCCTTTTCTAAAAATATGTATCTTTCTAAAGCCCTTTTTGGATGGAACTAGTTTTACATTGGAATGTGGAGTAATGTAAGTATTCCCGGTGTATCTTTGGGATTTTAGTCCCATCTGAATCGGTCATGTCAGCACATTTTATGCTCGCATGACCGTATTTTACTTAAAGTATTACTAAAATGACCAATAAAAATATAAAAACATCTGTTCGATTGACATCTCGGCTCTCCAGGAAGCGTTCGCTCTCTTCTATCGTCTCTCACTGAAACCATATCCAAATCTTGGCCAAGTTTAAAAGGCAGAATAATAAAACAAACAAACAAACAAACAAACAAAGATCGATGACATTTAAAAGGACATGTCGGAGAAGCGATGTTCCTCGGGGTTTTAACATAAATGACTGAATTCCTATCACAGGTATAGCCTACTAGGGATGTCACGAGAACCGATACTTCGGTACCAACATTCTTAAAACGTGACAGTACTTGTTTTTCTGCAGTAGCTTAGGTATCGTTGGTAATGACGTTACCGAGGTTGCGAATCTTCCGGAACTGAAGGGGGCAGCAAATACACGCAAGTGTTTTAGTCAGTCCACAAGTGGTGAAGAAGAAGAACGCCTACAAGCACACGGGAAAAACTACAGAAATGGCGACAAGTCTAGCTCCGCCCTGACTCGTTGACAGGCAGAGAGAGGAACGCTCGTCGAGAGGAAACACCGGCAACCGACGCTATCGTTCATTTCGAACATAGTGAGGAAACACCTGGAATTTGGCGAAGCACCTGAAAGACAGGTCCTATATTATGTTTGTTTGAGGCAGGTGGCATCGTGGTCGTGAAACCAGCTAACGTTATGCTCCATGTAATGTTTGTGATAGCCAGTTATTTGTTAACGACGCTAACACATTGCAGTGTTATAAACTACCTCCGAATGGGCCACCATGCATCGCCATTCAGCTTGTGTCCTGTCAGCTAAATGTAGCCTAATGTCACTGATAATTATTCAAATGTTCATGCTTTTAATAAATCTTTTTGGCCTGCCACCATATCAGTGAATTTAAACTAATGCTTGCATTCAGAGTATAAGGTGTGTGTGTGTGTGTGCGTTTAGAAGTGCACCTTAGCATTTGTTATTAGCACTTAGCACTGTTTTATTAGTCATTGTCAGACAGTGTTTGATAACTAAAATATCCCTCTCTCTCTTTGCCAGTATTAGCCAGAGGAGGATGTCCTCCAGGAGTTTATTTTATAAAAAAAAAAAATCTGAACATTATATATATATATTTTATACCACACCGTGGTATCGACTTTGGTATCGAGTATCGTGTACTTTTGGTGGTATCGGTACGACTACTAGATTTTTGGTATCGTGACATCCCTATGGCCTACATACACATTATGGTCACATGACCTACTAACGATCAAACGAGCTGCACAGCTAAGCGCACTATAACAACAGGGTAGTATAGCAGACAAAACAAACGGTTTGTAGTCAAATGAGGTGTACGGAATTTGTAGTGTACATGGCGAACGTCTCTGTGATACAAAGCTTGCTCATCCTGTAAGAACCGATCAGAATTATTACAGACATCGTCCAGCAACATTTCTCCAGAAATCTCATCCAGCAGAACAATTAGGTGATTTGATTTTGGTTTTTGTTAAATATACACAATGATGTGCAATGAGATCATAATATATGTTCTTTTTTTATTTGCACCACCAGCCAGTGTGTTTAACTATATATAATAGCTTATCATATTGTGAAAATATCAACTCAAATACCCCTAGTTCATATATATGTGACAAAATCCACCAAAACTCAGAGCATACTTTGTGCAGTACATACCTGCGGTTATATCCACTTCATGCATATATAACGTGCATACTGCTTATTGTAAAGTCATAATAAGAGGTTTATAACTACTGAACAAGGCACTAAGCAACAGAATATCGTCTGATTAATAAGAAATTACAGCGACTGTGTCTGGTCAGATGGTTATAAAGAAACCAGCACTAGTCCTGTAATGCTTTGTGGCTGTTCCAAGGTTGGTGTGTATATTAAAAAAAAAAAAGGAAGAAAAAAAAAACTACAGCTGCCATCTTACAATGACAAGCCAGTTCAAGTCTCCTGCCAACAAAAATAACCAGCACCCTGCCCACCTGTGGCAATTATTCACATTCAAACTAGCATTGAAAAGACAGCAGTGAGCAGACATAGTGGAGTGGCTGCATAAAAGGAAAGAGTGTTTTCATCATCGAGTCAAATCATTCCTTTTTTCCCCTCTGAGTCTTTTTAAACCATCTCAGTGGCTTTTATTTCCCTAGTTTAACCTTTTGTGCCACATAATGTTTAAAGATGGGCCTTATGACCTGACAGTTTGAGGTCTGTGAGAGATAAAGCTGAATATATCCCATATCCAGTTGCTAATTAGGAGTTCAAATGTTTGTGACTAGACCTCTGCATGGTTACGGTTAACCGAGTTACTGCAGTAACATGCCCCCATGACATTAAAATTCAATTAAGTGCTAAGTTTAAAAAAAAAAAAAAAGAGAAAAGTTTTTAAATTAAAAGTTTGTTTATTTATTTCTTTTTAACAAACCATACCCACACACTTGTAGGGTTATGCTCTTCCTACACATAAACTGAATAGTAATATTTAATTTGTTTTAACTAATTGGTTTCCATATAAATGCTGCTTATAATGTGGAGGAGAAGTAGAAATTGTATACAGCAATTCAGCTGCACTGACAGTGACGGCAAAGACGCTTTTTAAAGCAACCAGCCTTTTAAACACATCATCTTCCCCCAGTGTGCACCGTCTACCTTCTCTCAGAGTCAGCAAATGGCCACAACAAGCAGAGTCATGTCACGTGACCATTTCCAAGGCATTTTTCAAAAGGACCATATACAATATAGCCAGTATGAGGCAGAGAATATTACCTATCTGACTCAATGATCACCTCCTTAGCTCAAGGTACGCTACATCTCAGCATTATGGAGATGCTGGAATAGAAAGATTCAACAGAGGGGGTGTGGGGGAAATATACTTTACTTTTTTTCCCTCTTTTTCTTTTCTTTTTTTTGACTTAAAAATGATTTAAACACCGCAGTTATGCGAGGTTATCATGAGACTTCCCAAAAATTTCTCCATTACGACCCTCTGCGTTTGACCTCGTACTGTCTGCCAAACATTATTTTGTACAGTTATCTCAGTATGCATATTCTCTAACCAGCACAGCCCCGGTTATGACACATAATAACCGAGGCTGATTCTATCGAGGAGCTCATGCTAAGGGCAAATGGATTTTCATCCTATTTGCTTTGTCTTACCCATCTTGATTTTGTGGCTGCAGCTGGAGCACCCGGCACTGAATGAACAGCCCCTGTTAGCGATGGGCTGAGTGTGTCTGTAGGCACAGCCGCTGATCCTACATGGTTCTCCATAACATGTCCCCACGGAGCTGCAGTACACTGGATGAGGAATTCCTGAAGGGTGAGACACTGGAGAGGGCAGTAGTTTGGGTCTCTGGACCCCAGTGGGACACAGTGTAATAGGAGGTACAGAAGGTGGTGCATGGGGTCCAGGACTTGTACTTACAGGGAGTGAGGATGTCCCATGGTGGGCAATGTGGACATAGTAACCAGGGTAGCATGGGTAAGAATGAGCACCTAGCGTCAAAGCTGGGTGGGTTAGTGTGTGAGGGGAAGGAAGGAATCCTTTTACAGATGGCAACGAATGCTGTTCTGATTCAGGATACGCCTTCTGCCCAAGGAACAGGGCTAGTCGGTGACAATATTCCACAGATCTCTCCTGGGAACAGCAGTAACATGAATTGACATCAGTCTCAGTTTTCTCCTCTTTCACAGGCTTCAGTGAGTAGCTCAGCATGGACCTGCATTGGTATCCAGGTTTGATGAAGTCATGGCCCCCAGAAGTGCCTTCCCACAAAGTGTCAGTCTTGAGAGCCTCCTTCTTGCAGAGATTGCAACACTGTTGAGATACTGGCAGCTTGGACAGGCATAGTGGGCTGTGTTGTTTTTTCATCTTTCCCTGCAGTTGTTTTGTTCGTGCTCCTCCGCTGCCTGGCTTGGTGTCCGTTTTAGCTCGCCGTTTAGCGCCAGATGAGGTGCTAGTTAGCTTCAGAAGAGCTGCCGCATTTAAACCTGCTAGACGCCTTGGCGTTGGACTGTTTAGATTCAGCTGGTCCAGGTGTTCAGACTCTGTCTTTGCCTTCTTGGTTTTTTTAGGATTTGTACTCTCTTCTCCTTCTCCTGTATGTGCACGTTTTTGGCCTTCTAGTCCTTTCTTTGAACTGTCCGTTTCTCCTTTTGGGAGTTCGCCATCAGCCTTTTGAGAATTCTGCTGTTTTCTGGACATTTGAGAGTCCTCTCTAAACAACAACAGGCTATTGACTGCCTCCGCATTAAGAGAGGCCAACCGTCGCTTTCGAGGTTCTAGAAGTTCCAAGTATAAGGCAGTTTTGTCAGGTTTGGGGTTGCTTTTTGGTCCAGGCGTTGGCTGGCATACTTTGCAGCCCTTCTTCCGACACTTGCAGGATTTGGACCTTCCCTTCTTTGCCTTCATATTTCTTTTCCTTTTGTTCTTAGGCACAGCTCTCATGCTGCCCTTGCCAGTTCCTCCTTCTTCTAAGCGAGTCAGTAGAACACAGCACTTTAAGGAACCCACGTCACTCATTCCCTGCCGTCCTCTGAGGGGATAAAGCTTCCGGTCGCTATCTGTGCTTTGCTGCTTTAGTTCTTTATCTCTTCCTCTTTTATAGGAATGCCTTTTAGTCTTCTTTTCTAGCACTGGGCACTCTGGCCAGGTTCTGCCCATGGTTTCAGCATGTATCTGGCAGCTCACCTGCTCCTTGGATTCACTTCGATATCTACATAAAGAGTTCCTCTGCCGTGCATGTGTCATTACAATCGTCCATGCAGATCCTACAGGGGGGGGAAAAAGGAAATGCTCAAACTCAGTTGTGTTGGAGGCATGCAGGTCTGTAAATACTGTGGTCGGTTCATTCAAATTATGGTTTCTGTTCTGGCTTCGGCTAGTGGCTGCTGAAATCGGTATGGCTGACTATGCAAAGTAAAGATAGATGTAATAACTATATTATGAGCTCTGCAGGCTCCTTCATTGAATTTTCAAAACCTTCAGCTAAATGAATTTATACAAATCATCTCCCATACAAGCACCAATTGACTGGCAGAAAAAAAAATCCCACATGCAGCATGTAAATACAGCTCTTTTTTTTTTTTTTTTTTTTCTTCTTGAGTATGTTGATTTGGTTACTTATCAACATAAATATTCTGCCTTCTACGTTCAGATAAGTACAGGACTTGGCTGAAGTCAATATTTAAAAGCTGAAGTTCAAATAGTACATAAATCTACATGATTATGTCAGTTGCACCCTATTTAATATTGGTCTTTAAAGCTTAACACTACACCTCACACAGATTTTTGAGTAACAAGGGAAAAAAAAACAGAGCCATTTTCCTCTTAGATTCTTGCTTACATTTTAAGGCCATATATAGTATAAACCATACATGCATACATTTAGCAAGGCAATAAAGGTCACCATATACCGTCATTAATGTTGAAGGAAGACATGTAAAAAGTTCAACAATACTGTACAATCCCTCAGGATATGTTTCCTTAATATACCAAGGAGTATATTACTATTAATATATTATTACTGCATCACACCATTCTGATTTAACCCAGTTGTTAGATAGCCTTAGACATGTAATATTAATTAGATATCACTGGGCACAAACTGCCCAATTTTACCTAGTGACCTACAACTTAACACAAGCCCTAACCCCACTAGACTCCCTCAAGGGAGACATGATTTGTAAACCTTTCTTGTCCTCCTGTAGATGATCCTTTTTCCACTGACAAGTTGCTGGTATTTGGTCAAAGATCCAGTAAACCCAATTTCAGAAACAGCCCACATTTCCACTGCTTTAGAAGCTGAACCATTATGTAATCCGAATAGTAGAGATCAGGCACCAAAATTTTACCACTGGAAAAGGACTAGATGCAAAGGATTTTGCATTTTAAATGAATTTAATTTCAAATACTAGAGAAACAAATGTAACAAGTTAAATTTCAGCTGTAACATTGTATTTGTGTCTACTTTCAAATATGAAGATGGTGAATAGGGATTTCAATTATGTTCAAGTTTTCCGTTTTTTGTTTTTTTTATATTAGATATATGGATGGATGGATGGATGGATAGTGATCCCCAAGGTGAAATCTAGGAAATTTAAATTGATCTGAAATACAACACTACAGGAGGAAAGTCAAAATGGTCAGGAAATGGTTTCCAATGAAATGATTATTCTAACATTTCCCCACCCAGATAGCCATTATTTTTTAGTTGTCCTGTTGCAAACTTCTATTTTTACTTCCTCAGCCATGATGACAAATAACGAGGCAATCTGTGGTTAGAAAAACAATGGCCTGTATTTCATGGCCTGTATTAGGCAAGTGAGTTCTCATGCATATGACAAATGTATCCGAATAAATTTTATCAGGTAGGTTTAAGATAGTGACATTTACTGAAGGAAAAAAAACACAGAAGGATTACACGTCATCAGCAGCCTACAAGAAACCCACAAAAGAAAACCATATTTTACTACTTCATCCTTGACAGAATGCACTGACTGGTGTGTAGTCAGTAAATGCATAATTAAATAGTTAAATAAAATAAACAACCCCAACAATGGTGCATTTACATGAACATATAGACAACCTTTAAACAGGCCCTATAATGTGCATGTGTCATTTATTGTATTTCTACCCAGCATTATACGATACACTTTGAGATATCGTTGGTATGGTGAAATATTTTACGTTTTCAATCATTACAAAGTAAACGGTACTGAATGGATGCCACTGAATTTGACTTTTTTTTTCCTTTAATTAATCTTCTTTGTCTTTGTAGGCATTAAAGAAAATTTCTGTCAAACTCAGTTTAACTTTTCTGTTTGTTTGTTTAGCTTTTATCTTCTTCCTTGTCTAGGGTCAGAAATCCGCCATGCTTGTACTCGTTCTACATCTGAGATGCCCGTGTTGTGGCGTGTGAACACGTTCTAAATTATATCGCCGATATCACGGGATGACAAAATTCTTACCACGGGGAGGAATTGCACCGGTATATCATAGACGATACGACATGGCACGGCCCAACAACTAATAGTATGTTAACTCAATACAAATTAAAATTTTTTTAAAAAGTCCCATCAGAGTTTTAAAGCGCACCTATTATGACTTTTGAACCGTACCTAATTTGTTTTAAAGGTCTCGTACAATAGATTTACATGCATCCAAGGTGAAAAAACACTAACGTGCTCATAACTTAAACTGCAGAATTACCTCCCTCCCCCAGTGTCACAACGATCCATTCTAAAGGATTTGTTCTAAATTCCTCCTTTCAGAGAGCATACTCTGCTCTGATTGGTCAGATGTCCCAGTCTGTTATGATTGGTCTACCGATGTCAATAGCTGCGTTTACATGGACAACAATAATGCACTCTTAACCCGATTAAGACCATACTTTGATTAAGACACTACCATATAAACAGCTATTTTTACTTACCTTAATCTAATTAAGGTCATACTCGAATTAAGCGCTAATCAAATTAAGACAGGTGGAGTACTCCTGTTTTAGTCGCATTATGGATGTGTATTACAGACATGTAAACACCTTAATCACATTATGAACGTCGTGTGAGAGTTTTCACCGCATTTTGCGACAGGACACGATCACACACGGCAGTTCTCAACATTTTACGGCAAACAAGAGAGTTCGGCTGCATCCCAAACCGCATACTTGCCTACTATAGGCCTGTAGTGGGGAAAAATACATGCATCTCGGCTACTATATAGACGGTAAGTATGGTAAGTTTGGGACATAGCCCACGGCTTCAGGCGGTTGTCTATTAGCACGTATAGCATGACAAATAATTAACTGCATTTAAAGCGTTCGTAAAAAAATTAAATAAAAACACCCAGAACTGTATACGGTACCATAACGAAGACGAACTGTATGTTGATACGTGAAATTCTGGAGGGACGTCAGACGGCGTTGCGCGGTGATGTAATGACGTGGGCTGTTAATCTAATTATGTTCTAATTATGTATCATGTACATGTAAAACGGGTACATGACAGGAGTATTCTAAAAGTGACTCATGTAAACACCTTAATAACATCATTATCTAAATCAGAGTAAGGTCAATAATTAGATACCTGCTGTCCATGTAAACGGAGTCAATGTGTTTCAAAAAGGAAACACCCACTACCATAACGACTTTCAGCGCTCTGTCTGTTCGCGAGCGGCCGATGAAGCCCAGAGGCAGGTCTTTTTGTTACAAACCTACGTAAGCCTGGAGTCACTAACGACTCGATTCAGCAGTTCAGAATCGCTTCCTTCTTTTGGGAGTCAATAACTCCACTTGTCCTGCGCTTTGATTTTTGAAACTTTGCAGACATTTTCACATTCGCAAACAGCTCTAAAACACACTACATGAAAGGTAATGCGTGGAAAAACCATAATAAAATGCACCAGGTTTTAGGTAATAAGGTGTAAGCAATGGCAATCAAGAGGAACTGCTGTGTTAAATGGTTTCGGGGATGGTGTATAATAAAGATCGACCCCAAAAGCAAGTGCAAGAATGGATTTGCTTTAGTGTTTAGCACTGGGAACATGGCTCCTGAGACAAAGTAGCCTAGTTAATCAAACCTCCATGTGAATTGATGTCAACTTTGAACCCAAGTAATCTACAGAGAAATCAGATCAGCTCTTTATTTCCCCCTCCTCTCTCTCTCTCTCTCTCCCCCCATGCTGAGGTAGGGGAACTCATCTGACTGAAAGGACACTACAACAAGATAGAGATAGAGAGAGAGAGAGACTAATGATTTGCTGCGATGCCGAAAATAATCGCGAAGCCCACGTTTCTAGATGTGCTGAGAAGCGTGTAGGGAGCAGATCACACAGGGCGTAACACGGACTCAAAACATTTCAAACCGTCGCGCTTGGGGCTCACACAGACCTCGCAAACACACACACACACACACACACACACACACACACACGGAAAGCCGAACTAAATCGGCCAACTCCAAAAGGAGAGAGAATAAATGAATCCCACCTCAGTGTTGAGAATGAGAATGAGACCGAGCAGAGAAGCAAACGCCTCCTCGAGCCTCTTCCCCAAACCCAGAGCCAGCGACGATACGTCAGCGCTAAACAAGCTGCTTCTCCAAGCACTTAACAAAACAGCAGAAAGCTACTGATTACCGGTTTGCTCGCTTTCTAATCTTTCACACGGACGCGTTTTTCCCTTCACGACACATCCACAGAGAACCGAAGGAGCACAATTGAAATAAAAATAAATAAATAATAATAAATAATAAAAAAAAAAAACACGCGCGCGCACGCACACATTAGTAATCCTGCGTTTACCTCAGAGTCCACTCTGTCAGCCGAGTGAAAATATATATATATATATATATATATATAAAATCTAAAGGAGCGTGAGATTCCGGTGAGATTCCCGGGTCGTGGTTATTGGAAGCGGGCTCGGTGTGGAGCAGGGAAGCGGAACGCGGAGAGAGGAGCAGCAGCAGCAGCAGTTGAGAGACACGGTTGAAGCGGTGACCTACTTCCGAAGTAGCACGCGCACGGTAATATTCATGCGCTGCTGTCGCGCCGGGACCACGCTTCGCTTCCAGACTTACAGAGAGCACGACACAACCGTCTCCTCAAAACCGTTTGAACATCCATTAGATCATCAGCTGCTCGTAGTTTCTACGTAATCAAAGGGCCACGGCTGTTACGTAACGAGCTGCTACTTCAAAAAAAAAAAAAAAAAAAACAACATAAAAAAATTAAAACCTCACCCTGAGCTCTCCTGAAGCACTAGGACGAGCCAAAGTGATCACCAAACCTGTTCCTGGAGCACTAAACTTCCAACTGCTTCACATACTACAGCAATGAACCTGCTTGATTATCCTGATTCTATAGGAAGGGTTGAGCTCCAGAAACAGGAGCACCGAGCAAGTCATGATGAAAAGTTTTCAGATGTTAACTTAAGTCGGGTTCACGCTGTACGATTTGGGACAAATTTGGAGAATCCGAAAAGATTTGTATAATCCTAGTCCAAAATTCGTAGTCTTTGATCGCTAGTTTGACGCGTTCCCCGATAGCCGATGCGATCAGATTTTAACTCCGATTAAATTCTGGCAGTGTCAGAAAATATGAGGCGCAGTCCTGTAGTGTGGCATCTCCGACTCCGGACGCATCTTCTTGCATCACGTCTTGTCTGACATTAATGACAGCTGAGCTCCTACAGTGTGACGTGGGATCGTGTTCGTACAGTCTGACAAGCAACAGTCGCAAAGGACTATTAAAAATCGCACGGTGTGCACCCGGCTTTAATAGTTTGATCCAGACAGACTACGAGCGAGGGAGAGGTTCTGACTGCAGTGGTCTTTTCAGATTACACGCTACATGAGATGATCTGGATACAATCTTGTCCGAATTCTAGATCAGACTGAATTCTACAGTATGATCCATGTCAGGTTATACAACAGGCGCGGTCCCTCCGGGATTTAGCGATTTAGCGATCGCAGGAATCTGTACGCAAAAATCAAGGAAACTCCGCGATATTCGGAGGAGCTTGCGATTTTTTCAAAATTACCGCAAATGTTCAGCAGATTTGGCCCGAGACGCGTCATGCGATGTCATCACAATGCACGTTTGGTCGAAAACCCTCTTCGATTCGTGCGTGTCGAACATGAGCACAGCTAAAAGGTCTAATTTACCAACAAACAAAGACTGTGCAAAACAATTATCAATTTCAAGTAGTTTTCTGCTAAAATAAATAAATACATTTTAAAGCAGCAGTAAAATCAAGCATCAATTTTTGGCCACAACAATAATTACCAAAAAAAAAGCTCTGTGAAATCCTGTATGGACTGAACAGGTTCCCAACCCGGGTCCTGGAGTACCCCCTGTTCTGCACATTTTGTTCCCTGCTGAAAAAAAACAAACAAACAAACAAACAAACAATAGAAACCCTCATAGAATTTGTAAAGGTTTTAATGGTTATAATGGGAATTGTATTGGTTTTAATGGAAACCAATAGAGTCCCTATGGGTCTCTACTGGTAATTAGTTGCACTATATTTGTGGCATGTTATGTCTAGTGAATATCATTAAGGACCTATTATGGTTTGAATGGTTAACAGCTGATGGTCTGTAATGGTATTTATAGTGGAAACCATTAGAATTTCTGTGATGTTTCCATTGTTTGTTTGTTTTTTTCAGCAAGGTTGATTTCCCTGCTTGAACACACCCACTACAACTCAAAGAAGGCTGTATATTAGCTGATGAGTTTAAATCAAGATGAGTTAAAGCAAGAAACGCTAAAATATGCAGGACAAGGGGATACTCCAAGACCCTGTGTATAATATGACGAAGATCCTCTAAGTATCTTCAAAGTCTCTACCTCTAAGTCTCGTGGTGCACGGTGGCTTAGTGGTTAGCACGTTCGCCTCACACCTCCAGGGTCGGGGGCTCGATTCCCACCGTGGCCCTGTGTGTGCGGAGTTTGCATGTTCTCCTCGTGCTGTGGGGGTTTCCTCCGGGTACTCCGGTTTCCCCCCCCAGTCCAAAGACATGCATGGTAGGCTGATTGGCATATCTAAAGTGTCCGTAGTGTATAAATGGGTGTGTGAGTGTGTATGTGTTTGTGTGCCCTGCGATGTCCACCCCTGTCCAGGGTGTACCCCGCCTTATGCGCGATTCTCCCTGGGATAGGCTCCAGGTTTCCCCGTGACCCTGAAAAGGATTAAGCGGTATAGAAGATGGATGGATGGATGGATGGAATCTGGTCTCGTGAAGAAAACGGAGTCGTACAAACAGAAACATTCTTCAAAGTGAGCTGGAGGTCATAAGGATATTTTTGTCCTTCAGCATTTTTCGTATACATTTTGAGATTGGGACTACCGGATTTGTCCGCTGACCAGCAAGTGCCGATTCGTCATCTGTGGTCTCACACTGAGATTTGAATCCAAAATTTCTGATACTGCCAGAGCTGTTTCGTCGGCCATCTTTGGTTGGAAATGGCATTAAAATGGCTGCCGGCAAACACATCACATTACGTTTTCTAAGAACTAGGGCTGGGTGATATATCGATATAATATGGATACAGTGATAAATAATTACACAATACACTTTTCTGAGATATCGTTGGAATGGTGATGTATTTTTTTTTTTTAACGTTTGCAATAATTACAAATGAAACGCTACCGAACAGATGCGCTAATTTGACGAATTTAACGTTTTAAATGTTGTAGGCATTAAAGAAAATTTTCATCAAAGTCAGTTTAATGTCTGTTTTGTTTTGTTTATTTTAATACTATTTTGCAGACATCGTAGAAATGTCCTCAAGTATCACGATATGATATTTTTGTCATATTGCCCAGGCCTACTCACAAGTCGCAACTGAATAATTCCTCGACGACGTGCGATTTTTTGTCTATGACGGCCAAAACTGTACCGTCAAAAGCCAGCTTAATGAAACAAATTCTTCTCTAGACACCGCCGATAAAACATATCGTTTGCACATGACACTCATCGTTGATTGATCCTGCAAAAGGCTACAATATGCCAATTAGCCCTTTAACAAATAATCGTTCAATGCTGTGATGAGTTCCTGATGAGTGGCCTTGAAGCTGGTTTGATGAATCACAGCATTCATATGTTTCAATAAATGAAGAGAGCAAATTGTACAGTGACATTCAGAGGGTCATCGTTCCCCTATATAATGCATGTCGCTACTGCTACTGAATTAGGCGGTGTCGTACTCAACGCATGCTCTGTAATTCACTCCATGAATAAATGTTAACAATTCTGGTCAGAAAAAAAAAAAAATGTAAGCCAGTTTTAATACACGTCACACCAAGGGTTCATCGGTGTGTTTTAATACATTGCGAATCATATTTCAGACACCATATGTCATCGTCATATAGGATCTCATCCATCACGCAGCTTAATTCAGCCTTCCCTTTTAATGAGATTATTTCAAAACTAGGTAGATTGTGTAATTGGGATCAAGGGCACATTAACAACCAGCAAGACATTTTATCATGATATAGTTAAGTCAATGTCGCAGTTTTTTGCCGCCAATCATTTTGCTTTTATACAAAAAGCTAACTTTGTCGGAGCTCAATCCGATCTGCACTGCTGCTGGTGTTGCTTATGTGATTAAAAGCCGGCACACAGCAGATCCCTTACAAATGTGCCTGAAAAAATCTAGACAGGTGGCTGTGCCATGAGGGTAAGCAATAACTCTTTAAAAATAAATAAATAAATAAATAAATAAATAAATAAATAAATCTGCACTGATGTAACACTGAAAAAAAATTCTGCACCACATGGCCAGTAAATGAGAGCACTTTCATTCAATTCAACATTTTAAGTGATGCAATGTGATGTTGGTGACTTACTGTACATCTGAAATGGCTTAGGAGTAAACTAGCATTTAATATGTCCTTTGCAAAACAATACTATTTACCAAATTACTATTATTGTGTGGCGCAATATTACATCTCTATTACATACATTACATACATTTAGGGCTGCAACTAACGATTGTTTTCATAATGGATTAGTTGGCTGATTATTTTTCGATTAATCGGATGCGGGGGGGGGGGGGGGGCAAACTTTCAATACTTTTTTTTTTCGTTTATTTAAAATAAAATCCACAAACTGAGCGTTACGAAGATAAACTTCAGACTGTAGTTTAATTCAGTGCTTTTTTTGCCTCTATAAAAATAATTCAAAAATACGTATATATGATATAAACTAATATATAAGTTTATATTATATAATAGTATTTATGCATTACTTTTTATAAAAAGTAATGCCGACAAACAGTAAATTGAAGAAAGTTATTGTCGGTGACTCTGGGTATTAGGCTAAAGCTGGCAGCGTCACATTACATGCGTATGACTTCATGTATGATGGTAGAGTACAGAGTACATAGTGTAAGTGTATAGTACTTAATTTGGGACACAACTTTAGTATTTACTGTACACATGTACACGTACCCCGTGTCGCCTGCACGCAAACTAATCGATAATGAGATTCATTGACAACGATTTTTATAATCGAGTATTATCGATTAGTTGTGACAGCTCTACATACATTCCTATCATTCACATGTTGACATCCATTAGTGTTTGGTCATTATAAATGTCCATCATGCAAATGCGTCATAGGACCATTCCTGAAACCTGATCCAGAGCCAAGCAGTCATTAGTGGTACAGTGTTTGTGAATAAGAACTACTAGACAATCATAGCAAAAATAGGTGTGCCAGAATATAGGTGGGTGTGGTAAAGTAGAGGTGCATGGTAAAGTTGTTGGTTTATAACCAACAACCTATTCCACACTCCTCAGGCAGCTAGAAAAGGAAATTTAACACAACAACGCATAGGTATATCAGCCAAAAGCAGTTGTAATTGATCAAAAATGAACTCCACCACTATGTCTCAGAGACATAATTTTTGTCAGAAAATTTCATTACGGTACTACTGGGTCGGAATTACATAGGCATGTTTATGTTTAACATCTGCATCAATGGTTACAGTTTTAATTTTGCACAGACACTGGGCCTCATTTTTCATTTTTTTTATAGTAAAGCTGTGTGTAAATCTATTCATAGGTCGAACAGAACTAAAATAATTTTCAATTTCAGTACCACTGATTTTCGTGTGTGTGTATGTTGATAAATGCTAAACACCCGTAAATAAGCCACAGCTGATTTACTTTTAGTGGCGCCCACAAAACTCCACAACGGCAAATCTCACAGAGAGAGCTGAAAATGGCAAAATGACAACTAACTGATGAAAGCGTGTTGTGCGTGCTCGATCTTCCAGTAACGCAGATCAGCCAATGCAGCATATCAGCAGATACATGCCAACACTTGCTCATTTGATAGGGTGCCATTACTTTTGTCCTAAGTGAATCGCTAGCGAAGTCCTAAGTGAATCGCTTATGTGTTTTAATTCAAGGATTTGTTTTGTATTGCTTTCTTTCAAAGTCATTAATATTAAACGGCTGAGTTTCAAATTCCCGCTAAATTAGTGTCTGTTATAAGCTACATAAACTTGTCAACGTCATCTGTGTGTGTGTGTGTGTGTGTGTGTGTGTGTGTGTGTGTGTGTGTGTATATATATTTGTCAGTCCTTCCAGGGTTATAGAAACAGACGCAAAATCAAGAAATATAGGGGGGTTTGCGAGGAGCTTGCAATTTTTCCAAACTACAGCCGATTTCCCGCAGATTTGGGCCAAATCGTTTATCCAAAGCCGCTTCGATTGATGTGCGTCGTACAGCAGCACGGCTAAAACAGTCCCTCCAGGAATTTGCAGTTTTGAGATCGTAGAAATGAATGCAAAAAAATAAATAAATAAATAATTCAAGCAAATACCAAAATGTCTGGGTGTAACAGCAATCACTAAGTCGAGTGAATTTCATAGACGTGTTAGACAGATATCACGGTGACATGCACTTATTCAACCCATCACACTAATAACATCATGTCGTTTGTGGAGCTGTTTGTACAATTAAGACCCATTAGTGTTGTCACCATGTGGAGCAGCCGGTCCATCTGCACGCTGACATTTAAAAAGTGGAACTGTCACTGGTGCAGCGCTCAAAAAGGTGCGAAGGTTAACATGATGAGTCATCAGCCAGAGTGCTACTGCTCTATAACCTGACTGACACAGCCTCCGACCAGCCATTATACACACACTGAAGCCATTTGAGCACTTCTGGTGCGATTTCTTCTCATTCCGTAAACGTGTAGCAGCAGAAAAGCACAGCTTCACTTCCCTGCTCTCTTGCTTCGCTAATATAACAGCAGGCATGGCAAACAGCGGAATCACGCCGTCGGTAAAAAACAGCAAGACTTCTCAACTTCCTCACAGCATTTAAACGTGATAACTAACACAACCAACGTGTTATTAAACACATTTCTCCATTTACCTGCCAAATATGTGGGAAACAAGCCGATATATTTCAGCATAGGTTGTGTTTCTGCTAGGGCTGGGCGATATGACAAAAATATCATATCACGATACTTGAGGACGTTTCTACGATACACGATTCCTATCACGTGATATAATTTAGCTAACAAACTGTCTGCAAAACAGTAGTTAAATAAACTAAAAAAAATAATAATTTTAACTGAGTTTGGCTATTCTTTTCTTTAATGTCTACAAAGACAAAGTTTTTTAAAAATTTAAAAAATTAACATCAAATCAACAGCATCCATTCAGTACCATTTAATTTGTCATTATTAAAAATGTAAAAAATTTAAAAAATACAATCACCATACCAACTATATCTCAGAAAAGTGTATCATTTATCATATATTATTTCAATATATCGCCCAGACCTAGTTTCTGCTAGGTCACTACACATCAACACAGTGTTATAGTAACATCATAAAATGTGTCCTTCTTGGAGGTTTCAATCACGTCAATCATGGAAACCTGGACTTCATCGAACTCTCTTTTTTTATAAATGTGTCACTCAAACTTGCTTCCACAGATAAACTTCTTGAATTTATTTATCATGAATCATTTTGTTAAGGTAAATGCTCTAATGTATATCGAAAATCATTTTTTATTTTGAAACTTTGTTTATTTCCAACGGCACCAATTCCACACAGTCTAGCATTCTTTCTCCAAACACTACAACTTTAAAAAAGAAAAAAAACCCCAGATCATTAAAGAAGAGGCAAACTTTTCTTGCAGAGATGGTTTAAAGCCAAGTCTGTAATGTTTTTTGTGTGTGTGTTTCTAGTAGAGCTGCAACAACTAATCGATAAAATCGGTAATTAGCGTTGTCAACGAATCTCATTAACGATTAGTTGGTCTGTGTGCGGCACGGGGGAGATTTACTCATTACGTTACTTCTGTTCCGAAAACAGAGTAATACTAAAGTTGTGTCCAAAATTACATACTATACACTTTCACTATGCACTGTGTACTCTACCATCTAGTGTTTGAAGTTTAAAACGGTACTATCGTCTCAAATGGAACACTAGCGGGTTTTTTTCTAACCGGAAGTTGCTTCCCAGTCGACGGTGCATGACGTCATACACACGTAATGTGACACCGCTAGCTTTAGCAGATACCCAGAGTCACCGATAATGACTTTCTTCACTTTACTGTTTATATACTTAGTTATATACTTTTTTATATAATTTTATATATTAACATTTATGTATTATTTTTTATGGATGCCCAAAAAGCACTGAATTAAATTACAATCCTAAATGAATAATATATATTCTGGTGTAGGTCTGTGTGTATTGGGTTCTTTGCAGTCTAATATAATTGGATAAACAGTTGTGTAAAGTATTAGTCTGAAGTTTATATTTGTAACACTCAATTTGTGGATTTTATTTTAAATAAACAAAAAAAATGGGACTGAAAGTTCCCCCCTCATCCGATTAAACGGAAAGCAAAAAAAAAAAAAAACCAAAAAAAAAAAACAGCCAACTAATCGATTATGAAAACAATCGTGATTTGGAGCCCTAGTTTCTAGATCTGTAATAATTATATAATTGCAAGGATACTTCAAGAAAATGGTGATTCACAATGTCGTCATGCAGTGGATCTGTGAATCTAGTTTCCTCAGTAAAGGCTTTTGTTTACATTTTTCTGGCCTGGACATTAGCCTGTAAGACTGCCAGGTCTGCCCCTCTTCCCTAAAGAGTGACTCATGAGAAGAGGTGGTGGTGTTGGTTTGTTTTCATTGCAATTCTCATTTGACTCATCTGCCTGTGGCTGTAAGTTACTAATGCATATACTATATCCAAAGAAGATTCCAGTAAGTAAATGTACTCCAGAAATAATAATAATAATAATAATAATAATAATAATAATAATAACAACAACTCTACACTTAATATGTATTACAGCTACATTAGCATTTAATAATACACTTTAATAGGAACACCTGTACATCTGCTCATTTATGCACTTATCTAATCAGCCACTCATGTGGCAGCAGCACAATGCATAAAATCATGCAGATAAAGGTCAAGAGCATCAGTTCATTTTCACATCAAACATCAGAATGGGGGAAAAAATAAATCTTTGATGATCTCTGTGACTTTAACTGTGGCATGGTTGTTGTTGGTGCCAGACAGGCTGGTTTGGGTATTTCAGATACTGCTAATCTCCTGGGATTTTCACACACAGCGGTCTCTACAGTTTACACCGAATAGTGCGAAAAACAAAAAATATCCTTTGTGCAGAGAGTCTGCAGGCTGAAACACCTTGTTAATGAGAGAGATCAGAGTAGAATGACCAGACTGTTTTGAGCCGACATGAAATCTGCAGTAACTCAAATAAACACTCTTTACAACCGTGGTGAGCAGAAACGCATCAAAACTTAAGGCAAATGGGCTACAACGGCAGAAAACCACATCAGGTTCCACTCCTGTCAGCCTCAGCTTTCTGTTCTTAAGGCAGCTGTGACACACGCTGAAGTGGCCTTGGGCAAGACACTGAACCCCAAGTTACTCCCGATGGCAAGATAGCGCCTTGCATGGCAGCTCTGCTACCAGTGGTGTGTGAATGGGTAAATGAGAGCGCTTTGTAGCACCGATAAGGTTAAAAAAAAATAAATAAAAACAATACATTTTTTAAAATGCGCTATATAAGTGCAGAGCATTTACCATTCTTAGCGATCATAAGCACAGACTCACCCAAATTGGACAACTGAATATGCAGGTGTACAGGTGTTCCTAATAAAGCGGTCGTCGAGTGTATGTAGCTTAACAAATACAGAAAAATTGCCAAAAGTATGTGGACACCTGACTATCCCACCCATATCAGGGTCTTCTCCAAACTGTTGCCACAAAGTTGGAGGCACACAATTGTCCACAGTCCCATCCGAAACTACTGGAACGTCAAGTCCAATTCATTTGTTTGTGATATATACCAAAGACATTTGGGTTTGAGATCAAAAGATGGATATGAGACGAGACGAGAGTTTTGGAGTTCATCTAGAAGTGTTAAAACATAGAACCTTTTGTATCAGACCACCCAATTTTTAGT